>NC_143439.1:4160000-4465833 GCF_987193195.1 Phasianus colchicus | reverse complement strand
TCATCTTGACTTTCAAATGACTTCAGTATCTGTCTGATTTCTAATGTGGCTGTTAATCTGTGTATATGTACTTACATGCGTACACCTATATCATATATGAACATATATACAAACTTTTCCCACCCTTAACGTTCTCATTATTTTATTTGATATTGAGATATTTTCCTTTCCTGTTAACGTAATTTTCCCTTTGGAATTCAGAATAAGCAAAGAATCAGGCTCAAATATATTTTTTTCCTGGGTTTTATTCTCATGATCTTACATCAAATGTTGTTAAGCCAAAAGGGAGTTTAGATCCTGCACCCAATAGAAATCTACATTTATATCACTGTAGCACACAGATTAAGCTGACCGAGTTTATTATAATGTAATTTTTTAAGTACGGTGAGTTTCTTCTTCATAGAATTCTGCAAATATCAACTGATCATCTACCATCACATCCACATAGCAAATCAGCAATAATCATCTTAATTAACACATGGTAGACTAAGAAGAAAGCTTTTGTTTGTGGTCATGTTCATGGTCTGCTTTCAGCCTTGTCTACAAAACATTACATCATGCCTCATTCCACAACAGTGCAGTAGGATTAATTAGTTCTTCGTAACACTTCAAACTTTGACTGAATTTGTGCTAAAAATAATAATAATAATAAATCCTTTTCTAAGTGAAAGAACTGTCAAATATAACAAAGAATTATAAGAAAGATTCAGAACTTTCGATGTGATACTGAAATTATTTTAACTCTTTTCTCAGAAAAGGAAAAATACGAATATATGGTGAATTTGGTTTCAGTGTAAATGATTTCACAAGATGATTTTCATTACTGCAGCTGTCAAACTATAGCTTGTGTTTCTAGCCCTGTATTCATAAAGACACCTTCTTGCCAGTGGAGAAAATTATGCAAAATTCTGAATAACATAAGAGGGATTTTTCAGTTTTACAGAAGAAGATCCCAGAGGACTGGTTGTGTTAGCACTATACATATTAACAAACTGATCTGATGCCAGTAATATGATGAGAGTTTTAATTCAATGCCAGGGCATTGTGTGATTATTTAATTTTGTACATTTCAATGTGTTTTTATTCCTAAGGTCTGGGAATTGGGAACATGTTTTATGTTTTTTATGAAGATGGAATCAAAGTAATACAACCAGTGGAATGTGAATTTCAGAGACATATTAAGCCTAGTGAAAAACTCCTCGGTTTTCAGGCAAGTTGTTTTTTATTTTTATTTTTTAACTTGTTTTTAATTTCCAGGTAGTATTTTTTCAAGTGTAGTTTTCTTATAATTAAGAAATGCTAGCTTCATGTTGCCTGTTTAATAAATTCAGACATGTCTTCCCAATTAATATGTTGGACTCAAAATTTGCTATGTCTTTGGTCAAATTCAAATTTTCAGTTTCTCTTTTAGATTGAATATTTTCCCTCTGCTTTTTCATACTCTTCTTCTTTCTCTCACTTTCTCTCTCTTCTCTCTCCCTCTCTCTTTCTCTCTCTCTTCTTTTCTCCCGTAATTTTTCCTTAACAGCTCTCTATCTTCTCTATTTTCTTGTCTTTATTTCCCTCCATCCCATCTCTTTTTACGTGCATTTATGTAGATTTCTATGAATCACATTCTCTTTGTTAAAAAAAGTGACACTAGTCACTGTTGTTAATGGTTTCTTTTCCTCCACTGGATGTTTATATCATTCAATCAAGTATTTTGATGTCTCTATTAAACTGCTGGTTATCATAAGGCAACTTCCTATCCTAATGAAAATGCTTAGAGCTCCACTGGAGTTAGTAGGGACGATTGACGCTTTGACTCCCACTTACAGTTTGTATAGTTTCAATAACTTTATACCTGATTTCGTCAAACTGTGCATTTATGAAGTGTTTCCATATGTATTACTATATGAAAGTATTTTCCATTTCTATTTGTTTTTTTGCTGTTTATTCCTTCCCTGCTAAATCAAATCATTAACTGACATGATACACATTCTCAAAGGAACTTGGGACCAGTCACTGTATTCGCTTTTTCTCATCATTTGGATTTGAATGAATGACCTTCAAATGAGAAAAAAAAAAGTGTGTAATAACCCATAACTGTACCGTTTCTTTTGCTAATACCTAAAACACTGAAATAGCAACAGAGCTGTCTGAATGGCTTTTGCCTCTTCAGTTTTCATTATTGATGTCAAAGACTGCTGTATTCAACAGCAAGATTTATTTTAGTGTGAATAATTATACTTTGAACTGCTAATCATACCTTGGTTTATGCAGTTAAAGTGAAATCAGGTTGACATAGCCAAAAAAAAAAAAAAAAAAAAAAAAGCCAAAGAGCTTTTTTATGGCTGTTGAATTCAAAAGCTGATTATTTAAGAAGTCTGTTAGGATTTTATTGGTCTGAAGTGCAGCCCAGAGAGTAAGTGTATTTTTATTGAAATGTGGTAATAATCAGGATGGACAGTAAGACTTCTTTCCATTTTTGCTATTTTCAAACATAAATTAACATAGCAATTGATTCCCCCTTCTATTGCTATAAAAAAGACCAGGAAAGTAGACTACTAGGCAGCTTTCCTTTTTAAGTAGATGTAGGTTTGTATTTTGAATATCTGGTTTGTGGGTATCTATGGTAAACGTATAGCCAGAAGTAAAACTTTGTGTTTGCATGCATACATTGCGCCCATTAATTTCAATAATATTTCCACTTATTTTTCTGAACACCAGAAACTTTTTCCTTCGTGTGTTACAAAAGTTGCAAGGCCTCTTATTCTTGCAGAAATGTTTGAAATATATATCCTTAGATTTTTATATTCATAGATCTGCATAATGTAAAAGAAAAAAGGAAAATTATTGTTTTCCATTAAAAGTAAAAAAAAAGAGAGATGAAAATCTGAATTTAAAAGAATTCCCTGCATGTGCTGCTAATATTACTATATATAATAATACATTACTGAAAAACCTTGTTGACTGTGAGGATTTAGATAACTATTGCTTCCTTTGCAGAATATCTTCTTTTCTTCACTCTCTTTGGAAAATCTGTTGTTGGTTTTTTGTTTTTCTAAGTAAAGATAACAAAATAGTTCAGTTTTATCCCAAGGTCAGATTTTTATCAAGTTCATTTAGTTATAAGAGCCCATGTTGTAGATTGTTCACTATTAATTCTCTTTGACTGTCATACAACTTTAACTAATTAGAGGTGCTAGTTTATTTTTAGATCGCTTTATTCAGCCTTTCATATCTATTCTGTCTGTTGCTAATAAAATCTCCATTGTTTGCCTCTTAAGAAATGCCTACAGGAAATCATTTTTCCATTTTTTCACACTTTTCTCAATTACATGTTCATGTGATTAGTAAAACCCCAGTAGATCAGTTTCACTGACAAATATTTGCTGAAGTCTAGGACCATACATAAATTTTGTAGTGCAGTTTAGGTTCATCAGGTGATATACACACAATACTGCAATGTTCTTCCTCTGCCTTCCTGTTTACTTCTCAACAAAATAGAGTTACACTTAGCTGAGCTCCTTTAAAAGAAGTTGGTGTTTCTGCCTAGCTTCACACTGTATTGTGGATGAATGGTGTAATAGTTAACCAACCACTTATTTAGGTATGCTAATTTTGCTAAAAGTAAATATAATTTCTCAATAATAATATACTTGAGAACTCTTATCCGAATATTTAATTGCCTCTTATGCAACTGTGTATCAGTACGGTGAAGTGCTTTAGCGTGTGTCTAACATGGGAATAAATTAGGCTTTTACTGTGTTTAAAGTGAAGGAAAAGACTTGATGCCTTGTAGGACCATCATAATTCCCAGGAAGTTCTAAAGAGCTTCCTCCAGTCCTTCCCAGAATTATTTAAATTACTGGAATTTTGTCAATAAGTACCAAATAAAAGTTGAGTTTTATTGTGCTTATATTGACAATAGGGATGGAAATAGACATATTTCCATTTTCTTACACAGGTTATCTGCTTTGACAGCTGTTTAGCCTAGTATCAAATAGATCCCTCTAAACATGCTCCAAGTACAGTCTTTCAGCTGTCAAGTGTCTTGTCATCCTGTTGTGTATGGGTCATTTTCCTCATTAATATGCAACCTCTATTTATTTTCTGAAAATTAATTTTATCCTTTAAATTCTTATTTTGTGAAAAGATGCTTCCCTTCTCTTCTCCCAGTGAATCCCTATTTCTGGGGAGGAAGAGAAAGAAACTTTAAAATGTCTTTAAAATCAATTGGAAAATACCCTGACTTCTTGTTTATTCAGAGAAATAGAACATAAAGGCCACATTTCAATAAACTGAAACTTTTAATGTCTGAAGTTGAATATGTGTGGAAGATGGAATCAAAATTTTATAATAATTGATTTTGAAAATGTAACAACATAGCAGAACAAAGTTACCAACAGACATGAAATTAAAACATCTTAGTTAGTACATAGAAATTTATTTTGATTACACTTTAGCAACAGTTTAGCAGGAAGCATACTAAGTGCAAGATTAGAAGAGGGAAAATAAAAGACAGCAAAAGACAAAAAGGTCCTGAGGCCGATTTCTTTAAATAATTGAATAATAGTTATACTTGCCATGTACAATTTATTGTTGTAAGTTAATGTGGAATAGGTGATACATAAATTTAAGTCTTAACACATGCACTCTTCTGAACTGTTGATGTCATTAGCTGATGAAGCATGGGTAAACTTTTTACTATACTGTTCAAAGATCATGACTCAAATTCTTGTTAAAATACTGACTCTTGTGCAGTAAGTCTAGATTTATAGACAAGGAATTAGAACATATAAATCTGCAAGCATGTGTTTTCTCCTGAGGATTTGTTGTCCCAGTCTACTCTGAAAAACTTTCTTTGAGGATTTATTTTCCTCCATCTGCTGGCTTGATTCTGGGCGAGTAACATTTTGATTAAAAAGGCTCGGGAGAAAAAAAGACAATGAAATAAATTAATATTTTATCAGATTTTAGCTTTTTCAGAGAGAATAAACTAGGAAAAAGTAAATTGCTCATACTTTAATTAGAAGAAGAAAATGTTGGTTTTATGCTTAGATTTTAAGGAGAAATTATTTTAACTCAACCACTGGGGAAATTAATATAGAGACTTAGAGTTAAAGAAATCTGAACTGTCTAATCAGATAACTGTTAACTTTTCAAAAGCAAGATTTGAGTTCCATTGATTGAACCTATTTCTGGAGTATCCAGATAAATGTCAGTTTGAATAACAAGGGAAAAATTACTACCAAAACCAATTAATGCTGGGAAAAACATTTTTTGCAGATGTGAGAATTTAGGTGACTATTTTTCACTGTCAAAACATAGTTTTCTTTTCACTTTAATTTTTTCCAGTTTGGGTGTAAATAATTGGCATTGGAATGTAAGAATTTATAACAATGTAAGCAATATTCTAGAACCAGTAAGTATGATTAAGCTTTTATGCTGCTGTAAATGATGTTGTGACAGAGACTTGGATTTCTCCAACAAGAGTTAGTGCTATTTTGCAGATACATTGAACTTATCTCTGTAGAAATCATAGCACCAAAAAAATGGGTTAAACTAAAGTGAGTTCCTAAGAAAGAAGACAGAAAAATATGACACATGATAGAGTTAGGAATTTAAATACACATTATTTGAAGGAATTGTTCTTCAAAGAAGCAAGAGTACTGTGTCATGCAATATTGAATTAGTTATCTGTTTAGATAAAAATTGAGCTATGACAGGGCATATTTAGAGTAAATATAAAGCACAGTTTGAGATCAGTGAAACAGCCTTCCAACTGAAGTGACAATTTCAAATTATGATTTATCTGATGATTACACAAAATACTAGTAGCATACTTGTTTACATTGGCACCTCAATTTATGCAATGAAAGGCTTTTAGCAATGTTTAAGAATAAAAGTTTGTTTTGTAACCGTACCTATCATTCATTAGAAAAAGATTTTAAACATTTTCCTTCAAAGTATGACATTTTAGTAATGCAAAATAAATCTTACTCTTTTTATTTATGTCTAAGTTCTGCTGAAGCTCCTAATTATTTGCCATCCCACAGGACCTGAGTTTAGTAACCTTTCCTCATCAATGTGATTTCTGAAAGATCTTCCATTAGTTGAAGTTTAAGAACAACACAAGTACAAGCAGAGGCTGTTGATGGCCTGTTAAGAAACTCCTTCAATTAAAGCTGGAAATTGATTTATTTTTTATTTTGACTTATGGAGTGTATTTTCTCAAATGCACAGAGGCACAGCAGGCGAAGAATGTTGATGAAACTGAAAAGTTAGCATTGAAATTCATCATCTACTTCTGGAAAACACTGTTCCATAAACGATACGTGGTCATTGGTCACAGCCATCAAGAATTCAAGAGGGAAAAGTCCTCTTTAATGAACTTAATTTCCTATTCTGCCGGTACCATATCTCACAGTATCCTTCTGGACAAAATACCCAGCATATATCTAGACAAAAAAAGAGCTGTCATTTGTCTTTCTATTGCATTGTTACCTGTTTTGATTCTTACACTTTTGCTGTTTCTCTTGAAATGCAGGATGAAGTTTGTCCCAAAGCTGATGGAGACTCTGTTCAGCGGTGTGTTTGGGCAACTGCTGTAAATGTAAAAGACAAGTTCATTTATGTGACTCAACCTACACTTGACAGAGTGCTTATTGTTGATGTACAGTCTCAGAAAGTTGTACAGGTATTTATTCATAGTTTTTAAGTTAATGTCTAATTTATACACGAGTTTCTTCATTACATTTTGGAAAAAAAAGAAATGCCAGTATCTTGGCAGATTTTAAAGATGTTCAATTGTTTCAGAGCCTGAGCATCAGTAGTCTCATTGAGTTGAAAGAGAACTGATGTTTAGTTGACACTATAGAAGTCAACTATGACCGCTGTGCTTTGTCTTCTCTCTTACTTAAATTCTTTTGATAGCATCAATGCATTATCGGTGATATCATTGTACTATGAGGTTAAACCAGATTTATACCGAATCGTCAAAGATATGTAAGAATGCATCTAGCAAATAATAGCCATAAACACAGTACATTTTAAAAGATTTCCTGAATATGAAGAGATGGTTTGAAACTCAAAATATTTGTGTTTTGAGGTAAAATGAAACTATTTTTGCTATTTGTTTTCTGCCTACAGTTCTTACCATGTTACTTTATTTTTTTCTTTACATACAGTAGACTATTTCACTGTATAGTCTTTAGTCTTTCTAGTCAAATGACATCTGCCTGAAGGATTAGTACTCTTTCAGTGGAAAAAAAAAAAAAAGAAAAAAAAAAGCTTTCAGCTCAGGGCTGTCAACAGTCTTTTGGGGCCTGTTTATTTTTTGTTCCATTTGGTTTTAATTTTGTTTTTTAGTACGTTGTGGGCCATATAAAACTTCTTGAAATGTGCTTAAATAGCAGGACTCTGCTTTTTCTTAATTAAAATTATTTCCTGTGCAAGGAAGTCTGAAGCTAGTCAATAACTTGTTCTCTGAAAAAAGAACATTTGCATGAGGTTTTCTGACATAGAACTTTTGGCACCGTGTTAAGTCTTCTGATTCAAATTTTAATCATATACATGATTACAAATAGTCAGATCTACAGAATTACTTGCAGTATCATCACATTCATAAGAAACAGATGTTCTTTAGCTAAATATAACGGATTTGTATTAGAACTCTAAATTGTTAATAAAAATACTTAGAGATTTTCTTCATGTCTCTTGCCTTTTTTGTAAGTAAATGAATGAAAATCTTTAAAGATAATGTATATATATGCATGTATACATACACATATGTATAATATTGTAGTGTAAAATTTTAAAAGAATTCACAGCAAAGCATGATTTTAAAATTAAATTAATGTGACAAAAATAAATTTAATGTTTATAATTTTGTACTTCAAACATCAGTGTTCATACTTTCTGACATTTCATTCGGTAGCCTTCATGATAATATTGGGAAAAAAAAAAACAAAAAACAAAAAACTCACCAAACTAAATTACCTTCTACTTTCAGAGTTTCAAAAGTAAAAGAAATTTCATTTCAAAAGATAGGATAGAATTGCTTTAAAACTACTTTTAAAATGTCCAGGCATCCACAGAATGTTTATACCATCTGTAGAACCTTTTATAGAAATGGAATTCTCGCTTTTTATGGTTCTAGAATACTCAAATATTGATGAGAAATTCTCTTGTTATTTTACATGTTAAAAATACTTACTGTGTAGCAGAGCAAAATTTTTGCTATTCATTACTAAACTGAAAATAATTTCCTAGGATATATTTTCTGAAAGATGTGTGAAAAATATGGTGGGACTTGATTGGCGCTATGCTTAACCTCGCTGATATTTAGAATAAACTTATTAAAAAAAAAAAAAAATTGTTGCAAATAAAATGAATCAATCATGAAAACACAAAACCTGTACAATCTTTTATACATAGAAGAAGAGCATAAAAAATAAAACTGCTGATTCACAGTTTGCTTTCAGAATCGAAGTAAGCAAATTTGCAATCTGCTGACAAGTCAGTCAAGTAATGCTTTGCTCACCATTTTTTATTAATAGAAGACATGGCCCTGTCTTCCTTTTACTTTATTATTGAATGTTCATTTTTGGTTTTGTTTTCTGTAGGCAGCAAGAATTTTTCTAGGTATTAAATGTTGCTGTACTCATAGCATATGCACATACACTAACACTAGAGAAGCAAAGAAGGGAATTTAACTTCTCAGTCAGATCAGGCTATTTTTATAATATACAGTGCTGCTCAGTATTGAAAAAAAAAAACACATCAAAATACAAATTATTTTTGGAAAATAGATACTAAGTTCATTATGAATAAGAGAATTTTAGTTACTGAACTCCCGTTTTTTTTTTTTTAATATATGACATATTAGCATAGGGGATACTATATACATTATATTTCTTTTCTACTGTATATCTTAAAGAAGAAACTGCTTTTCTATGCAACAACACATTTTTAAAAATACGATAAAAGCAAAGATGGGGAAAAAATTCGTACTTTGAATCTGAGCAGGATGCAATGATAACAACTCCATTAAAGTGCAAAATAAAACAACCCCAAAGACCGCTAAAAGCGTAATTGAAAAGGCTGCAAGTTGTGGAGCTGTGTTCTCTTCTTTATAAAATTGATGTTGATTTGATTTTGATTACTTCGGTTTCTTGTCTGAAGTACTGTTATGAGTGCATACGTTACATTTATTCGTTTTTACTGTAAAACTTAATGTAAAAGATGTGTGTATCAGGTGCATGTGTATAACTAATAGATTTTAGGTTTCATTGTTTCTCTGATATATAAATATAGCTATCAAAATAAATGCTTGAAGAAGATCCTAGAGCTGATATTTTACATTGAAATAAATGTTTCCAAACTGTGAATATGAATGGTGCATAGATTTTTCTGATTTAGCCAGTTACTTTTCTTTCATTTGTAAATTCTTGAAACAGAGGAACCTGTAATTGTGCAGTACAAAATGAAGTGGGATGATTTCAAGGCGTGCTGATGTAACCAGAGCTCATCACTATTTAGTACAGAGTGTGCTGGTGGCTGTTTAGCCTGGATAGCCAGAAACAGCTGTGAAAACATGTCTCCAAAACTCCAAGAATCTTTCTGCTGCCAGCACGCTCTTGGGAGTTGCATTATCCATGCTTGACTACACAGGCAATTTCTTCTCCTTCAAGCAGTACCATGGCCTAATTCCTGAACACAACTTATGCTCTTTCAGCAATGATGCATGGGTCAGACCTTTCATTTGAGGAAGCTAAATGGAAATTTGATACATATCAACGAATTAACTAGACAGTGGCCCAGTGTTGTTTTAGACAGCTTATCTTCTAACTTGAACCAGAAAGCGTTATCAAACAAAAATGGCCTTTTCAAGGGGCATCTTTGTTTTTAAATGAGCTGGTGAGCAACCTGGCTTCGTTTACCACTTTCAAAAGGTAAAAATGGTAGGGTTTTTTTTTTTTGTTTTGTTTTTTTTTTTTTTTGTTTTTTGTTTTTTTTTTTTCCAGATGAATCTGTGGCTTGCAGCACCTCAGGAGTACAGTTAAGTATCATCAACAGCCTCAGCCAGCCATTAGAGCATTATCTTGAGGATCTACATCATTACTTTAAATTACCTTCACTTAATTAGCCAGCTGGTATTCTCCTTGACAAACTGATAAACAAGCTGTGCTTTACAGCTCCATAATGGTGAGACTAAAAAGCAATTTCCACTTATTTTTGCTTCCTTAATGATGAAGATAGAAAAGTAATCCCTACAATTGTTTGCCTCATGCAGAATGTCTCTATTTGAAATATTCTGTCCTCCCTTTTCATATCTCTGGAATCTTCAGTGCTTCTCCTCATAAAGAAAGTGTAAACCTTAAATGCCTAAAAAGTCTGTAGTCTTTGGATACAGAACTCAAAGAGGGAAAACATCTTGGTACTGATCACTTCTGCCAAAAGTAGAAATTGTAAGGAAAACATTTATGTATTTAATAATATTGCCAACTTGAAGAGAATATATCCAGTTAAAAAGAGTGTAGTAACATTGTTTTGGCAGGGCTGTGTAGGAATACCTTGCATTGACTTTAGTGTGTGGCCTTTTTAGTTTTTTTTTTTTTTTCCAGTATTTTTTAGATCTTAAATTGATATTTTTTAGATCTTAAATTGATATGTATGGTATGAGAGAATTTAGGGAAGGAAGGTTAGCATTTTTTGTTCTGATTTAAAACATTTTTTTTCAGTTTCCTAATGGCCTCAATATAACATGTTTTTGATGCCAAATTTTATACCACATAATGAATAAAAATCACTGTTTCAGCAATTCAGTGACTTTGAATTAATCAGAGGTCTTTTTCAGCATCTGACAATGTAATTTTTAAATATAATCTGAAAACATCAGGATATGCATGTCTAGTCATAGTCATCTGTTATTTTTCTTTTCAACATGTGATGAAGAGTAAATATTTTTCATTTTATTATACTCACAGGCAGTAAGTACAGATCCTGTTCCAGTGAAACTACACTATGATAAGTCACATGATCAAGTCTGGGTGCAGAGCTGGGGAAACATGGAAAAGAATTCACCAACTTTGCAAGTGAGTATATTAATCAGACTGATTATATGCTAGGAAATTTAAATAAATTGAATATTTACGTAGGTAGAAAAATGTTTTCAGGAAACCTGAAACAACTGAACTTGCTAGGAAAGCGTTAAGAGATTTTCTACACTTTTACTTAGAAATGTAAATGCTGATTCGATGGAGGATTATAGAGTACAGCTGAAAACAATGGCATGTTTTTCTTGTCTGCCAGTCTTCTGAGAACAGATAGGCTGCTTATTATGATGATTTTGCTCCTAATCAGAGGATACCATGGATTTTAGCCATATATTCATATTTCACTAAAATTATGTTGATGTTCTGGAGTTGACAAGCTAAGAATTCCAACATTATTTATTGTTAATTGCTTTCAGTTTGGGACTTTTTCTTAGATATAAAATAATAAGAATCCTTATTTTTCCCATGCTTTTTCAGCAGCAGCAAGCCTAGGGATAGTCACCAAAGAAACATTTCAAGAAGCTGTACTTCTCTCCTGCTTTTTCTCTCCTTTCTTCTAATTTAAAGTAATCCCATGAGAATACAGTGATACTCTTTGTGTTATAATTTCAAAATGACTTTTTATTTCAACTTATTTTCCTTTTCTTTAGAAGTCAGTGAAGTTCTTATTTATCTTCTAAATGCATAAGGAATAAGAAAATAAATCAAACATAGAGAAAAATGAGTAGTGTTTGAAAACAGTTTTTTATACTCCTAGTAACTGTAAGTGAGTAAAGTAATTTGTGGGAGGTCAGCTGTCACTCCTTCCAGAAAAATGACTAATAATTGAATCAGATATATCCTGTTTTAGAGCAAGCATTCATTTTCAATCTTGTTTTTCCTTGAATGATGCATGATCAATTCCTTTTTTTTAAAATCCAGTCTTAAGTGCACAAAAATGATCATAGCAGCTATTAATATAAAATTGTCTTTTACTCACCCATAAAATTCAACCTGAGGTGACATCAAGATTTGAGAATTCAAAGAAAATTTATTCATAACAACTCAAGGTATGAGTAAACTGCAACCAATTCAATATATTCAATATATGCAATATTGGATTTCTTTATGCTTGACAAGAATTAGGATCATGAGTAGCCACAGCTTCCTGTGGATCAGCTGATAACATTTTATTTTTTCTCTTGGGCTGAAGTGCTTAAGCAACTTATTCTGACTCTAGTGTTGAGTATGAAAAAAGACAAAATTCTTCGTGTGCACTAAAGACTGCTACAGAATGTAAATGAATAAATGTGGTAGAAAAAAAAAAGAGAGGAAAAAAAAGTATAAATGAAGAATAGCTTGTCTAGCAACAATTCTCTGAAGTCTGTAATGCTGATCAGCTTTATTCACTGTCATTTGCATTCTTTCTCATGACTGAAGAATAAAACAAGAGGTGGAATAAAGAGGCAATACTCTATGAATCTAGTCAGATATAGATTGAACTTTGAAGGAATATTTCTACAGTTTGTAATAATGTTTCTTTATGTAGGTGATCACACAAGCCAGTGGGAGTGTTTCTCATCACACAATCCATACTCAGCCAGTGGGAAAGCAGTTTGACAGAGTGGATGACTTTTTCATTCCTGCTACAACCCTCATCATTACTCATATAAGGTAAGTTTTGGCTGAGTTTTATTTAACTTTCAAATGAACTGTAATGTTGTCTCCAAAAAAATATATAATTTAAAAACAATCTTGAAAATATTAGACCATGCACCTTCAGTATTGCTTTGGAAGACCTTTTTTCATATACAGTACGAATAGGTTAAATGAAAGCTCTTTAATTTATCAGAATAAACACATTTATTGAAGTAATCTATTGTTTGTTTTTTTTGTTTTTTTTCTTATCTCACTGAAAGTTCAAAAATCCCTTGCTCTACATACTGAAGTTGAGATGTAATACCATCTGAGGTGTACTTGAGGAATTAATAACCATAACATTCAGATAGTTCTCTAAGTTAGGAGCATAGATCTTATTTTGGAAATGATACCAACATCTTCTACTGCTGAAAGTGTTTGCTGTATATACTTCTTGCTATATTGCATTAAATGCATCTTGTATTCAATTTATTCTTTTGATAATTTCATTTTCATTTGATATGTTTTCTGTAACATTTCTACTGGCTAGAATAGAAAAATTCTGCCATCTGTACATCTGAATCTTGCCTTGATGTTCATTAGCATTCTGTGTGATTTGGTCTGTTAGGTTATTTGCAAAGCGGCACAGACCTATTTCAGTTCAATAGGCCTCTTCAAATAATTAACATTTGTTTATTCCACTCTTTCAAGTTCAACTTTCTATAGAAACACTTTTATTAGTGATCTCACATTTTCCTACAGTTATAAGAAAGCATCATGCACATTTAGCTAAAATCTCAAGTCACATGTAAATGTGTGTCTCCATCTGTAAAGATACAGTTAGTTATTTCAGTGACTAATAGTCCTTTAAAAGTTAAAAAACTGAAATTTAACATGATTCTACAACTGATTCCAGAATCTAGGAATATTTATCTGAAGCTGATCTATTTTTCTGTATCAAAAAAACATTCTGTTTCTCCTAGAGAGGTTGCTGATGAGAGAGAATATTTTTAATTTTCTACAGAACTTAGCTAACAAGGAATTAGCAATCAGCCATGTGCAATTTAAAAAGGAATGTGTAGATTTATATAGCTGAATAGAAAGTGACTTTAAGTGCCATTACTGCCACATTGCTTTAACTGAATAGACAAATGCATATTGCGTCCCTGAACCTAATCTGCAGCCCCTACTCTTAACCATAGAAAACCTACCCTGCTGTATTTGTAGCAGTATGATTTGAGGGAACACAACCTACTGTTTCATAAATTACCAAGTTCTGTATTGACTAGCCTTCTTACTATTTAAATTTGATGTTTATTATTATATCATTGCCCTGGGGAAGACAAAGTTGTTGAGTTTTATCATGAAAGGAACGTATAGCTGGTGATTCCTACTTGCATAGCTCCCTACAGATTCTTTACCTATCGCCATTGACATTTGAGATCTGCATTAACAGTTGAGGCAAGTAGTCATCTACAGTAAAAATCATTTCAGTGTCTCCTTCAACAACTTTTAAGCTGAGGGATTCTGTTGGACACTTTTATATAATGTTAAATGAATTTAATTAAAGTTATATTAATGTATGCAAATGTTTGAGAGTCAAAGACATGACAGCTAGGGAAAAAATGGTCTTGAATTATTAAAAATGATTGCTTTGTTTAATTGAACAATTCTATATGCTATAGGCAAATACGTTTATTTATGAGATATGTGTTCTATCATAATAGTAATATTCTATTATATGTATTCTATCATAAGTATTCATGCTATATACTCAGTAATATGCAGTTTAAAAGGATCAGTAAAACAAAACTGATATTTAGACACGTTAATTTTCATGTAATTATGACAGACATCAAGAGGGGTAAACATCATTTAGGGAGAGGGACCAGGAAAAATAGGCCTAGTCCAAAGACAATGAAGAAATCATTTTGGCAATTGGTATTCTGTCTAAGTAGGTCAATTAGTTGCTTTCATCTGCGTGTGGTGAGTCACAGCTACCTTTAGCTGAAGAGCCATGGTGATAGGTTCTGTATCCTCTTAGCTGAGGGGAGGAGTGATAGTATGAGCAAAATCTCCTTTGTTTTAAGATCCAGTCAAACTTTCCTTTCACTGCTGAGATAAGGCAGAAATAGTTTTGAGCAAACACCATTAGAAATCAAGCCAGTTTTTGGCTATAATCTTTTTGCAGTAGGTAACTGTTGATATATAAAACAAACAACACATAATACTTGTTTTAGTAAAACCAACAGAGTTACCATTAACCTTCCTAATAATGTGTAGACCACCCTACTGATGTTTACAGATAGCAAATTCCTGTTTATTTGGAGTCTCAACTGCAAATAGAACAGCTTGGCACCCCACGATATGGCTTTAAAATACAGATTGCTTAATTCTATAATTAAATATATATATATATTTTGACTAGGAGTAGTTCATGTGCTGACTCTTAGAGGGTGCTCTGTAGTATTAATGAGGGGCGTAGAAATCCTTCTCTTTCTCACAAAACTATTAAAATGCAAACTTTGCTTACAGACAGTGAGTTTCCCAAAGCTTTTCTTGAATTTCTTATTCCAGCCACTAACAATGGACCAAAAATCTTGGTAAATCAGTAAAGGAGGCTATGGTACAAACCAATAATGAATAATAAGAAGAACACTGAAAGCAGTTTGTTCAGACTGGCTGTTAGAAGTCTGAACATTTCAAAGGGGAGAAATCTATATTCAAATTTGTAATTTGCATTTAAATTTGTAATTTGCATTTATAATTTCATTACGTTTGCTTATGTAAACATAGACTATTACAACCTGTCCTACTATCTTCATCTGCTTTGTTTTGCCTCTGACATCTGAACTCACAGCCAATTGATGAAAAATTACACCACAAGAATGAATGAATGTAAAGCTTGCTATTTTTCATGTCCACGTTTTCAAACACACACTGCTTGAAAAAATTCCCAACTCCTCACTCAGTTGTGTTGAAAAGTAGTCAGATAATGTGGCTACAAGAGTGGACAGAGTGGAATCTGTTAATCTGCAATAGATGATGCAAGTCCCAAGATCTTTTCTGGAGAATATATATGCAAATCTTATTCCCACTGTAGATGAACCTTTTAGAAATTGAGAATACATATATATATTTTTTTTCTATTTTGCCTTATTCGTTTACTAAGAACAAAATTTTAATCAGTGAAGTACTCTTTGCGCCAAAGCAGTTCAGTGCAACCAATGATCTTGTCCCTAGTTGTCTGCTAACACCCATTTCTTATCATAAAAATAGACATTTGCAATTAGTATGTGGGATGGCTGTAAAAAGATGACTTGTACAATACTCATGAAAATATATTATTAGAAGCCTAAGGAGCAAAAGTGCTGATTATTTCAGCTTCGCTGTTCATAAATTGAAGTGAACAAAAGATAATTGGAATAAATTAAGGTCTATCATTACACTGCTGTAAAATGTTTCAAAAGCAATATTAAATGAACTCACTGTAATAGAGTCACTCTAACTTTTTAGATAGTTTAATCTTTTAGCAAGTATTTAAAATGCAATACAGTTATCTGACTTAACAAGTAGAAGAGTGAACAATCAGCTCACTGGTGAGATGGCTCAGGATCTGACTATTCTCAGTTTGAATTTTTCTCTCTCTTATTTCTCTGTTACGTAGGATAATAAGGGAAGCAGTCTTTCTAAAATTATACTTATTCATTTGTACAACACGTTCCCCAAAAACTAAGCTTTTCTTTAAGAGGTAATTGGAGTATGGTGCCAACATGAAATTTAAATACCCTTGTGGGGTGGTGACTCAGTACATTCATAAGTCTGGATGGAGAAATTCACATTTAATTCCAGAATTTAAGCCTGTACAGAGATGTGAAATAGCTGAAGGACTGTGAGAGAATTTTCAATATTTTTATGAAAATATGCACAGAAAATATTATTTCAGAAGTCTGGTGTAATCAGAAAGAACTTACTATTCAAATGTTTCACAAGTCAAAAAAAAAAAAGAAAAAAACAAAAAACAAAAAAAGAAAGCAGTAAATGTGAAGCCAACTAGAGATGAAGCGTAGACAAAAGAGGTTGAATATTTCACGTAGAGAACATAATTTAGCTCAAAGATGCAAGATAATTTAATATTTTAGAAATTAAATTAAGAAGATGCAATTTTACAGGAATAGAGAGTTTGCTCTTAGTCATTAAGCTATAAATATAGGTACTTCTACAGGGGAGAAAACTTGAAAGCTTGAGGATTTGGAGAAAGAAGCTCAGTAGCACCAAGACAATCAGCAAAGATGTAGCAATTAATTGCAATGTCTAATGATGACTGCACAATCGTTCAGTAAATCCTTCATGGTAGCAATGCACACACACAGGTTTAGGGGCTCACACTGTACTATCTCCCATCTCTGTAACCTGTGTCTTTGTGATGGGAGCGTTGAAATGGGAAACTTGTAGCCATTCCTTCCCTTTCTGTATTCCTCCACATAAAGAAGGTCTGTTTTGGTCCTTATGTTTGTTCTTTTTGAAGAATAAGCTCACAGGAATTTCTCAGGAAGAAGGATATAAAACAGAAACAACTCTTTTTCTTCATCCTTCTGCTTTAAATGGTAAATTTTGCAGCATCTTTGTTCTAAAGATATTATGGAGGACATACAGATTGAGAGATTCAGTTCAGAAAGTTGCTCAGCTACTATTGACAATAGAAAGAAAATTCCTTATGTTTTATCTTAAATCCTCATTGGTATTCCAAATAAATCAATCTATAAGGGTTAATTTAACCTTGAGATGATCTTAAAATTACGGAATTAACAAAGATTTTGTATGTTTACTGATTAACTCCCAAAAGTCAATTATTTTAAAAGTCATGCCTGATATGAAGCCCTTATAATTCCGTATTTTCACTGGTGACTTTGGAATAGTGAAAATTGATTTGCAAATTTTTATTTGTATATTCATATTTTTGAGAATTTAGAAAGAAATTATTCAGGACATTCTTTTCTATTTGATATTATGATAAATTATACATTCTAATATTTAGTAAAGCTGAGATGCTTATGTATTTATATGAATCAAAGAAAACTTCAATATCTGCAGTGATAGACTGTGTTTTAACTGTGTTCATTCCATGTGTTCCCAACTGTCAACATGCAGTATTTCCTTGTAGATAAACTATTCTAACTTCCATCTTAACAGCAATGATAACAACAACAACAAAAAAAATACCCCTCAACATTAATAATTTAACACAGCAACTTTGTCACAATGTGCCTCAGTTCTTCCTGTGCTGATCTTACATTTGCAATAGAAATGTCATCTCTTATGCTTTTATGTGCCAAAAAATCAATCACTTTTTAAAAATATTTTCTTTGGTCCAGTCTAGTATTTTTTTTTAATTTGGGTCATTAGGGGGAAAAAAAAAGAGAGAGAGAGAGAAGATATGGGGCTGAAGAAAGAAGTTGTAAAGTTTAGTATTTGTTGTTGTTTTCAATGTTCATATGTCCCCTGATGAAGGTGAGCTTTATTTTGAAAATGAAGATCTTTGGGGAATGTTTTGACATACATAATTTATCACCTTTAAATTCCTTATCTCTACCTCATTATTCACTTTCTACAAGAACTGACTCTTTATTTTGGCGTGTACAATTTTTCCTGTGCGTTCTCTATGACATCTGCCCACCATGCTGTTACTGTGTTTTTTGGTGTGCCAGACCTTAATTCTGTCATTGCTTGTACTGACATTCAAGGCTATCTTTAGGAATGTCTTTTGTTCACTGTATCAGTGTAGCTAGACCTTTCCTTGACTTTCATTCTTTATGCAATGAAGTGATGTTTTGTTGTTGTTAAATTGCTTGCTCACCTTTTCTAAAATATACAAGGAAAAAACACATTTGTTTCCTATGCTTTTTTTTTTTCTTTTTATTTTTTTTCCTTTTTTTTTTTTTTTTTTCCTGAGAATTAGTTCAGTGAAAGCACAAATAATTTCATATATTCCTGGATTCTAAAAATATGCTTTCTTTGTCATAAAATGTCCTGGATTATTTTCTTACGTATACTGTAATCAATTTGCAATAGTGAAAATGTACTTCATATACATCTGTTGTAACAGAAGCCTCAGACAATTCATGGACTCTGGCATCATTATTATCCTGAAATACCAGGACAGTTCTTACACTGTGCAATGGTGTATACGTGATTCAAAATCCCAGCCTGTTTGGGCCATGTGAAAGAAGTGAGCTCTTCCATTGAAGCCTGAAAAACTGTCTGAAGAATCCAGCATAGCAGGAGGAGAAATTCCTTAATAGTTCCTTGGTATAGGTTGTTTGGAGATACTCCTCAACACTCACTCCATTTCACTTCTATAGATCTCTAGTGAGATACGGTTTAAATGCTTTGCAGGTACAATCTAAAACTGAAAAAGAGAGGGGGGAAAAAAAAAAAGGTAGGAAAAGAGACCTGCCATTAAATTTTATTCTATATCTGAACTGACCTTTTCATTCATTTAATAAAAATGAAAGTGATGATATTTTTATAGGCAAAAATTGCTCATTTTCCATCAGGGTGACCTCGCAACCTTCTGTTCAGTTTTTAATTTTCTTATTCTGACTCTGTTATCTTCTCATTCCTGTTCCCTAGAACTACTGTGTTAAGATTTCAAAGGTACGTTATCATAGCCACATGTTACTGCTGAAAATATTATTTATAACTTCTTCTGACAGGGTTTTAAATATTTCATTTACTGTGATAGGAAGATTCTCTGTGCTTAACACAGTTATATGCAGGTACAGGTACATATTTCTGCTGCAAAAGAGAAATATGAAGCCTAAAGTTGTAATGAACAACTGGAACAAAATTAGGGAAGCAAAGTTCTAAGGTCAAAAATTGTTGCAGTACCCAAAAATAAAACAACTTTTATGCTGATGAGCAACAGCCAACAGACAAAATCCAAACAAGCATTTCTGAACTGCAGAAATTAAAGATGTTTTCTCAGCAACTTGTCATCAATGAACTATTCTGGGAACAATCATTTTCTAAGTCCTGAGGGGAAGATGTGTGCCCTTGCAATGCTGATAGTTTTCATTTTGGAAGTCTTTCTGATTTCTAATGGTCTAATCTGAATCTAAATCTATGGATAAAATATTTAGAGATAAGTATTTTATTTGTGCAATATAGCACAGAAGTCATGTAGAAAACGAGAATAAAAATCATGCATATTAAAACTTATTTTAAAGATTTATTGCAAAGAGAGAAAAATTAACTTTGTGATGATTTCAGTGATATGAATGCAAGCCTCTATGAAGTAAAAAAATAAAATAAATCAGTGAAAACAGTCTTCCTGAGAATTATCTGTCTATGCATATAAAGTGAGGAATAATTTTAATAAAGAAAAGTAATGGCAATGTTGAATAATTTTATTTGATGTTATAATATTTATTTGTATATATAATATTTATTTGATGTCTTCTTCAGAACTACAGTGGATAATTTACTCAAAATTTCATCAGAGAAAAAAGAGGTTTGATATTTAAAACATTTTTATTTTAGAATTTTGTTTAAATAGTACTTTCCCACATTGCCAGATTAGATCTTTATAGAATCAGAGTCTACCATAATCCTATGGTAGGATTCATCTAACCATAGGATCATCTAACAGACTGTTCATAAGCAGATAATGGCATTTTCTTGGGGCAAATTTGATCAAGATTTGTAGAAGCAGGGCTATATTGATTCTATATTGATTTTTTTTTTTTTTTTTTTTTTTTGCATAAGAGTTTTGAGTAATGGTCCCTAATGCGTAGAATTTAGAATGATTTTAAACATCAGTGTTATTCACTTGAGGTAAAGTGTATAATGTTTCTTATTTTATTGAATTGAGTTGAACAGGTTAAAAACTTCTACTTTGTACCAAAGTATTGTTTTTTCCTTCTTGGTACAAATAATTTTCATTGTAGTTCATCTAGTTCTCTTTGCCTTTTACTTGCTTTCTGTTCTGAGAACATAACTTTACTTAAATGTTTGATCTCAGATCTTTTCATGGCTATTGATTTAAGGGAAATAATCTGTGGATGTAGGGCCAGAAACAAAAAGAAGGAGGATATTAGTGTTTACATAATTTTCCACTCTATCAGTTTTTCTGAGCTCAACCATAGATACATTTTTATGTTAAAGTATTCAGAAATAACAATAATCTCATTTCTAGCAGTATTTTCCTCAGGCTTTCCTTGTGTTGTCATTACTTTTTAACCAGTGTTTAGATATTTCTTGTTTTATGATGAATACAGCTGCGCTCATAAATAATGCATGTGGTTTGTCTAAAGGAAGAAAATAACATTTGGGAAACTAAGTTGTGAGTTTACTTTTTGTTGACAGCTCCACGCTAGCTTCTTGCCCAGCTATTCTTTGGGTATAGATGGAATCTTATGTGCATACTATGAAACTTGGAAAAGACAGTACCTTGCAAAAAACTGTTTTGAAGAGGTGATGTCAGAATTCACATGATTTTGGAACTTTGTATGGAATATTTATTCCACTATTAATTCATACTTTATTTGACTAGAACTTCCCGTTAAAAAACAAAGATTACACCTTCCCTAATTCTATAGCTAAAGGTCTCAGTATTATCCTGCACCCTGTCACGTATTGGTTTTGTCACAATTTCTTAGTCCATGTATCATTTTTTAATAAACTGATGAAAAGACCAGATTATAAAAAAACTGTAATTCTAAATTACACTGGCCACTGTGGCACTGTAATAATTTAATGTGCTTAGTCTGAAGCACCTTTTTTTTCAGGTGTATTATTTGAAATCTATCAGAATACACAAAATTCTGTCACTGCCATTCTAGATGGAGGTCTAAGCATGCTGTCTCTCCTTAGGATTAAGCATAAATATTTTCATGAGAGCTGATGAACATGGTAGTTGAATGTTTGTTTGTTAAAGTTAACTGCTCCCTGCTTTTGCATTACATACTGGCTTAGAATGACCTAAATCTGAATACAAAATTCCATTCTTAAACTACATTCTAGTAATTGAGTGTCAAGACTTTTTTTTTCTAGCTATAGCATTAAAATAAAAAACTCATTTGTCTACACTGCGTATTTTTCTACTAAACACAAATGTCACTACTGTTTAAGAAAGTGAATACATTCCATGCCAACTTTCATATGAAGTTCACCTGAAAGCAGTTTTTCTGATATTTTATGTTGCATAACACTGAAATTTCTCCTTTACTGAAAAAAAAAGGAAAAAAAATCTAAACAAAAAGAATAAAACAGAAAAAACATATTTTCTTTCAGGGTGACACAGCACTGGAATGGTCTGTCCAGAGAGACCGTGGAGTCTCCTTCTCTGGAGATATTCAAGACCCTTCTGGACACTTTCCTGTGTGATCTGTTGTAGGGAACTTGCTTTATCAGTGGGGTTGGACTAAATTATCTCCAGAGGTCCCTTACATTGCTTACAAATCTGCGATTCTTTAATCATTTATAACATGCTATTAACTTTATTCATTTTAATTATTCCACTCTTAATTATGAGGGTAGTTTTTTTATTGCTTCCTCACACCTGCCCCCAGTGCCTCCAAAAACAGGAAAATAAGACACTCATTCATGTAGACTTCACTGTTAATAAATGCATTTTGCAGTTAACACCTTTTAGGATATTCTTCCTGTCTCCATTCAGTTAGTTTGGACATGCCACATAATTTATTTCTCTCCTTCTCCCTACATCTTGGTATTGCAAAGCTCGTTAGTTTTCACAGTCTGCTAATGACTCCTTGTGGTGGGTTGACCATGGCTGGCAGCTGAACCACCACACATCTCACTTTTATTTACTGAGATGAGGGAGAGAATGGGATAGCTGACATTGAGAAAACTCATGGTTCACCATGAAGACAATTTAATAAGTGAAGGAGTGAAAAAAAAATGAGTGATGCAAAAGCATGTCACCACCCGCAAACCAGTGTCCAGCTAGTTTTTTCAAGCAGTGGCTGTTCAGAAAGAGTTTTATTGCTGAGCATGATGTTATATGGCACAGAATGTCTTTGGTCAACTGAAGAAAGCTGTCTTGGCTGTGTCCCAGACTCTTCAACCCTCCGCCTATTTGTTGAGGAGAAGAAGAAACAGAAAAGGCTTTGCTGCTGTATAAGCACTGTTCAGCAATAGCTAAAACATCAGTGTTCTATCAACATTGTTTTGGTCACAAATCTAAAACATGACACCATATGAGCTGTTATGAAGAAAATTAACTCCATCCCAGCCAAACCCAAAGCATTCCTCAAATGGAAAGTGCTATAGAATTGCTAAGCAGAATTATTCAGATTTCTCTTTTTTTGACAGTTTGTCATGATGTGATTGAAAATTTTTGATGTGATGGAAATTGTTGAAAGTCTGGTATTAAAATCTTTATTATTCATACATATACAGTAACTAAAGAAAGAAACAATCTCAGATTTCTGAGATCTAGTATATACTCCAGTTGGAGTGTTATGCCCACAGGCTACAGTTTCCCACATGCATAAACTGTAAAAATAAAAAATTGGAAATGTGAAGATTTGCTCTCATATCTTGAAGGCTTGAACTGCACAAGTTCACAATATGCACTCTGACAAATGCTTTTATATGCTGTCGGATATTGTGTATGATTTCACTGCATAGAAGAGACATGAGGGTTGAGATTCTCATAAATATTGATCAGGGTTTAATGAACAGTGGGAGACTTCTGAATATCAATCTATATAAGCGGAAATTTTGCATTAAACACACCACCATCTATCTATAAATCATTTGGGAAAAGTGAAGTTACTCTAAAGTATCACTTGTTCTCCAACAGCCTAGTCATAAAAAACAGGCTAACAGCACAAAGGCGACAGGCACAATTTCATTGCATGATTATGAGTGGCTGTATTTTTTTAATCCTTCTGGAAAACTAAGTGCTTCTGAAAAGTTATTAGATTATGGTAGCTTTGGGGGTTGAATTCAGCTTGCCACAAGACAGAATGAAACATAGAGTTCTAGTGCCAACTTCTTTACCCAGTCAAAATAGATAGTCTGGCTTAACTTTAAGTGAAAGAAATAAATGACAACCAAACAATGGAATAGTGGCTCATTCACTTGCTGTTTGTACTAAATTCTCAATAAAACTCCACTAATATCAGCTTTGTGGAATGTCCCCACTGAGTTGGGATTATAGACACCACTGGAAGGCAACACTTTAGTATTGATAATTCATTGTTTAACGATCTGGTAAATTATACTATTTTATTACATATGAGTTGTTTTCTTTCTCTTTTTTTTTTTTTTCAATTCCAACTGATCTTTGTACTTCAAAGCTTCCTTTAGAATCCATGGAATCATAGAGTATTTTGAGTTGGAAGGGACCCTTAAACTAGTCCAACTCCCCTGCTATGAACAGGGGACTACATCAGAGCCCCGTCCAGCCTCACCTTGAATGTCTCCAGGAACGGAGCATCCAGCACCTCTCTGGGCAGCCTGTTCCTATGCTTCATTACCCTTATCATAACAAACTTTTTTCTTATATCCAACCTCTTTTAGTTTGAAAGCATTTCCCTTTGTCCTATCACCACAGACCCTGCTGAAGAATCTGTTCCCTTCTTTCTTATAGCCCCTCTTTAGATACTGGAAGGTTGCTATCAGGTTTCCCTGGAGCGTTCTCCTCTCCACAGCTCTAGGTCCCTCAACCTGTCCTCACAGGGGAGGTATTCCACCCCTGGGATCGTTTTTTGTGACCCTCCTCTGGATGTGTACAGCAGGTCCACATCTCTCCTGCACTGAGGACTCCACATCTGGATGCAGTACTCCAGGTGAGGCCTCACCAACACAGAGCAGAGGGGTGGGATCACCTCCCTGGACCTACTGGCCATGCTTCTTCTGATGCAGCCCAGGATACAGTTTGCTTTCTAGGTTGTGAAGGCACATTGCTGTCTCATTTCTGGCTTGTCATCCACCAGTACCCCGAAGACCTTCTTGGTGGGGTTGTGCTCCAGTTTTACATACCCCAGCTTGTAATGATAGTGGGCATTGCCACAACCTAGGTGCAAGACCTTGCACTTGGATTTGTTGAATCTCATGAGGTTCACCTGGGCCCACTGCTTGAGGCTGTCTAGGTCTCTCTGGATGGCATTCATGTGTGCCAGCCACACACTGTGTATCTACAAACTTGTTGATAGTGAACTCGATCCCTCTGTCAGTGTCATTGTCAAGATACTAAAGGTCATTTGTCCCAGTATTGACTACTGAGGGACACCTTTCATCATGTTTTCCATCAAGACATTGAGCCATTGACCACCACTATCTGTGTACAATCTTACAACCCATACCTTGTCCATCAAACAGTCCACTCATCAAATCCATATCTTTCCAGTTTGGAGGAAAGAAGGTGGTAGGAGATTCTGTCAAAGGCCTTACTGAAGTCCATAGAGCCTTAGTGTCTTACAGTACTATTTTTTGACAAATCTGAGAAGTACTATGCAGCTACTCTTGCCTCCTCATCAGAAAGACAAAGGACAAGTTGACAGTGATCAAAAATTTCTAATCAGGCAAAGATCTTTGTGAAGAGCAGTTTATTCATTATTGCAGTAGTAGGTGCACACCCCCTATTGACAAGGGAGAAATTGTGCACTTAGTCAGTGAAATCCACTCCGTTATGTTCACTGGGTCTAATGCAGGTAATGCCTCTCCTGGCACTGACTGGTTGAGCATCGTTGAGCATCTCAGGCTCACAATCTTCCCAACTGTTCCCAATTGTAGCTGTTGCTACAATACATTTCCATACAATGTCTGTTACCAACCTATTGTTTTTAGGTATGTTCTGTGCTTCTCTATGGCGATAGGAGGATAATATTTCCAAAACATAGCACATTTGTTCTGTCCTGTGCTAGGCTCTCCCCTACCCTACATAATTACCTTACCTAGTGCCTGTGCTGATTCTACCCAGGTCAGAATGCCCCAATCTCAACTTCACTCCGTTCAGCAGTTTTCTTTGTGAGAAACAACTTATCCTACGCTACATCCAGAACTACTGAAAATTTCCACTGCACAATCTTCCTCCCATAAAAGTACTAGTAACAATCTGGCACTGGCATGCCAAGATGTTTATAATGCTGGAAAGAAGGGAAGTACAGACAGATGCACATGGTTGTTAGAAGGCAGCAATGAGGTTACTGGCCAGTGGGCTAAAATTTATTTGCAACTGATCCTTGCTGTACACAGACAAGCGAATTTTGAAGCAGGATTTCATAATCTGTGATGATCTACTAAAAAAGATGTGTTTTAGTTATCTGCACTTATTCCCTTCTGTCTCTTTTAAGATCTCAGTTGCACTGTTTTGGGTAACCTGTATCATGATCAGTAAAAAAAATGTGTTGGACATTAAATAACTTGTATCATCACACTGTCTTTGCCAGTGGATCATGATATAGCCATAGGGAAGTCATTCAGCTTCTTGCTTCACTTACCATTATATTTGTAAAATGGTTTGTAAGTTAAAACTTCGACTTAAGTTCACCGTATTAATATTCTGCTAGCATAGCTGATCTTTTAATATACTTACCTCTAGGTTAAAGTTTTCCACATTATATCAGTGTCTAAAATTGTGAGTTTTTAAAGTTTGAACAAGAAGATTTCTTTGGAGTGTTAACATTATAAGAAAATTATATTAATAACCAACAGTGATAGCTAGCCCTAATTTAATACTCATCCAGGACCAAAAAAAAAAAAAAAAGCAGAAATTATTCTGCAGTACTATGGTCCAGTGATATTGAAGCAGGATGCAAGGATTTTGGAAAGTAGGGCTGAAATTAAAAATGTTCCAGAAAATTGTACGAGTTTGGTAAGAACAACAACAAATATAATTAAACCTACCTTATGTCTGAGGAACTGACTGAGCAGTTCTGTCCTGAAATCTTTCTGCATGTTTTTTCCTTAATCAGAGATTACTGAATATATTGGGCTTGCAAAGTATAATGTGAAATTTTGTACTATTTTCAACAACTCAGTTGTTGAAACATTGTGGTTCTCATAGTACTTCATATGGATAGGATCTGAAAGGTATTTTTAGATTAAATGTCATCACACAGCAGCAAGAATGCTTCATTGTAGGGATCAAAGATTCAAAGTAAAATGTTAAGAAATGTGCCAAAGGAAAACAGCTGTTTCAGAGCAGTGCTGTGAATGGTCCTTAGATTACAAACAAGACTAATAAACTTTGACACAACTTTATGGTATTTAGAGCACTGGCTTTTGCATACATACAAGCAAAAAATTGTGCAGTCAGAACTTACAGCTTAACAGAGAATACTCATATGGTATATATTTAAAATGTTACAAACGTTAAGCTCTAGAATTTTAAGGTTTAATCATATTATTCATGTTCAGTGAGAATTCCTTGAATATATGGAAATGTATAAAGATTCATTTAAAAATGTAAGAAATGTGGGTCTTGGGTAGTTGGGAGGCATAAACTGAAATCCTTTTACGATATTCATTTCTACTGAATTAGAATGAGAAAAATTAGGATAATTATCTGAATAACAATGAGCTCTGGATAAAGCTGATGTTCCCAAGAAAGTTGAAGAAGAATGTGAAGTGAATAAAAGCTTGTGGGATGTGTTATCTATTGATATTTAATATTTTTCTTCCTCCTAGCTTTTGTAAAAGTTTTAACTGAATAGATATTCAGAGTAATGTTTACTTTCCCCCTACTGTCTATAGAAATAGAACACTGCCAATTAATCAGAGAAATGATTTTTAGACATTTTATTTGGCACAATTTAAAATATAATTACAAGAACACTGAAAATTAAATAATATAAAATGCTTCATCTCTGGAACATCTGAAGCTAAAATATGTATTTGTACACTGCTGCAAGTATTAACTCATGTACTTTATTATATTGCCTTTCCACATTTGTACATGGATGCATACAATAACTCTTCCTTTGACTTTGTGCTTTTCCTTCCAGGTTTGGATTTATTCTTCATAAAGATGAGCCTATGCTCCAGAAAATTGATCTTGAAACTATGTCGTACATCAAGACAATTAGTTTAAAGGATTATAATTGCATTCCTCAGTCACTGGCTTATACACATCTTGGAGGATTATTTTTTATCTATTGTAAACCTGATACCACTGGTGCTGTTCTACCACAACTTATAGTGGATAGCGTTACTGATTCTGTGATTGGATACAATGGCGACGTAACAGGCAGACCACACGTCTCTCCAGATGGACACTACCTTGTCAGTATTGATGATGCAAAGGGTCTCATGAGGATCCAGACCATAACAATGAGAGGAGAAATACAAGATTCATTTGACATTCACACAAATTTGCACATATCTGATGTAGCTTTTCAGCCATCATTCACTGAAGCGCATCAATACAACATCTACTGTAGCTCCAGTACACAAACTGATGTTCTCTTTGTGGAGCTCTCCTCTGGAAAGGTTAAGATGGTGAAGAGTCTTAAGGAGCCTGTCAGGGCAGGTGAATGGCCTTGGAACAGTAAGAACCGTCTTATAAAAGACAGTGGCCTTTTTGGTCAGTATCTCATGACCCCTTCCAAGGAATCTCTGTTTATCTTGGATGGACGCCTCAATAAGTTAAATTGTGAAATCACTGAAGTTGAGAGAGGCAACACAGTAATTTGGGTTGGGGAAGCATAAGAATCTATGTTGAATATTTGCTGAATTAATAGTTTTACAGTACGTTGCACTTAAATTATAGCATTCTTTAAATTTACACCAATTTCATTTGAAATTGTTCAACCCTTCTATGCCTGATATTTCTTTGACTTGAATGCAATTTGAGTCAATTTCCACATAAAAGATAGTAAAGCAACAGCTATTTGCTAATGTAGCCTTATTAAATATCAGCCAAGGTTGTATTGGTTGACTGGAATTACTACATATTGAAATTGATGACAAATACCATGCATTACTTTAAAGAAAATAGGAAAAACCATAAAGCTTCAGGGAATTTAACATGATACTTTGCATTTGTAAATGGAAGAATTGAGTATGATTCAAATATTGGTTTGCTTTGCTTCAGACACAAAATGAGAGTTGTACAACTTTTTGTTCCTTAAACTGAAATAGGATGTCCTGTTTTGTCAGTTCACTGTTTAATATTTTTGTGCCTTGAAGTGAAAGTCTCACAAGAAAGGTAAAGCATAGAAATTGTATAACTTATCCCCATTGTGACTACAGGATTGCTTGTCATTGGAGAGAAACATTTACTGTCAAATTTTTGTCTCAAGCTTTGGGACATAGAGAAAAAAGAGAAATTACATTTGCAGTGCACAGTTTTCTGATCAGTGCAATTCAAGAAGCTTATTTTTATGGCGAGTCTTATTTGAGAAAGCTGTTTTGCTGGGTTTTTTTGTTTGTTTCTTTTTTGTTATTTTTTTTAAAGAAAAAGAATAGATGTTAGGTTTTTCAGCTGTCACAGGGTTCCATCAGTAAGGAGTCTGAGTTCTACTACAGAGAACCACTGCATTTACTTATTCAGAGTAACCAAACTCTGAGTATCTGACTACACAAAGCTTTACTTTTACTGACAAGAAAACTGGTATTTTTTAAAAAAGTATACATTTCAGGAAGCTGGAAACTCAGAGAATTGAACTTAAGAAGTAGATAATATTTTTGCTTATTCATTATACCATTGATGCGTATTTATTGAACCATTTGGATAACTCAACAAATTTTCTATCTCATGCATCCAATTGGACTAGTGAAAAAAATGCAAAAAACCCACCACCAATGATAACAACAAAAACTTTGTATTTTTTTTTTTTTACAGTTTATTAACTTAGAATTCTAATTTTAATGATGAGTAAACATCTAAATGGGAAAAATGAGATTCTCAGAAATAAAATAACAATAGTCAGTAGGATAAGAAAGCCAGCAGTAAACAACTATCCAGACTTAGAGCAATGACTTAAAAGTTTGGGAGTGTTTTTATTTTTATTATGTTTTTGCTAAGGAATGCTTATAAGCTCTTAAACTGACCTCCTTTTACAGAAGGAAATAAAAAAATACTTTTTTTAAACAAAATTTTACCCTGATTTAGATTGTGTAAATTTAGAAATCTGGAATTTTCTAGCATTGTAATCTTGTGTACATTTAGCATCCTGCCCTTTGTGATACAGTAAATCTCTCTTTAGCTTGAGCAAATCTCCTGGTAGGTAGATTTAACTAAATTAAGAGTCTGCTTACATTTCTAGTTACTGAATCTGTTTTCCTTTTCAACAACCTTTCTCCATTGTGAACAAACAAGTGTAAACTGTCCGTTATTCACTTATTTGCAGTAGTCTGTCTCATGCATTTTTCTTCTGTACCTTACACCACGTGAATGTTCTGTATGTAGAAAATGCTTGATAAAAGAAGAATAAACCCCATAAATTTTAAATGGTTCTGATTTTGGTGAATGCTCCAATGTAGCCACATTGGAGTGGCATTTAACATGTATTTTATGGGAAAGCAAGGTAGAAGGAAGTGAATCTGCCTTTTGCACGTATAAAACAAATATTTGTGAAATACATGATATTAATATAGAAAGAAAATTTTCTAGAAGGATTTAACTAATGGGGAATTTTATTTGGCTGCTACAGAGAAAAGCTTATCAGTAAATCAAGTAGACACAAAGTAATTAGAGTATAGATAGATATGTATTCTGATGCCTAGATTCTGAAGCCAAAGACATTTAGTCTAAAAGCTGTACAAACATATGAGCCTAAACCAAGAAGCATGACACTCAAGCAGCAAGCTGAAAAGCTCCCTATCCAGTCTGCTTGGTGTATACTAATCTACTTGGAATGTATATGTGCTTTGGCCTCTCTTTATTCAAGCATTAACAATTAAAGATAAGAATTGGATCTCATTACAGTAATGAAATTCCAAAATTCCTTTCATAGAGTCAAAGAATCCCAGAATGGTTTGAGTTGGAAGAGACCTTAAAGTCCAGCAAGTTCCACCCCTCCCCACACCCCTGCCACATGCAGGGACACCTTCTCCTAGACCAGGCTGTTCAAAGCCTTGAACACTTCTAGGCATCTAAGCACCTTCTTTTAGTTTAAAACTATTAAACCTTGCACTATCATTACACTCCCTGATAAAGTATCCCTCTCCAGCTTTTGTACAGACCTCCTAAAGGTTCGAGAAGACTGCTATAATATCTGCCTGGAGCCTTCCCTTCCCTTCCCTTCCCTTCCCTTCCCTTCCCTTCCCTTCCCTTCCCTTCCCTTCCCTTCCCTTCCCTTCCCTTCCCTTCCCTTCCCTTCCCTTCCCTTCCCTTCCCTTCCCTTCCCTTCCCTTCCCTTCCCTTCCCTTCCCTTCCCTTCCCTTCCCTTCCCTTCCCTTCCCTTCCCTTCCCTTCCCTTCCCTTCCCTTCCCTTCCCTTGTCTTCCCTTGTCTTCCCTTGTCTTCCCTTGTCTTCCCTTGTCTTCCCTTGTCTTCTCTTTCCCTCCCCTCCCCTTCCTTCCCTTATCCTCCCCTCCTTCCTATCCCCTCCCCTTCCTTCCCCTTCCCTTCTCCCATGTTGCACAATCCCTTAGAATCAATCTCAAAATCCACGGCTGTTGCCATTTTTAGCATTCTTTTGTATTAACAACTTAGGACAATCAGAGGAGCTTTAAAATGTAGATAAAATGTGTTACTTTATGAAAAAGGAGACCAGAATCTCTGTTAATGTTCCTAACAGATTTTGTTATGTCAAAATATTACAGGTATCTGTCTAATATAGAATTTCTCCCAATCACTTCAGAATTCTTGTTTAAAATCAATTTCTCTAGTGCCTCCCGAAGAATATCTCTGCATTTAGCTAAGGCAGTTTGGTAAAGAAAACTGCCAGTATCTTGATTTTCCAGTGTAATAGCTCAAAGACCATAGTTTGTTTCTTTCCCATTTGTTATGGAATTGAAATAGCTTTCTGTGGTCCAGGAGTTCTTCTAACCCCAGTGATAAATGAGAAATCAAACACTGTCTTCAGTATTTCAGATCTCTCTTAAAACAAACCCAGGTGTAGCAATAGTTAGTTTAAATTCCTGTCTTTTCTGATTGATGCTGTAAGCAGAGGCAAAAACACCTACATTTTATTCCACAAGCTGTTATAAACCCTTGAGATTTAGAATTTCCTTGCAGAAAAACATTAAAGGAAAGAAGTTGAAGATAATGGAGACGAAATGGATGAAACCAAGTTCTGTTATAGCTTCCCAGTTTCCCCTGTGTTTCTTCATGCTAATCAATTTGAGAAAAATACAATGCAAGGATACAACAGTGCTCTTCAGCAGGGATTGTGATTAAGGAATTTCCTTTGCTAAGGTACAATGTGTAAGTCCAAAATAAATGTGTCTTTCCAAATTTAAAAAATACATTTCATCAGCATATCTTTAAGAAATTCAATAGCAAAAATGATGAACCAAATTTCAAAGTATTCTATCTATTGTTATGAATTATATCAATAAGGTTAAAAGTACATGATTTTTTACTGAGCTTCTGTGATAAAGAGCATCTGAATATTTAAGTATCACTGTATGATTTCAATTTTAAATAGTGACTCTTCATGGAAAGATTCAACTTCTATGAAAAAACATCTGAGTTTGAATTTGTGTTACTGAACAGCAGTTTTGTTACATTTATGTAGTATCAAAATTTCATCAAGGAATCAAATATTGCTAAATGCAGTATGCAAAACAGCAGCTTTACAAATTATAAAACACATTTTTGCTGAGTTAGCTAAAGATACTCAGTTTGATTTAAACAGAAACTGTGGCTGTGGTCCCTGGTGACTGGAAAAAGGGAAACATTACTCCCATTTTTAAGAAAGGGACAAAGAAATACCTGGGGAACTGCAGGCCAATGAGCCTCATCTCTGTGCCTGGGAAGATCATGGAGCAGATCCTGCTGGAAGCTATGTTAAGACACATACGAGATAAAGAGGTGATTCAAGACAGCCAACATGGCTTCACCATGGGCAGATTGTGCCTGACCAATCTGGTAGCCTTCTATGATGGAGTGATGGCTTTGCTGGATGGGGGAAGGGCGATGGTTGTCATCTACCTGGACTTCTACAAAGCCTTTGACATTGTCCCTGATCACATCCTTCTCTCTAAGTTAGAGAGGTATGGATTTGAAAGATGGACTGTTTGGTGGATTAGGAATTGGCTGGCTGGACACAGCCAAAGGGTTGTGATCAATGGTTCTTTGTCAGGGTGCAGGCCGGTCACAAGCGGTGTCCCTCAGGGGTCGGTCTTGGGACCGGTGCTCTTCAGCATCTTCATCAATGACACAGATGATGGCATCGAGTGCACCTTCAGCAAGTTTGCAGATGACACCAAGCTGAGTGGTCAACACGCTGGAAAGAAGTGAAGGCATCCATAGGGACCTGGACAGGCTGGAGAAGTGGGCCCATGTGAAACTAAAGAGGTTCAACAAAGCCAAGTTCAGGGTGCTGCACTTGGGTCAGGGTAATCCCAGGTGTTTATACAAAATGGGAGAAGTGCATGAGAGCAGCCCTGCGGAGAAGGACTTGGGGGTCCTGATGGATGAGAAGCTAAATATGAGCCAGCAGTGTGTGCTTGCAGCCCAGAAGGCCAACTGTGATCTGGACTGCATCAACAGAGTGGGGGCAGCAAGGAGAGGGAGGTGATTGTCCCCCTCTACTCAGCTCTTGTGAGGCCCCATCTGCAGTACTGTATCCAGGCCTGGGGGCCCCCAGCACAAGAAAGATACAGAGCTCTTGAACGAGTCCAAGAGAAGGACCACTAAGATGACCAGAGGGCTGGAGCAGCTCTCCTGTGAGGAAAGGTTGAGGGAACTGGGCTTGTTCAGCTTGGAGAAGAGAAGGCTCCAGGGAGACCTCATTGAGGCCTTCTAATATTTGAAGGGAATGTATAAACTGGAGAGGGAATGTTTATGAGGTTGGATAGTGATAGGACATGGGGGAATGATTTTAAACTAAGACAGGGGAGGTTTAGGTTAGATATTAGAAGGAAATTTTTCACTCAGAGGGTGGTGATGCACTGGGACAGGTTTCCCAAGGAGGTTGTGGATGCCCCATCCCTGGAGGCATTCAAGGCCAGGTTGGACATGACTCTGAGCAGCCTGGTCTGGTGGTTGGTGACCCTGCACATAGCAGGGAGATTGAAAGTACGTGATATTTGTGGTCCTTTTTAACCCAGGCCATTCTATGATTCTATGAAAGAGCATTTTCAGCTTAATTTTGGACATCTGTTTTTAACTTGTAAAAGAACAGTAACATGATACCGTGCAGAATATTTGGTAAATAATTTGATAGGTCTCAATTCTGGAAAAAAGTTATTATCAATTATTTGTACTTACTATGTTTTCCCCTTTTTAAGATATTTTGAAGAGAACATCTATAATGAATTTCAAGATTTTTTTTTTGAAAAATGAATCAGTTAGTTGCTATGGTAACTTCTTAGTGAGTATTTTAAGAATTGTATTCAGTAGCATTTTCAATTGCCCTTGTTCTGTCAATCGTTCACTCAAACAACTTTAAGGAAAACCAGTACAGTTGGATAAGCTTTGTAGGCTATTTTATACGTCAACAAATACCAGTTTTATCTGATTTAATTTTATTACATAGATGTGTGGATTTTAATTAGACTGTATCCTGGACAAGTGCTATCAGTACTGAATTAGGGTACAAGAAGGATGCTCTTTCCTCATCAACAGTTTAGGAGAAAAGTAAGACCACATCTTTTGCCTTCGAAAGAGTCTCTATGGCAATTTTTGGTTTTCTCAACTCAAATACTGAACTGTGTAGGGCTCCTTCCAGCTGAGAAATAACAACCTGAAGTCATAGCAGGGACTCACACTGTGTTCCCTTAGCTGCCACTAGACCGTCTTTTTCATTCTCTACTTCTCTAAGCACTAATTCAGTTACCCAGTGTTTTCCATTGGCAGAAAGGACTCTTGACAGTACATTCCACAGTTATTTACCAGCAAGACCTAAGCCTGAGCCACCTCCAACTAACTTAGCACTAAGCATGCAAGCATCACATACCAATGTAGCCTGATGGTACCCTCCTTCTGATAGACTGTGGCCAAATCCAGTGCTTTAATGGAAGTAGTAAGCCCAGTATAAAGAAGATAATGGATAAGGTGAACATTTTTTTAAAAGCAAACAAAAAACCCATACCTTCCTTCTTCACACAAGTAACTAGAAAAATGCTTAAATCTGGGATCAATATACAAACAGTAGCTTTATTTCCTTTAAAATTTGTTATCTGAAGGAATGCATGTGACAAAATATTAGAGTTTATAGAACTGCTATTACGAAATTATTTTCCCAATGTTTTCATTTATTTATAAAATCATTTATAACCCTCCAAGCTCAGTTGAAACACTGAAACTTACATTTATTTCTGACCATGCCATTTGTTGTAAGGTTATTCCTTGTCTTCAAAAACAATACTGCTTTTTTTATTATATTTTCCAGACTGTATGTGTAACCAATTGTCACACTTTTCACCATTATTTTGGTGAAGTTAGACAAACGCTTCACTACCATGGTCATCACCATGCCTGTTCCAGGTGAAGGCTTTCTTAAATACAGATGTCCAGACTGAAAGCACTGCTCTGAGTGAAGGGAAGAACTGGAACCCTAGTTTCTACTTTTCTCCTCAAAGTCCTATGAGGAGAAGCTGAAATTAAGGGCTTTTAAGCTTGGAGAGAAGACATCTTCAGAGAGACCTACTAGCAACCTGCCAGTGCTATGGAGAGTTTACTAAAAAGATGGAAATAGATTCTTCACTGCAGTTTATGCCAGGATGACAAGACACAGCTACATAAAGTGAATTTGGTTTCAGGCCGGATATAAGGAAAAATTTTTTTCCTGTGAGGACAACCAAGCACTGGATTGTTATGGAGTCTCTGCCCATGGAGGTTTTCAAGACAACTGGATTACAACTGGAGCTTTCAGCTGGGCATTGTACTAGGGATCTAAATGTCCAATTATTAGCTTCCAACCTGAATTATCTCATAATTCTATGATTCTGATTTTGGAATGGAAATAATGCCAGTCATAATTTATTTCAGTTGTTTAAGTTTCTGACTGAACTTGTACAATACTCAACTACATGTTAGTAAATGAAAAGCCCTAGTGTCAAGGCTAAAATGAAATATAATCTAAGAAAACCTGGAAAAGAAATACATTTTGTCACTTGTAATCCTTAGCTGTGAACATCTCATTTTAAACCAAGGATATTGTCATTTTGAAATCTGAAATATATTTCTTGGCTTCCAGGAAATCCCAAGCTGATAATAGGTCTTATCCAAGATGAAATACATGAAGGTAAGTGCTCCTTTCTAAGCATTTGAAAAATAGCTCAGAAGAAGGAGGTACAGCCTTGTAGATAAGGTCTCAAATGCTCTGAGGCAGCATACGTCCAAATATGAATGCATTCACCCAAGTGTGTCCTTGGTAACAGCTCTCCAAGTGCAGCTGTTCAGATTATATGTGTTATGGCATGCTAAGGAGAAAAGAAAAGAAAAAAAAAAAAAAGAAAGAAAAAAGAAAAACTAATCTAAGGATCGTAGGCTCACAAAAATAATTAAATTTAGAGGAAATGGTCAAAATCATAATTACGGTAGCATTAGGAGCTGTTTCAGAGAAGACATGACATTCAGCAGAACATAGTAGAATCACAGAATTGCTCAGGTTGAAAAAGACCTTAAAGATCATCAAGTCCAACTGCAACCTAACCATACAACCATACTACCCTAACTCTAACAACCCTCTGCTAAATAGTAATGTGAAAATAACTCTTTAAAGAACTATTAACAAGACTATGTGCTCAACAGGAAAATCTATTGACATTTATTTTATAAAGAATCATATCCAGTATATAAAAATAAATATTTCACTTGAATCTCTTCTATCTGTCACCACTTAATGGGTTAAATGCCATGTTTGGTGTGCCAGTATTTTAAAAATGATGCTAAAGCTGTCTTCAGTAAGCTGAAGCTTCACGAAGTTTGACAAATTCAGTTACTGGTAAAAAGACTGATACTGAAATTGCCTTTTTCTCTTTAGAAGTAATGCATGAAAAAATCACTTCTAGCTTATGAATATTGACATTCTTCTTATTTTAATCTACTAGAAGAAAAAATAGAATCTTGCTATTAGTCATAATGTTCTTATTTTTAATCTTCATGACGTAGTATGTCCTTTACCTTTTCAGAAGGATGGATAATGGTTCTCTAACTTTGTTGTTTTATATATATATTTATATATTTTTGTCCAATCATTTAAACTTAGGTATATGCTTTCCTTGTCATTGGATGTATATTAAAGCTGTAGGGGAAAAAAAAAAAAAAAAAAGAATACCCAAAAGGTTTTCCTGCTGATACTTTTGAATTCTTTTTCCTTTACAAACCACATTCACCATCTCTCAGAACCCCCTTCTAGTCTAAAACAAGATTTCCTTTCCAGCTGGCTCTGTACATGCCTTCACTCAAGCATTTCTCTATTTCTCTACTGCAAGTTTTCTGTATTGTCACATATTAAAGTTTGCCTATGAACCATGTTATAAGTAGAAAAATATGCTAAAGTGAAGCATCAACAGAGTACTTTGTGAACAAATTTTTCACAGTATTCATCATGTTATGACAATGAATATATACTTTTATTTCTGTAAAATTATGTCACTTTTTTTTTAAAAAATGATTTTTTCCTAGCTTCCTGTGCAAGCTGTGCACTGCAGATTTTTAACATGAACAATCCCTTTGAGAGATACTAATGTAAGTGTAATAATAGAAAATGAAAAGAATAATCATCATGCTATTTTCATCAAATTACTGCTCACGATGCAGGCATACACAATGGGGAAGTAGAAAAGACTCTGTATTTATATTGAGCATTACTCGGGGAGAAATTATTGCATAAATAAAGGACAGAAGAGCTAAGTCTCCAGGTTAGTGCAAAATTGCTTTTGAGGTGCTTTTAAATTAACATTTGAAATAAATAACTGTTTCTTCTGTAATTACTGTAAAGTTTAGCTAATCAGATATGCTTACAAACTGTACTTAGATGCAGTTTCCAAGTGTATTTTCAGGAAACTCTTTCCAAGCAAAGATTTTCTTCTGATATTTCTTTGAGAGCAGAACTACATCATTTACTCAGTTCAGCCTGGACTGTTATCCCACCTTCTTCTCTCTTCCACTGCTTGGTTCTGGGTTGGTATTCCAGCTGTCTTGCCCTCTTTTTACCTGCAAACCTAAAGGCAATCTCCAGCACTACTATGGCAGCAATGAACCTCTTTCCCATTGGATCAGCTTGACTGTTCTGGTTGCATCTGTGATTCAAAGTAGTTTTAGCTGAAAGGATGTATTATTTTCTCTCAAACATTATTATAATGTTATACTCCAATTTCTTCCATAATGGTACTTCCACAAATTACTGCTTTTCTTTTCTTTGCTGTGTTAAGCTACATTAGCTTTGGCTAATCTCAGTCTTGTGCTGAAGAGACATTTTCCTACCTCTGTGAAAGTGAGACATCAGCACATCAGGCAAGATCTGCATAGTAGCAAACAAGTAACAAGCACTGCAATGCTTCCATCCCATATTTGCCTCCTTCTATTTTATATACTGGAGATGCTAAGAATTACAGGGAAATAACATAACCCATGTTGCTCAATGCATCTTGACTGAGGCTAGAGGCAAGCAGTTGCAACCCTAACTTCAGTGTTTTGGAGCTCAGTTAAGTGATGAAAATAAACATCTGTTTCAGATCTCAAACCAAATGTCATTTATAGTTCTTCCATCCATGTGGTCTAACTGAATTCCAGTTCATGTAAGGGCACTGATTTTTGAGCTGAGGAAATTTTCTCAAAGGTGATAAAAATCCTTATGTTTACTTTACCTACTTGTAAAAAAGCCTGGGCACTTTGAATCATAAGGTAACTTTTACTTTTACTTTGTTTTTCAAGTGTATTTGACTCAGTCTTTTAATTGAAAGATTGAAAACACATGAAAACGTCTCAGTGGAGCTCAGCCACGTGTTACAGAGACAATACAAAGAAGAAACATGGTGGCTTCATCCAAAGTAGACACAACTAGAGAATATCTGTTATGCTAATTTGGAGAGTTTTCTCCAAATAAATTGAAACAGGCACATACATGTCCTAGCTTGCTAAAAGGTAAAATTCATTAGCAGGTTTACCTGTCATCTCAGTATTTGCACATTAACACAGTTTAAGCATTTCTCTAATGAAGCTCAGAGGATGAGAGGCTGTACTGAAACAAAATGTACTGTCCCAACACTAAACTGGGGGGAGAAATGGCATTCCCAACTGAAAGCATGGCACCTCTAACACAGCATGGGGAGAGCTGGTGTCTCAAGGAAGAGTCATAGAGGCCATCAGCTGGGTGGCCTTTCTCATTTTACCCTTCCAACATAAAATTAAATAAATAACTAAAAAAAACCCCATAAATAAATAAAAAACAAAAAAGCAAGGCAGCAATTTCTGAGCTTCCAGAGGGTACTTTTTGGACTTTTATGTAGTGGATGTTTTGGACAGCTATTTGTTCATTTGATCTGTGTGTGAGACTGGAAAACTTCTAATTACTTATTAGGATGGTGTCAAGCCAGGATAAGAATACTGAAGAATTGGACCCCCCTCTGACAAAAAGGGCCTGCTCTGCAGACACTTAAGCCTGAAATAAATCCTCAAATTGCTTAGCACTGTTCAAATATAGTGAGATCTTGATATGCCCTGAAACAGGCACTTTGTCTTCCAGAAGATGTACTGGAGGAAGTCAACATGCAGAGGATAATTTAGGGGCTGAAGTTCGGGTGGTAGATAAACACAGGTTTTATGGATCCAGATTTTGGACTTGGGATTTTTATATTTTGTACATCTAGCACATAAGACACCATGTGGAACTGACAGCACAAAAATGAGAGTTTTCTGAGAAAATGTAAGTGTTTTAAGCACTGAAGTCTCTTGTGCCCTGCTAACCCAGGATCCAGTCACACAATTTTTTTTTCAAAAAAGCATGTACAACATCTAGACAACATCACTCATACATGACTAGAATAAGTACAGTCTGGACAACCATTTTGCTGGGGAGGAAAGGATATCTGTTTAGGGGAGGAATCACAGCTATCCCCAGCCAGTGCCTGCAGATTGCAGGGATGGCAGTCAGGGTTGGTCTAAGGGCAGCTTGAGCAAATTCTGACCATTTCAGTCCCATGAGGTTTAAAACATCAAATGAAAAAAAAAAAAAAGTATAGGTAGAAACAAACCTATACCAGGAAATGATCTCGCTTTTTGTTTTCCTCTTATTAAGCAATATAAATAAATGACAGTGCAAAAATCAGAGGGATATTTGCACTCTTTCACTGCAATAGCAGCCACACTCATGGAGATAATTAGCAAGTGCTAAAAATTTCTCTTCTGCTACACAAAGTAACTCTTGTGACTTGTCTCTTATCTCTGGAAAAACAGACAAAAGACCTTGTGGGCAGGGGAAATGGGGCTTCCTCGATTTGGCACATTCATACTGTTAGACTCCAGTTAAAACTTTGCTATTACTTGGACAAAAGAAGGCTTTAATCAGCTTATTGAAAGCCTCAGTCACAGTAGTGGCAATGTACTCCCTGGTAGATTTCCTTTGTTCTATAACATCTGAAAGATAAAGTATTTCCCCCCTTAATATTCTCTAATCCCAATGCTGTCTGCCATAGGATCATGTTTGTCTGCTAAGCAGAAACATAGTGTGACATTTTGAAGAAAGCACCTTTATTCTGGAAGCTTCCTAAGACTCAGTGGGATCTATGGGCTCACTCAGCACAAGATACCAAAGGGCATCTGCTTTTGGCAGCAGCTTTTGTCACTGTCTCAGGCAAGTAGTCACCTGCAAGTAAGGTGACACCCATCAGCAGGATATTTCCAGGTGTTTCTTTTTTTTTTCTCCTATTCTTTTCCTCTTTCCTCCCCACTTCCCCACTGAGTAGAAGGTATTGCCTCATTGGAAACTAAGTCTTGTGCTGATGCTGGGGACTGACTGACTGCAGAATTTGTCAAGAACCAGGAGTTCTGCCTGCACAGACACTGCCAAACGTCTGCTATCCTTGCTTCTGTAGAGGCGCCTGCTCTCAGCTCCTGCAGAATTTGGAATCGTATCCTTATTTTCTTCTTCTTTTCTTCTAATCCATCTGAGAATGCCAGATTATGCTTTATTTCCATGAGGACTAAAATATGTTTTATTAGCCAGTCTGTCTGCTAGCTCATCTATTACCACAAACTATTTAAGTTATATGGACATTTTCTCCTTTGATCATTCTTTGTAGAATTCCTTTCTTGAATCTCAAACTGTGTACATAACTGCAAGGCTGGAGCTCAGTACGAGTTACTCTGGGGAGTTCAAGCAGTAAATAATGATTAGTACCTACACACTTCTTCTGTTCCAGGACCAGAGGGGGAATAAGCCTTTCACTTTGAAAGGTTCACCAAAAGAAGAAGAGTTTAACAGCTGATCTCTTTTCCTTCTCAAGGAAGCAGTAACCTGTGATTTGGGACAGTCAGGTTCAGCCCCCACCCTCTGTCCAAATGCATTCAGAGAAGCCCTGCTGATGGCTTTCTAAGCACTGTAGCTGAACTGTACACTATTAAAGTTCGCCCTCTTCATGCTTCTCCTGTCACTGCTCTATCCATGTCTTTTCTATACAAATCTTTAATCAAGAACTCTACCAAATTGAGATTTTCAGGAAAAATGAGAGAAGCATTTGCTGTTTTCTGGACCTGGTTTCATTGCCACGAGCAAAATGCTTAAAACTCTTTGTCACTACAAAAGCTGAGGTGTTCATGCACAAAAAAAAGAGCACCAGGCCCCTCAGGAGGGGAACTGCAATCTCAAGACCAAAGATGTTACAACAAATTTCTTAGATGTTTATGTAGAATTAAAGCACTTAAAACAAACAAACAAACAACAACAACAACAACAACAAAAAACTGTGAATTTGCATACAATGTTGTGTGGGATCAGTATGTGAATCTCCAACGTAATTTGCTTTTTGATTACAAATATCAAACATTAAATGCATGCAACTTCAGCCCAGATTCTGATTTCATACCCAATCTAACGTCGTATAGAAATTTCAGTTTTATCATAGCAACTTAAATGCTTTTTTTTCACTTTTTTTTTTCCAGATGTTCATTTCCATTTAGCCAGGAACACAAGGATGTGTTATTGCTTAGCAAGAGAGAATTTTATTTCTGTAGAAGCTTTCTCACAGAAAAATCTCTAAGAGGACATGCTCTAATGAACAATGCAGCCATCTAGTGGTGAAGCTGTTACTTGACCTATTTTTTTCTGGCTGGGCATTATGTAACGTAGCAGAAAATACATCTTCAGGTTTGGGATACTGGAAGTGACTATTTTGAAAGCAAATATCATATCTATCAGTTTCATGTACAGTGATCCATAAATTCTTCATCTTCTTTCACCTACAAAGTGCTTTAAGAGCCGTAATATATTTTTACCTGTCTCTTTGACCTCACAGTTTTCTTCTCTTGACCATTATTGCAATATTTTCCCTACCTGTAGCCCATCAGTAATACCATTGACATTACCAGGAAAAGGCTACAGGTTTCATATTGATCTGATAAGTACAGTATCTCTGGTGTTGTCTGAACTTGCCTCAGCCTGAGTTGATTTTAGTTCATTTTAATAATCCTTTGGTGCCCTAGTGATTATTGCCTAGCTTCTTTTAGTATAGGTGCTGTGAATACTCTTTGCTGTAAAGGTCTGGTAGACCTGGGTATTCATTCGTTGTCTAAAGAGCAATAGCCTTTCACAGCTTTATTTGCTACAATGCAACTTTCAAACTTGGGTTGGGAACCATGGGAAAAAGTAGACTATAATAAGAAAGCATGCAAAAAAACAGCCTGAAGTGAACACCAGTATCAAGCCAGGACGGCCCCCACACACCCAAACTGAAATCTCAATGGACAAAAAAAAAAAACCCACTCAGGATGCTGATGACTTACTGCAACTCTTTTCCTACCTCTGCTTGATGGAGATTAGTACACCAACCTTGTGACCCTAAGAGATGTGTGATTGGTAAGTATAACATGAAAGAAAAGCAGAAGAGATTAGTAAGTTTTTCGTATAGCAAATTTAGTGACATTACCACTGGGGCTTTTCAGTAAGAATTTGGACTCTGTGTTAATATTAATGTAATCAGTTGGCTGCATTTTAATTAGACTGTTAACATCATTTTTGAAATAAATTCCTGGCTCTGTGTATCGTGCTGTCTTCCACTTTTGCTGTAACATGTCTTCTAATGGTTGTAACATACCCATCTCTTTTTCAAATTATCACCTCTAGATCAGAATAGAGAATACCTATTTCACTTTTTATTCTTTCCTTTCACTGCATTCTTTCAATTCCTCCTAAAAAATGGATTGTCAATACTAAATTTCACCCTTCAGAATAATTAAAATTTATGATACTACACATCTATATCAAAATATATAGATTGGAAGATATAGATATAGATTGGAAGAAAATTTTAGAAGCACTGATTGTCTTTGGTTTTTGAACTGCTGGAACAAAGCTCGTAACATCTTGCTTGAGATCTGTAATGCCCCCTATCTTTCATTTGATACTTACAATGAAAAATAGCAGAAGATTTGAATGATGCCTAAACTTTTAGGACTCCTTCAGCATAAGCAAATTAGAAATGAGGACTACTACTAGATTGCTATTCTACTGTTGGTTGAGGGGAGTTTTCTTCTAATACAGTATTAGCAGCTGCTACCTGCTGGAGAAAAACATATATTCAATCTAGAAAGTCAATTCATTCGGACAAATGACGAGTGGGAAATTTGTTTAACAGAAGCTTCCTACGTTCTAAAAACCCTCTGGGACTTGAGAAATATTAAAGAGACGGATTAAGTCAGTGCATTTGGATGATGAAACATGCTGCAAATTCTGGCTGTAATGACAAGTCTGTCCATCAGATTCCTTTAGAAAAAAAGAATAAAATGTATGTATGAGAGTTACACTCGTAACAGCCTTATTCTTAATGATCCTTGTTTATTTTTTTCCCCAGCTGCCTTCAGAGGCTTCTGTTTCCCTAGGAATTTTCCAGAGTATTTTCTCTAAAATAAATGCATTGGAAAATGTGACTTGCCTAAAAAATAGCCAAGGAATTGGCCACATTTGTTAATTCTCCTTGCTTGACACTGATAATAGATAATTTCAGAACCAGAAGGCTTTTTATGGAAACAGCAAAATGTTCCCTTCTATTCTTATTCAGATGTTAAGTATCTATTACTTCTCGGGCCCTGTTTTTTTTTCCATTACTATTACAAGTAAAGCTCTGGTTAGAATCTACAATTCAGAAAACCCCTAAATCCTTATCAGAACATGGAAAAGATTATTTTCTAATTTCCCACTTTCTAATATGTTTCTTAAAGTACAAGTCCTGGCTTCTATTAAATCACTGTTGTAAATCAGATGAATCTTTAGAATGACTGAAAAAGTTTTTACTATTTCTAGAATAAAAATAAACTGATTACAGTCTTTTAACATTAGTTTGGATAGTCAAAATTGATTTGTTCTCCAAACGTATTACCTCCATCATATCAGCAGTAAGAATATCCTATCTATGTGTTACCAAGGTCATTGCATATTGGAGCACACAAAAATGTGAATTTTTGCTAATGAAGTGTTTTGTGACAAAAGTATTTGGTAGTCATTTCTTACTCTCCTTGGTCAGAGCAGCAGAAAGGGAAAGCATCAGCCCTGATTGCTTATGAGACACACATTTCTTAGGCTGTCACCTAGAAATTATGTCAAGACAGTGAGGCTCATGTTGCAGCCCCATTCAGAATGACTGAAATATGAAGAACAACTGTGTCATTAAAATTATACCATCTCAGTTACCGACTACTGCTATTTAATAAGAGCTTTATTGCCCTACTGCATTGTCAGTGAGATGTTTCAGAAATATCCTTAATGATTCCCCTTCCCATCCTTATGATTAGTATTGCCAATTGTTAACGACATTTTCTTCCTCTAAGGCTAATACAAATGATATTATCCTTAGGAGTAATTTCCTTGATAATATTCTTAGGGCACAACACAGCTAAAAATATCTTCTACAACACCTGAGAAAACTCTCTCTATCACAGCTTCATGTGTTTGTGCTTGTGGATTGAGAACACTCATTTTCATCCTTGACTCAGGTATGTTCTGACCACACAGGTCATTCTTCTCTTCGGTTCAGCTCACTACTGAATGGAGCAGCTGGTAAGGCAGTAGATGAGTGATTGCAACTGGGACTACCTGGGACAACAGGTCTTGACTCTACTCAGAACAAAAGCAAAGCAAAAATTTGAACTATGCTCTTCTCCAGCTAAACTGAAACCCGCGCCTGTTCCTTCTATTTTTATTGGGCATTATTCAGCTCTCCAGAAAACGAGTATGTATTTGTTATACAAAAAACAATCAATTTCCTTTGAAAGTTTGATTCTGAAAATACACTTTTGTCTTGTAGTCAAAAATTTTCTTCATTATAACCATTTTCCAGCAGACACCGTATTTTCATGTGACTGTAGAACTTGCTTGTTACTGACATATAGCAAGCTTTATGTCCATTATGTTTAATGATTATGTAGATATTTGGATTAGGGAATCATTTTGTTTTATCTTCTATTCTCCCCTTCACAGAACAAAATAATTTTTTATGGAAATCTTTAAAAGGACATAAGAATCACCTGAAACTACAATCCACTCTTTGCAAATCTCCATCCGTGTGATATGAGTTTCCTGAAAGGGAGTGTCTGCACAGCTGAGGCAATTTAGGTAGGTTTTTTGGGCATGTTTGAGATTTTAAAATAAAGAAAGGAGGGCTACTTCTTACTTTCTTTTAAGTTTGATGTGCCTTGAAGTAAAGGGGGCTATTTTTCTGTTTGGTGTTTGGCAAGGAACAATGTATACAGCTCCAGGTATGCTATGAAGATGCACTGTATCACAGGAGGATGCCAAGACAGTTTGTGGAATGGATCTTAACTCTTTACTTTTGAAAGATAATTTCATTATTTAGCTAGAATTTGAAACTCTTAGAGTCTTTAAGTAGTACTCAAAGGTCTGTTGTGTAGGATAGATCTTAATGGATGTCTGAGATGAGCTGATGATTTTAAGGATGTAAAGGATTATAGTTCTGAAGAGTCAATAGAATCAAGGTAGTATTTGGTGGAGTTAGTAGGGGTTTATTCTAACTTTTTGCCTTTGAATTGATGTGTCTCTCAGGAATTTCAGTGTGGTTTTTCTTACTTTATTTATAACTTGAAGTGGTGCAGTGTGTTCTGAATAGCCTGTGGTTAGCAGTCTCTAAGTCTGGGTACTCAGAGTGTAGAGCAACCTCTTAAAAACAGAAAATTACCTCCAAAGACAGCTTGATGCTTCAGGGCAGAGCCTCAGAATGGAGCTGACAACCTTCCTGCAAGCAATCGAAGATGAAAGAAAGGACTAAATCATAGCAGTATAGATGGTTTGGGGTGCAATAAACTCTTTTAGCATGTAACGTCTGAAAATATTTTGTATAGTGATATCCTGTTCAAAAACTCTGCGTGATGTGAAATTTTCAGCTCTCAGTTAAATGCACCAGTATATAATCAGAGCTGCAGAAATAAGATTTAATCTCCCTGAGTAGACTACAGAACAGTGGCAGTCAGCCCTTAAATGGAATCTAAGAAAGGTGCAGCCAGTCTCCATCCCTTTTGGTCACACAGCTGAATTGCCTTCACCCGTGCTCCCAGGGCTGACTGGCTCCTTTCCCTAGGTGTTCAGTCAGTGGTTCAGGCTGTGACTCAACAGTTCCTGTACAGTATGTAATCTGATAAGGAAAAAAAAAAATAAGTAAAGGGGAGAAAAACAAGAATTCTTTACAAAACTAAAATGAGAATGAAGAAAGATGGGGTCAAGATCAGGGATAATATGGATCAAAATTCTCTTTCCTCAGTAATTATTTATTTTTTCCTTCACTGTTTTCCCAACCCCCCCATTTCAGAATCAACTGCTTCTAACCATTTTCAAGGAAGGAAAGAGAGTTGAATTCTTTTCCTTGTGCTTCTTGCTTTGAAATTTTCTGAATAGACCATATTACAATATGATCTATTGAAAACACTGAGGATTTTGTACTGGAGCTGCTCTCTCCTTACAGCGTATTGATATTCTTCCTTTTATGAGAGGAAGCTACAGTGTTTCTTATTTCTGAGAAACATATTTCAATTCCACAGATGAGATGCATAATTCCAAACGACTCTTGTAGCACTCTTCAGTACATAATGAGCATTCTTTAAAATTCCCATTAAAGTTATGTCCCTTAAAAGCAGGAGGCCAAAAAAGTGATAAAATATGCTTTTCAAGTGGCAGGGATGGGGGGAATCTCTTATGGCAGGGTTGCTATATAGAAAGATTATATTCTATGTAGAAATGCATTCTTGCTCCCAGGTAAGAAAGAAGAGAGCCTCAGGTGATGTTGCTTACACAAAGAATGCACTTTAGACCAATATCTTTTCATTTAAAAAAGTTGAAGAAATTGGAGATAATCTTCATGAGCATCTCATCTTTTACCAGCCTAGTGAAATATTTTTGAAGTGTAATGTATCTTCTAAAAGAGACAGCATTCATTTAAAAGTAGTTAACAGAAGATAATTTGAATATTCTTGGAATAAAAGGGGAGAAGCTTGTTCCCAAAGATTCCCATGGATAAGGTTATGGTTCAAATTGTACAAAAAACTTCTAAAAGTATTCATTGGGTAAAAGAGAAATAAAGGAATAACAACTCCAGCTTTTTTGTTGTTGTTTGTCAAAGATTCCAGTTCCTCCTTGTGCGTGGTTAGGTTTTTTGTTTGCTGTTTTTGTGTTTGTGCTTTTCTTCCCCCTTCAGTATCAGAAAAATGTGCTTGTGGTTTACCAGTTGTATCTAGACTGAGCTGGAGCTGTTCCGCACGATGGCGACTAGTCAGCCAAATTACATAATCCATTAGCTTTCATGGCTCTATCTCCACTGACTGTGATGAGAGTTTAGAAACCTGGCTCAAATGCCTCATTTTGGGAGGTGCGATTTCCAAATGGATCTTTGACAGCCAGTACTGAAGAGACTTGTAATGATTTTAGCTGGTAGATACAGCTGATTTAGCATGGATTCAACAATATCATTTAAAAACAGAATCACAGAATCACTAAGGTTGGAAAAGACCTATAAGATCATCCAGTCCAACCATCCACCTATCACCAATGGTTCTCGCTAAACCATATCCCTCAACACAACATCCAAACGTTCCTTGAACACCTCCAGGGAAGGGGATTCCACCACCTCCTTGGGCAGCCCATTCCAGTGCCTGACCACCCTTTCACCCTTTCATTTATGTTCAAATATTACTGAATGCTTTGAAAGTTTTTAGTATGAGAAAGCCATGATATTATTCTGACATTGATGTGTTTCAAAGTAATATTTCAATTGAAGGTGAAAAAAAATCAGTTCCCCAAAACAATAACAACAAAAGCTGGAACAGAAAGTAGATGGTAAGACTGAAAGGTCAATTTGTATTTGTGTGCATTTTTTTTCACTGGTAAAAATCTAATTATATCAACTTTTATGTCAACTTATATGTTAAAATACTCTTTGATTATGACAGATACTTAAAAAATCCTGAGTTCTTCGATTATTCTTTAAATATATGTACAGAAGAACACGTTAAACATCACAAAGCATTCTCTGTCATAGGCAGCAGTTGCCAAATGCTTTTAACAGTAGCAGCCAGCATGAAGCTTTTCAAGTTTAAAACTGAAGGACAGTCACAGCATTTAGGTAGCTATCATCAAGCAAATAGGGTGGGCCAAGATGTACTTGCTAATTGATGAGTAAGTAACTGCACTGAAAATCTTTCCCTATCAGGAAAATAATCAATTTTGTTGAAATGTATTGTATTTTACAAAAGCTGTTGCTTGTTGGAGGCTGTAGTGCAATGGAATGTGGTGTGCAGAAGTCAGCAGTAAGAAAACTGATCCAAACTCTCATTCTGTCTGACTTTTCAGCAAGCATATGCTTCAGATGGGTGTCCAAACCCATTATGTTGGTGACAATCAGGGCTTATAACAATTTTTCTTCTTGTTTTGTCTTCTCCTGAGGTCTTCTTTTTGTTCTGATGTGGGATGATAACTTCAGTATTTTCTCATGAAATTGTGTTCTCTAGGCAGCCCTGGAGGACAGTGAATGATAGATACCTCAGAACCTTCAAAAAAACCTCCACATTGTTGCTGGCAGCTCTGACAAACAGAATGCTATCAGCTGAGTCCCAAAGGACAGGTTAGCAGACCAGCTGATCCCCTACTGTGAACGTATTTATCATCTTCTTTGTTTTCAAGATCATGAAATGGACAATTCCAGGGGGCACAGGCTCTGCTGCTGTGAGACTGAAGTTCCAGCAATAATGCAGTTCTAGTTGCCCATTCATACAAAAAGTAAACAAAAATTTCTTGCAAACCCTCAGACCAGCCAATGGAGTTTTTGTTGTTTCCTCAGCTTTGTCTTAGTGTCTTGCACAATTTCTTGATTCAAGAACAGTTGAATTTCACGACTCGTCTTTTAAACTTGTGGCTGCTCATAAGTACTGCTTTGGTTCCTATTAGTGGGCAAAATCTGCTCAGTTTGAGTTTTGACACTTGTTTTTCTCAATCAGGGTGAAGGACAATAAAAAATTCCACTCTTTCTTTTTGATTGTAATGTATGTTGGTGAGAACAAGTTTCTGAATAACAAAAATCTTTTTATCCCATGGCTTTAGCAGGAAATGCTACAAGAGTGCCTTAGGTCAATAGATGAGCAGAGATGACTATGCTTATTTGCAATATATCAGTAGTTTCGTTCTATTGCAGAAACAGAGAATGGTAATTCAAGCCTAAATGGACTCCCTGGGAAGAAGAAGGGAAAATAAATAAGACAGACAGACTTGAATAAGTTTTTAAATAGAACAACACCACACACTGAGGAATTTGCTAAGGATTTATAAAAACATTTATCCTTTCAATCTAACCCAATTATTCAAGCTTTAAGTATTAACAGTTGTTTTCCTTTCAGGATTTTACCTGAACTACGCCTCAGAAACTGTATCACAGTTTAATACTGAGGCAGTTTTGTGGCTTGCTTGTAGGCAGAGCACAGTATTTACATTTCTGGCATGCTCATTGTAGTTGCCAGCCTTGGACTGTTCATGAACTTAGTAATAACAAACATCAGACTGAGCAATTTCTAAAGACTCGTTTCTATGGAACTGTATCCTTTCTTTTCCTTTTGATTTGCTCCTATTTTGTATGAGAAATGGATACATGAGAGTTGCCAATATATATTTAACTTTTTCCCCCCTCAGCCACTGGGGAGCTAAACAATCTCTACAAAAACATTTTCTAATACATGTTTCATACAAATGCCACGGAGGTGAATTTGGAGGAGGTTGGGAGGCTCAGCTTGTGAAGTCCTATTTAGTTTTTTCAATATTTTTCTGAATGAATTGTAACTGGATAGTAATTACTGAGCATATTTAATAGTAAAATATCATTATATAATGAAATCGAGTTATTTTAATGAACATGTAACATGCTGCTGTAGAGGGGAAGAAAATCTGAAGCTTAACATCAAAGACATCCCCTAGGGAATAATAAGCATCATTCAGTGTGAAGAAGCTCCTCCACATCGCCCTATTTTCATCATTCTGCCTTTGAATCTTGGCATCAGAGACACCTTCCTTTTAGCTGAGTAAGAACAGATGGATCTCCCATTGGAATCTGTTTCTCTTATCCAGCCAGAAGGCTCACTTTTAAGTTACATGAGGCAAGGGGTAGTCTCTCTGTCTGTAAAGTTAAGTCAGTTGCCAATATCAGGAACAGAGATCACAACGATGGGAGGAAGCTGCACTTCTGATGTACTTAGGTGTTAGGGAGAAATTCACTGGATCTAAAACGCTGTTCTTAAAATCTCTACCTTCAGTGAGCAGCCATTTTTGTTCTCTGCTGGCCTTGTACCACTGCTCCTTGGGATAGTGGGGCCACATATCCAACAGCAAGAAGCACTTAGCCTTTGTATGTAGACTAGAGAGGCCTTGCAAGGATAAATCATGAAAACTGGTGGAATAATAAACCTGTGGCATGTCTTTACCTGAGTGAGGTTAAAATCGATGCACTGACACTCATTGGTAACTCAGTCGTGGGCTTAACAGATTCTCAATTTGCTTGAGCACTGTTTTTCTTTGATAATTAAATTAGTGATATAATGATATTTTTCTCTTCTAAATTTCTTTTCTGCTGTTCAAGTACTTGATTAAAATAAAAAGTCTAGCTTTTATATTTGGTTGATGCTGTTGAAAAATGACAACAAATTGAAGTATAGCAGTTGTTTTGAGAACACAGGTGTTTGATGGCTCTTCACTTCCACGAGGAATTAGAATAGGATAGGTTTCCATACTGGAACTTGAGCTTGTTCTCCTATGTGCTAAAATGAAGCAACTTCACCACAAAGAAAACTTTGTATTTGTTTTATACTTATTAGGTAGTTCTGTGGAGCTGTGAGGTACCTTTTAATACTGTTTAAACCAGTAAATTATTTCCTTTGTTTAAGAAACAGTCATTCAAGTCATGGTTGTATAATCTACATTCAGGACTCTAATTTCCCATGTCGCACTCTATAAAATCAGGATAATAGTCTTTCACAGAGATGGCATAAAGGTAGATACCTTATTGATCGTGCAGTTAGGTAACGGGCGTTTATGAGCATCTAAAATGGATTAATAAGTCCTGTGCTAAACTCCAAACTTTTCACTGCAGTTGGGAACAGTTTGTAGTTGAGGAAAAATTCAGACTGCAAATAGGATACTTACATACATACCAGGGAACTGCTGATTCTGCTAGCTCTGCAGCAGCCAAAAAGGAATACATTAAACAAGGTTGTGCTTGTGTGTAAGCACAAAGAGCCTCTAGTTTACTTGTAAAGAGAGTGGAACAAGCTTGCAGCAGTTTTGGGAACAGTGTCTTGGGAAAAGAGGGAGTATGAGGAGCTGTTTGCTGGCAGGCTGAAGCTGTTCAAACACAGCTGCCTTTGCTGGAGATCTGAAAGGGGCATTACACCTGTGAGTTGTAAAACTTGCTGCTGATGTTGCTGTCAAGACATCTGCTCAGGCATACAAATAATTGTGAATAAATCAGCCTTGGAATTTGGTATTCTCTACTGTTATCTGCTTATTTCAATGAACTAATTGCAACACCTGGAATCAATTCTTTCTCAGCCACTGGGAAATTACTGCAATATCTTTCCCCAGAGTTTACTACTTTTATACTGTGAGTATTGTTCAGTAACTTTTTTCTTAGCATCATGATTATGATTTCCACATTTCATGCACATGGACATATAAGTTCTATAGAACTAGGAGAACCTACTGGGTATTCTTTGCCAGCAAAGTAATCCTTTGGGATCTAATGGAACATGGTAAGAATCCCAGGAAGGAAAACAACAGTCTAATATTTTGTGGGGTTTTCAGTAGCTAATGTCAAATCTAACCTGAGAGGTCCTTTTCCTGTCCTTGTGTTTAAGCCTTTTTTTTTCCTGTGGATTATCTAAACTGCTCTGTAGAGGCACCTACTTGACTTTATCACTGTAATCCTTTACTTTAGGGCTTACACTCGGCATAGATGTTTTAATGCTTTTTCATCTGGAAGACAGTGGAATGTCACAGTACTCAGAACAAACTACTGTAGAAACTGGAGCTTTTCCCTTAAACTGAAGTTCTTCTGGATACTTGCATATGTCAGTGGGATTTTTTTACATTCTGTTTTCATGAAGATATCTTCAAATTCTAGAATTCTCTGAGGACACAGTAAACCTTAACTACTTCTTTTGATAGTAATTTGTTTTAAGTGGGAATTATTCTTATTACAGTTATCAGTTGAAATGCAGACCATTCTCAATTGAGTTTGTTGAATATGTATATCTTTTAATACAGTAATTTCAGGACTATAACTGTAAGTTAAAAGTGCAACGTTGCAGTTAAGTAAGTCAGGGCTTTTTTTTTTTCCCTTGAACAGGTTGTAATATTCAGTGGTTAGTATTCTTTCAGAGATTTTTTTCTTCTTTTGTGTTTACTAACATTAAACTTAAGTAACATCATCTTTGTGCTGGGATTTACCTATGGATGAAGTATAGAGTGAGGATTCTAAAAGTGACTATTTCTTTTTTTTTTTTTTAAGTTGTAAATTTTATGGTGTTTCCAGGAAAATTTGAGTATCTGCTGCTTAGGAATTGCCATGTAAGTGAATTTAGGAAACTCTAAAATTGTAACGGTGTTTCAGTTCAAAGGTGTGAGATAAAGTAATTCAAAATGATGTTTTATTTCATTTCAGACCTGAATGCAGTCAGGAAAGAAATCTTATACATAGCACTGGGTTTCTTGGTTGTAGTATACACAAGAGAAGTTCAACAGCTGCTTTTCATGGTATGACTTCAGGATGTCCATCAGTACAAAAGACATTGCAGTTGTGTCGTTGTTGCAGGAAGTGATATTATGCCAACATGTTCATGAAACAACTAACCTCTGTTCAGATGACTCTGGAAGGCTATTTCATAATCTTATGCACTCTGTCTTAAATCTAAAATATTTATGACTAGTTTTTACTGAGTAGTATGAACTTTTTCTCTAAATGCTTTCTCTTGAGAGGTTTTATCTTGAGAAGCAGTAAAATAACTGGGGAATATGTGCATGACCTGATTTTTGTCATCCACACTTAGACAATTTTTCAGACAATTTTTTAAATTACCTTTTTCCAGTTAAAAAACAAACAAACAAAAAACTTAAACCTATATATTAGTTTTAAAGATCACTGAAGTATAAGTAAGGATAAACGTTTTGATTAAACACTGGAGGTACTGTAACCTTAACAAATAATGTTTACCCAGTAAAAGGTATAGGATTTTCTTGGGTTATAATAATGCACTTTTAAAACTATGATAGTTTTCAAACTTTATGAGCTCTTGAAGCAAATCTATTCAACTTCTGGCCATGATATTATAATAACATAACTTTAACCACAGTTAAGGTCATGATTTTTCTTTAGCTAGGGAAGAATTCTGTGATTTTTGGTGTTCAGAAAAACATTTTATAGTGGAAGGATGAAATGACCCGAAACTTTGAAATGTGGTTAGAGTAAATCAGCTGCAACACTTTGAACAGCCAACATACTGCTTCCTGTTTAAAAAATATGCCTAAAATTAGACTATAACTGCAATATTTGAGTCTCACATCAGCACCTATCAGAACAACAGCACAGCATTACTAATTACTCTGGAGAAATAGCTAGAAACGTCACAAGTCTTTTAAGTATGGTAGTAGAAAGTTTCACCAATTATGAAAGCTATATATTTGCAAATTGGAAACCAAAGGTAACAAGTTATTTTGCTGATGGTTTTGGAGGTGTACCATAGATTTAATTCTGTAAAATAATATTGTCTGGAAGATATGCATCACTTCTTGTCCCAGCTAGGAGTGACAACGTTTGTGTGATTTGTTGAGTCTATTAGAGTAGCTGTGGCATTTCACTGCATAATGACACAAATGCACATGCAGCTGTGCTACAGCACAAAGAAGTTCTTTACAGTCCTGCAGACAGCTCACCCTGTGACACTTCTGCATTGATTAGCACTATTCCCTGGGATTTATTTCACTCTCTTGAGATTGTGGAGAGAGATTTATAAATCTCTGCGGCATACTTTGAAAGTAGAGAACTGTCTAAAACTATCCTGAACTTAGAAGTTTCAATTACTTATTATGAGAAATACTGTGTGAAATCTAACTCTTATCGAAAACACTTATTTTCAATTTAGGAATACCAAAGATTTAAATTCTCCCTTCTAGCTGTAGATGTCCCTGTTCATTGAAGGGAAGTTGGACAAGATGCCCTTCCCCTTCCTACGAGGTACCTTCCCACTCAAACAGTTCTGTGCTACTGCTACAGGATCTTTATGCCATGAAATTTTCAGCTCTGTTTTTTGTCTCAGACACTGATTTGAAGAACAGCTTTGAGTTCTGAGGGAAGAGAAATTCTTCCCCATTGATTTCACCACCACTTTGTCTAAATCTTCCTGCGAACGTTACAGTTTATGTGTTGACTTAAGCATCGCTCAGTTGCTGTTTGACCAAGGTATGAATACTAAGTATGACATTTACACTCAAGTCTTCTTTTTAGTACCAAGTGTGCATTATCAATAGTAACACAGAACTACTTATCAAGAAAGATGATCATGCTTTTATAATTTTGAATTTTGGCTAGGAATGAATCAATAAGAATGTGTCGTGACTTAAAAGGAAAAAACAGTATTTAAATCAGTCTTTTGATTAGCCAAGAATTTTGAATTTCTTAAAATGTGTAAAGGACATTTAAATAAAAAAGAAAATACTTGTCTGGCTCTTTCTAAGTGTCTGTCAAAACATTTGCAGGCACTAAAATAGCTCTGCTATACAGAAAATATTCTGCTCTTGTAAAAGCATATGACTGAACAACAGCTACTGATTGCTAAGCATGTCATAGATTACTATTAAGGATGACAGCAACAACAAAAGATGCAAGACTGAGAAATGAGATTTCCCAGGATTTGCTCTTGCTCAAGTTTGTGAGAAAGGAAAAGGCAATTCTATTTTTTTTTCTGGAGTTTTCATTCATTTAAAATGAAAATTCTATCTGAGCTGGCTCTCTTCAAATGAGCTGAAGTGTGCCTCAGCTACTGACCTTTTGCAATCTTATGGTCCTAGTGTTCCCCAATGCAATTCTAGCATTAGATTCCAGCTCCTCACAGGTTAATTTTTTTGGTGACTTATTTCACTAGTGTTAATCATCACACTTCATGTTATTTTTTTTTTTTTCCTGTTGGTAGTTTTTCTGGTGCCAGACAGCACAGCATCACCGGGTCTTGCAATGCATTGAGGTGGGTACTCTTTATTGCCTGAATGCAAGGAGGGTGAAAGAAAGATAAAGCAAAGCATTTCTAAAAACAAAGATGAAAAGAGATGAAAGTAGAGAGTTACTTGGAATATTGAAATATGTGAGTTAATTTAAGATCTTTTCCAGTACAACCTCAAAACCAGGCTTCGATAGCCTTATCTCCTCTCAAAGTGGGATAAGAACAACTTCATACAATACCTATCATCTAAAGTAAGGATTTTTCTGTGCTAAGGTGGAATATTCACATACTCTTCAGATCACCTCAAAGGTCAAAAGCAACACAATTAAATGTATTCCTCCTTAATGCAAATGAAATACATCTTGAAAACATGTCAGTAACTGACACTATCAAATCCTTTAAAAATATTGTTTTTTAAAATAATTATAAATATAATTATTATATTACTATAATATATCATATAGAAGATAATTTTCTATACGTAAGAATTCTCTCCTGTCATATCATAAGCCTTGGAAAAGTGCTTATATTGTAAAATACAACTGACAGGGGAAAAAAATTGCAAGTTTGCACACTTCTTAGGTTTGATTAAAAGCTCTTCCAGGTAAGCCAAATCCTCCTGGGGTGACTGTGGAGGTTATTGCACCTAGAATAGCAGAAGTAAATGTGTCATAGAGTTAATAGACTGCATAATACCTTAATCTACTAAAGTCTTGCCTTCTCTGCTTCGTTCCTTTGAAGTTCAGCAAAATACCTAATTCGTTTTACAGATTTGTTTTGCGAGTCTTTAGAATTGTCAATACTTTGCAAACACTATGGTCTGTGGTGACTACTTGTACTGTGACTGGGGGTCACATCTAGTTCTGTTTATTTGGGATTTTAGGTAGTTAGTCTGTAAGGGATCTTTTTACATTACAAGAAGATACAAGAAAATTGTACTATATAATATCTGGTGGAAAGGGAAAGAGTTTTGTTCAGATATCCAGAAGAACTGTAATTTAAGGAACTTGAAGGTATTGCTTATTTCTAAGCATCTATATGCAGATGTCAAAGTGTTGCCTTCCCCACCCCACTTTCTGTTCTCTAGCTAGAGAGGGTTGACGTCAAATGCTTTTCTTGCCTGTGTGTTATTTTCTATGCTGTATGACTGCAAAGTGAATAAGGAACCTTTTTCATGTCTCAGTCTGAGAACAAAACAGTCCACCTGATTTCAGTAGGACATTTTGCTGTGATAGACACCATTCTCTTATTCAACAGATAGGCCTTTTAAAACGTAGATCTAACGTTGTGTGTTTCACTTGAAGTATTCAAGGAGTTGCATTATTTGTGAACGTGTAGAATTGTTTTGGAGATCAAACAATGCTCACTTTTGCTATTTTTTATTATTCTTGCAACATCTAAACATCTAAAGGATTACTGTTGATTTAGTTTCTTGTTACCTTGTAAGAGCTGCACAGAGCATACATGAAGGTTTCTATGATCAGAGCAAGCTGTTGCACTATGTTTGAAGACTTCTTTCACCAATGGTTTGTAAGCTAACATTACAGTTTCTGAGAAAAGTATTTCTTGTAGCTGGCTTTTAATGTGTTCTGAAAATACTTTTTAGAATGTGCCTTTCAACTGTGGATTTTCCTCAGCTCTTAATTTATGCTACGTCTTCTGAGCCCTTTGAGATCTGTTTTGATTTCTGATATTGTAATATCAAGGATATACCAAATTCCTAATGCTTAAATTTGTAGTGACAACTGCTAGGCATTAACCAATTTTGTCACATTGCCAATGCGTAGCCAGCTAGAATTTCTATTCCTCACCTTGGATCACTTCATACTCACGTTCATTTTCATTTGCCAATTTATTATCCAGTTCTGTAGAATTTCAGCTCTTCTATTTTGAACAATATAATTTCGTATCTCTGTTATGAAAATTCATCTTATCCAATCTCTGAACAAATTGTATGCTCATGTTAGGACCTTTCTTTTATCCCATGACTACTTAGTTTCTTTAAGAGGCTTTGGGAACTAATCTTGTTGAAAGACTTGTAGCTGACTCTATCAGCTAGATCTCTCTTATCCATGACCTTGAAAACTATTTTAAAAGACACTTCCCAAACCTAACGTTGCTCTTTCACCCTTATAAAGACAGCTTTTCTATGTCTGATATTATACTTAACAATGTTCCTTTTAATGCGGTTTGGGGATCTTTATTCTTTTTCCTCACTTTCCCATTATTGTAGTTTCTGCTGCCTTTCCTGATGCATGTCAATCTTACAGGTGGTAATATTATGAGATTTTTATCTGGAACCTCTTTATAAAAACTTAATGCTTTATTATGTTCTCTTTTTTTTTTTTTTTTTTTTTTTCTTCCTCCAAATAGAGTGAATGCAGTTCAAACTTCTTTGTGTGTACACCAAATCATTTACAATTGGCCACCTGGATACTGCCAAGCAACTCAGCATTTTGAACCCCAATAGTACTGAGATAAGTACCGCGTAGTTACACTGCTACAAGGATTACCTCTGTGCTTTTAAAACTGGCTTGTAGATCCAAATAAGTGAGCAACTGTTAAATCTTGATTGCAGTGTAGAAATACCTGGGAGCTTTCCTGAAAAAAAAGATCTTAGTCTTATCTTCAACTCTTTAGATAAGTATTCTAGCTATGAGGCTAGCATAAGGAAAAAAACTATTCCAGGCACAGCTTGCCTTTGGTGAATGCATGTAGCTTAAGAGTATACTGAGAGTGCTTATAATCAGGCCTGGGAAAGCTGTTAAGGGAATGCTTTTTGATAAGACTGATCCATGGTTTCTCTCCTTGTTATATGAAGGGTGAGAAAAGGAGCTGTAGCCTCAATCAGCAAAGGGGTTTCTTTCAGGATTAGGCAGAGTTGAAAATATTGATTTCTGCTTGCACGATGGCTAAGCTCATAAATATCCATGAAAGAGGGAATATAATTCATACCTTTGAAGAGTAGTGTGAAGCTCATGTGTATTTTCGCAGTACTTGTATAAATGAAAGTCAGAGTTCTTGTTCGGGTTTGTCAGCAGGGTGGCAACTATTTCATCAAATAAAATGAACAACATGCCTTTATGATGTGCACTAAACTCTTTCTTCTGTTAGGAGGTCATAGTCAGTTGTTCAGCTGTTCCAGTAGTGATGATCTATGCTACAAGGCTTTCTTTGGATGATGAAGTGGAAGGCTAGGGAAGGCAGGCTTCTCTGAGAGTCAGCAATGAACAAAAATATTTTTCTGAAACATACCACACACTCTTGTGGCTGTCATTGCATAATAACTTGATCTTTGTTCTATTTATGGGATTTAATGCCCTCCTTTGCATATCAAGAGACACACTTGGATTTAGTTCCAGGTTAAAAACGTGGGAAGAGTTTAAATGAAGGGTCACACTTCCTTTTGGACTGGTTTTAGTAAAGCAAAAACTATGCTGTTCTCTTTATATGTCATTCTGACTGAAAGATTATGTCGTAATTTCTTTTTCTCCTGTCATGTTAGGTCAGTGAAAACCAGGATTTACTTGTCTCAGAAGTTTTACTCTACAAAGATAAGAAAACAGCCATACAAAATAGAAGTATGATCTCTTCCACAATTATCATAATAATTTTTATTTTATGAAGTAAATGAATACTTAAGTTCTTTGCTTATTATTTACTGGAAAAAAAAGTCAAGATATCATTTTAGGTTGTGGTGAACACTATGCTGACGATTAGATTCATCAAAGCTTCTTTGTTTACAAATCAAACATGGTTATTTTGTTCAGAATTTGAATGGAAATTCAAAATTCTGCAACAAGATTCCTGCTGTGTACTATGTCAGATCTGTCTTTTTTTCTTTTTTAAAAATAAGTACACTTGGCTTAATTATTGTTCTGTTTGTTAGCTAAATGACCTCTATCACCTGTTCATCCTCTGGGAGCTTTTTTTGAAATCAAAGAAAGGATTTAGACGCTTAAATCCTGAAGAGGATTCAGAGTTTGAGTCCCCACTTAGGAGTGACATTGCTCTACAACCTAGCTTAATATGTCTAGACACTAGAGAATAATTAAATTAAGACTCTCCTTTCCTGAAAGCTGGTTCAAGGCTTTTCAATGGCGTAAGCCAAATCTGAAATCCACAGTTCCCGCTTACCTCCCCACACCAAAAGTTGGGGGAGAATGGGGGAGCAGGGATTATTTTTTGGCTTTGTTGTTTGAGGGATCTGGGTAGTTTTTTTGGTAGTTTGGCAGTGGAATTAACAGCTCTCCCTTGCACACACCCCTTCTGAATTATTCATTTAGCCCTCCATAGTTCCTCTCTCATAGTGCTTCCTAGTTCACTATTTCATGAAAATCTCACCCAAAAGTAAACTTGTTTCTAAAAACAGGATAAGTATTTTGGTGTATGATTTGGGACCAAATCTGGGAGAAAACTATGGTTTATTGCTGTTGCAAAAGGGAGGACTGAGTAACATTGCTTATGGCTGGCAGAGCTGTGAAGGAATTATACATACAATGCTGAACAAATAAATCTTATGCATGCTACTAAATGGTTTTGTGCATATTTGCTGTAAAAGCTTGTTAATCAAGAAATGTATTTTTGACTACTGTTTTAAAAAATGTAAGAATCTGATAGATTCTAAGATTCCAAGAATCTATCTTACTTTCCATTCTAATGGAATCTGACTTTTTTTTAATAACCCTACTGGAAAGAAGAGGTATATTTCATTTTTGCAATGCGCTGATGAAAAGGGAACTCAGCACAAGAGTGGGCTGATCTGTCTAAAACTTATGCTCAAGTTCTTGATGGGATAAAGACTTCACTGGTGGCACACCACAACCACCTAGATGGACTTGGATATCAGAGTCCTGAGCATGGTGGCATACTGCCCAAGAACAGCTGAATGGTATTCTGGTATTTCCATGCTATAATTTCTCAGTTCCTGCCTAGATTTGTTCTTTTATTTGTATTTCATGTTTTAGTGATTGGGTTTATTTTTATATTGTCATGAGAAATAAAGATCTAGGAATAGAGGACTAACATTTCTAGAACATATGGAATCCATCAAAAAAACACGACCAAATAACTGATTACAGAATAACCTTCCCTACAAATAACATATTTGTCTGATGGAGGCTGTATGTAGATGACATGACACTCCTTGAGGAAAACTGTTGCTGAGAATCTGAAGTAAAATCTGTCCTAAACAAGTCTGTGTTCCCCTTGATTTATCAGCTCCATGCAGTGGAATTTACCTGTTCTGAATAAGCGATGAAAGTGTGACCATAGAAATGAGGAAACAAAGTAAGCAACCACAATGCAAATAGAATCTTTTTGTCAGCAAGTAACTCAATTTAGATCCTGTGAAAGAAAAAGGAGTTCTGTATGTGACTGGAGTCACTAGAGCTTAGTTACTAATTTCTGATCCTGAATTCATAGAGACAAAGTAAAATATGAAACTTCAAAATTTCTTCCCCAAAAGGGATAGATAAATTAAAGATACAGCTATGTTAATGTGGGTTAGGATCACAAGCTTTAAAAATAATAAGCCTATGCTAACTGTTTTGTTACAGAAATAGTAGAGAAGTATACAGTACTTCACACTGAGAACTTATTCATAAAGAACTTGGGTGAGAGAAAGATTCTAAAAATCAAATCTTGTGGCAGGAGAAAAGTTTTCCCAATTTATTTACTGTAGTAATTTTCATTATGTGAATATTTGGGGAAGAATGTATTGTCAAGAGACAGGGTAAGGGCTCAGTAGTAAAAGGAGGTCATTATCTTCTCTGGGAAGATCGTGCTGTTTTAGCATGGTATAGTGGAAACCTGGGACTGAAGATTTTAAACATTAGCAATATGGTCCATCTGTTTCTGAGCAATACTTTTTCTTAACATCAAAGTTTATGGCATATTTCTCTTAACATTTGTCTTCAGTTCCAGCATAATCCTTTTCTTTATCAGTGATTTTTCATTTGCATTCTTTACATCTTATTCATTCCACTACCCTTTGATATCAACCAACTGTTTATTCCTGAGAAGAATAAAAGACGTGTAGTAAGGGCAAAAATAAGTCTCTAATCAAAACTGCATCAGGTTAAACTTTTCAAATGCTATTAATGTTTTAGGGTCAAACTACTAATCAGGTGGATCTCATGAGTGCATGTGGGACCTCTTAGTCAGAATAGTCTGTAAAACTGGCTGGGTAGGTTAATCCACTTGGAAGGATTTGTAAGTTGGAAGAGGAAGAATTTTCCACTAAGTCACCTGTTGCTCAAAGGGCACTCAAGTACAATAATCTGCTAATATATCTTATGAGAGAACCAACAGAATTTCACCTGTGGAAAAATATACCCTAGTAAAGATAAAATGCCTAACTGGAATTACATCTGCATTACAATGAAGGATACAAAATTACATTTCCTGAGGATATTCTTTGAGTCTAGCAGCAAGTACAATAGCTAAACCTGGAGGAAAGAAGTTGGGATTCAAATCTAAGAAGCTATTTCACCAATATGGTGTTGTTATCATTATTCCTTTTATTTTTGTGAACTTTTGAGGTAAAAGTTTAATCATGATTACGTTACTTTTGAGCGTGCTTGTGACTTTATCTAATTCAAGAAAAACTTATGTAGCTTGCAGTTTTAAGAATATGTTTTGAAAAGCTTTCTCCTTTTCTGGAGTCTCCTTTTCTGGAGCTATCCAAATTCCACCTGGATGCCTTCCTGTACAACCTATTCTAGGGAACCTGCTTTGGTAGTGGGGTTGGACTAGGTGATCTCCAGAGCTCTCTTCCATCCCCTACAGTTTTGTGATTTATTTATGTTTTAGGAACTTTGTGTTTTCACTTTGACTGTCACTTTGATTGTCTGAAGAGAGGGTCTTTGGAAACTTTTATAGGTTAATAGTAAAAATTGGAATTCAATGTTTGCTCCATTTCATATATTGACTTATTAAGGATATCTCCAAAGGATTTTATCACTAAAACCTTGAGGAATGTTTGGCAGATCAGATAGCATTACACAATTTTCAATTAGTCCTGTTTTAAGTTACGTGATAAGAAGTGCATGCATAGCACTCCTGAGTGTTTCTGCTCAACAATATGTTCATTGCTTCCTGTTGGTTTCCCTTCCATTGTGATATATTATCATACCTCATTTAGTACCTGGGGAAACTCAGAACTGGAATATGACTTTAAGATTTGGATTTTGACACTTCCATTTAATTAAAATGCTCAGATGAAACCCAAGAGTTCTCTCATTCTAATGAATTTCAGTAGTACAGTGGAATAAGTCTTCCTCAGAAACAAATTTTTGTTTAGCTGTTTACTTTCTCTGGGGTTTTTAATGTTGCTTTGCTATTTTGCATGTTTCACACATACACACGTATGTATATATATGTTGTCCATTTCATTGGTTGCAGGAGATGCTGAAGATATCTTAAAACATTTTCTGAAGGACTTAAGCAAGTAAGGCTTAAGAAATATCTTTATGCAAGTTGCATGGAGAAGAAATTGAGGAGGAGAGGGAGAAACCTTCCTCTTATTTCTACAGTGTTTGAAAAGACACTTTTTAACAAAGAACCTAGGCTGAAGATGTTTGAGAGATGCAACCAAACTGATTAAAAATACAGTTGTGCATTTTCTTTGCTACAAAGCTGTCAAAGTATCAAGTGTAAAATCTTCAGAATCTTCAGGAATGCCCTCTGTCACTCAGTGCCTTATTTTTTCACCTGATGAATTTAGATAATCAATTCTTTTTCTTTTCAAGAACTTTGCTCTTCAGTGCTGGGAAGCATTTCACTTAGTACAAACTAGTAAGAGAAACAGCAAATTATGTGAAGTGTGGAGGAACAAACAGATGTCATTAGTTTTTCAACGTGCTTTTTTAAATAATTGTTTCAAAAATATACATCTCCAAGGAAAAAATCAGACTGGGAATAGTAATGCTAGTTTCTTTCTTTTTCCACACTTGATACGGTTCTTATCTTAATGGTGGCCTATTGCACACATCTTTTATTCTTAGGGGATTAGACTGAGTTGTATATATCCCAGTGGATATCTGACTGCACAGTTGTTTTCTTTTATCCTAGAATGACTAGCTGAATCTCTTAGAGCATGTGGTTATTTGCTTATTTTTTTAATCAGAAGATTTTAAACAGCGTGTTCATTATGCAGCTCAGTTGACCACAAATTCTATAAATGTCATTCTTTTTCCCCCATGTATTCGATTTGTATCGTGCATGCATGATGCAGTCTCCTATTTTCATTTTCTACTTATTTTTCATGAGAAAAACTGGAAATTACTTACTTAACATTTTCAGAATAAAATGGAATATGTAATCTGAAGCTATATTTTCCCAGAGCTGTGCAAGTTCATAATTTTTTATAGTGTTTAACTTATTATATATATTGATCTTTTTTCCTAATTTTTCAAAATATATTCTGTCATTTCCCATGAAACATCCAAACCTTTGTTTTACTTAGCTGCTCTCTGCAAAGTATGCTATTAATAAACTTAATTTGTATATGAAGAGGGAAAACAAGTATGCCGGTGTGGAAAAACAGTGTAAGGAAAAGAAGAATTTAATGAAATTGAGGAAAATTACCTGAGAGAAATCTCTGCGAGAAATAAACATTTAGAAAACACAGGAGTGTGTCACATCTGACAGCTTCCTCTTTCTGCATCTATTTTACCTCTTGTCAAATTTGCCTCAATTTAAGCTAATTAAAACATTTTTTGGAACCTCTGTCAAGCTTGAAATTCTAAGAAGATTTAGGGATTATTAGTTTCTAAAAATGGTCTGTTCAGAAAATTTTCACTGGGAAACAATAATTTCATGATACTGATATTGACTAATAAAAGACCCTAAAATTATAAATTGTATCTAGCTGCCTGTTGTAACAGAAGAACACACAGAGATCTGTGACTACTAACAGTTCCAAATGTCTGTAAAGTGTTTCTGTATGATTTGAATATTGAAAGGCATTCAATAGTTTCTTATGCCTTATAATCTTTTTTCCTTTCCCTTCCCTTCCCTTCCCTTCCCTTCCCTTCCCTTCCCTTCCCTTCCCTTCCCTTCCCTTCCCTTCCCTTCCCTTCCCTTCCCTTCCCTTCCCTTCCCTTCCCTTCCCTTCCCTTCCCTTCCCTTCCCTTCCCTTCCCTTCCCTTCCCTTCCCTTCCCTTCCCTTCTTTTTCTTTTTCCCTATGGATATCTTTAAGTGACAAATAAAGAGGAAAAAGAGTCATTTCATGGTTGTTTTTATAATTATAGGTTATCCATGGGATTATTTCATTATGCATTTCTGTACATTTTTTCTGTTGCTTAACTTGTGTTATCACTTCCCTCGATCTGCTGGTCACAAGCTAGATATGGTATAGTTTGTATGAAAATGTGTTGAGAAATTTTTCTATTTAACTCTTCTGTTAGATAGGCAAATGTTAGAATCTAGAGCTACTTTCTCACTGCAACTGTTGATGCTGGGTAGGTGCATGATTTGAATTAACTTCAACTGCTCTTCTTTGGATAAATACAAGTGCAGTAACAAATGCAACAATATACTGCTATCTCCATTAAAGCAGACAAATTCTGAGAGTTCTCATGGTATCGCATGTGAACTGCAAATTATCTTGCAATAGAGTATGTTGCTGGATGTTAGCAAGTAGATCTAGTTTACCACCAACATAAAACACAATCAGTTGTGAGTTCCCATTGGAGTGTGTGTGAGGGTAGGAAAGCTATAGGTTAGTTACTGAAAGCTAAAAGGCTCTTGTAATACAAGCAGAATACAGAATTGGGTATAATAGTTACATTTCTGATCTGCTGAACATGTTCGTGGAGCTGGCTGACTTGTTCTTGCAGTTCAAGAGGACACTGCCTGTGGTATAGAACTGTAGACTCCTGGCTCAGCTGATTTCCATGAAACTCACTTTATTCAGTGTTTCAAGTATCAGACTACTGAAGCAAAGAAGTACTTGAAATGCTTGAGAGACTCTCAGAAATTTGAGTGATGTATGGTTAGTTAAGGAGAGATACTGGCTCAATTGGCCTACACTAGGGTAAGTTAGAAAGCAAACCGAGTAAAGTCTGAAGGATATTTTGAACAGCTACAATTTTTTCCTATCCCCTTTCCCATAATCTACCATAATCCCCACTACATAATCTAATGTTTTATGTTTTGTACTTCTTTAATTGCTGTTTGGATGTAGTCTGAAAAGCCTACTTTGCTGTCAGTAACCTACTACCATCTTTGCATAAAATAATGTATTTCATACTGCTTTTGTATCTTTGCCATGTAATGAAGAAAAAAATGTACTTAGATACTGTATGTGTGAAAAGCTGCACACCAAATTGTCTATTGTCAGTGTTTCAGTATTTATAGGGATTTTGATATAAATCAGCTCTTTAGAAGTTTGGTATAATTTCCTTATTCATCAGTAGTGATAACATGGGAAAACAAAGTTAAAGTGGAATGGGGGAATAAAGCCTTCAAATACAATGAAATTGGACTGGAGGGTTTTTGAGAGGCAAGAGCAAAATGTAAGAACTACTGAAGGAAATGATAATTTCTGTTAAACTAAATACCTTCCATATATATTGAATTGTGGTTTGATATTACTGCTAAAATGATAATTAAATATTAAAAGTTAACAATCATAGAATCAATCACAAGGTTGGAAACGACCTACAAGATCATCTAGTCCAACCATCCTTCCTTCTATCATCATTACTATCTACTAAGATACTAAACTATTAGCATTATCCATGCCAAAAACCATTGGCATGGTTTTTGGGACACGATTTAGCAGAGTTAAGGTAGTATGGTTAGGTTATGGTTGGACTCAATGATCTTTAATGTCTTTTCCAATCTGAGTGATTCTATGATTCTTTGTGCCTTGCTGCAAAAGCTTTGGTAAGAAGGAACAAAAGACAGTCATGTGTGAGTTGATCACAAACAAAGGGATGTTACTTGGAAGAAATCCTGTTAGTCACTAGAAACTGACGAACTTGTAGCTGGACACAAATCTTGTGTGGTTGCAAAGATGCTACTTATCCATAAGTAACTTAGAGTTGTGAGTTGTTATGCTCAAAAATACTGCTTCTGAAATTCCTACCAAAGTACGTTGGTTTTTTGTTTACTTGAATTATTTTTTATTTGGTTTTTCTTTTAAGTATCTTGAAAAGGCAAATATTATTCAAGTATTGATTTTTGCATTGCACTTCACATGGTCCTGAAGTCAGTCAGAATGCATTTCCAAAGGAAGTAAATCTTCTGTATTTGTTAAAAAGAGGACAGACTTATGATACCTTTCTGAAGGAAAATATTCACTGAAATAGAATAGTCTTATTTCTTCAGTGAGACGTAGAGATATGTGCACTTAATCAATGTTCCTGTAATGTGTCAGCTATAGAAAGAAAAATTAACTCCTTTCTAGAAAATTCAGTGAGATATTACTTTCTTTAATCAATAATAATAATAATAAAAATAAAAAGCCAAAATGCAGACTGAACTCTACTTGATCTTGTTTAAAAGGATTGTGAAGGTTTAAAAAGAAGTAACACAAGATAATATACAAGTTCTGGGGACACAAGAGAAGTGGGAAACAAGGGACAGGACCTATGCAATGGAAAAGAGAGAGAAAATAATGTACACTCTCTAGCTGTATACTACAAAGAATTTGTAAAAAGTAATTTGAGGATTTGGTTGGCTGTTTACCTTCTCATGAGCAGACCCCTTTAGAAATTTAAGTCGGTGATCTTCAGATCTCTACCAAAATAATAAAATTCTAAAATAGTATGTTATCTGTATTCCCTTTCAGAATGTTTATTTCCTTTATGACCTCTTAATTATCTGCTGAAGCTAAAAAGTGCTTTTTAATCTAATGAAGAATACTTTTGTTATGTGGTTCTAGATATTTTAAAGATTGTTTTCTTTCCTTATTTCCTCCCATGAGGTGTAGGCAGAACTAAATAATTACTGATATCAATAAGACAGTAAGGGAAAATTTGCACACTAAGATATTGAAAGACTACCATAAAAAGACTATCTGTACTGTCATGATAATTTAAACTTCAGTGAAAATAGCTGAAGCTAAAAACCATAAATCTCATTAAAATTATGCTTCTGAGTAAGAAAAAGCAGCTAAATGAGTGGATAAAAAATGTTATCAATAAGAATGTGGATAACAGATCAGGGATGTATGTCTGGTGGAATTGAGGTAATTGTTAGACATATAATAATCATTAAATCCCTGCCAATCTTCCTATTGCTTACTATGATAGTGTTTAACACATAATCCATAGGCTTTCATTTGAAAGTGGGAAAAAAAAATCAAAATACCAACCTGACAAATACTTCAGCAGTTTATTTTTTTAGTGCTATGCTGATTAATTGCTGGCAAACAGAATGTTTTGATCTTAATGATGAGTACTTGCATTCAATGATGAATACACCTTGTCCAAATCCCTTTACCAGTTGATGTCAATCAGTACTATCACTTGTGGGTCACTCTTGCACCTTTATGATGTTTGCTTACCACGAAAGCCACAGCACTGCAAAGTTCATCCCAGTGATCTTGGACCATGAATTTTCTTTTTTTTTGATTCAGTATATTTTATGCTTTAAGTGAATATCTGAAAATTATATGCATTATATCTATATCTAATATATAAAATGAAATTTTGGGGTGTCAGAGATTACTTTTTTTTTTTTTTTTTTTTTTTATGAAATGGATAATTGATTTCTATTAGATTTCATTTCAAAAGTCAAAAACTAAAATTTACAGCTTGGTCATTGTATGTACTCTCCCTGTCCCTAGCTCTCAGCAGAGTCATTGTTCTTGTGAAGAACAAATCTGCCTCAGATTTCATGGAGTGCAGAGGAGCAGACAACCCTGGTGTGATGCAAATTGACTCAACAGCTGCTGAATGTTGAATCCTAACAATACTTCAAGCAGCTGAAATAAACTGCTTTCTTCTGGGACGTTAATATTAAAACAGTGTGTAGAATAAGATTTGATAGGACTTGGCCACTGAAATTTTATAAGGAATTTGAGATAACTTAGAATTGCAGAATAAGTTGTAGTTTTTAGAGGGGTGCAACACAGCTAATGACAGTTCTCATAACAATGCCAGACCATTGTGAGGCTTAGAGGTAGAGCATATGTAAAGGATGAATTTACCTTTGTAATGCTGTTATTTTTTTCTTTAGAAGCACAGTTGCTAGTTTTATTACTTAGACTTATTAATTTTTTTATCTCAGTATATTAATTGATGACAGTGTGCTGTGTGTAACTCTACTTGATGCTCAAAAAATGCAGAAAATCACCACATTTAAATTAATGTAAAACTAACCAACTTCTCAAGACTGAAAGATGCATGTTACTAATAAATTTTAAAAAAGTTGACTAGAAGTTTCTACCAAAGGAAAAAAAAAAAGTCAATCCTGCTTGTTTCTGTATTTGAAGACAGATTCTGAAATATTTCATTGAGACAATATAATTTAAGGAAAAAAATAATACTGGGGAGAAACCTGGTTTTCAGAGAGTCCTACTTGACATGCTGTCTGCCATCCTCTGTATAGGGTGAATGAGCTGAAAAGCTTCTGATACTTTTAACACTGTTAATAACTGAATCACAGATAGGCTGAATGGATAGTGAATCAGTGGTTCTACTAGTTGTTGGTATCTTTTTTTTTTTTTTTTTTAGTTGATTTATTTATAAAAGATATCAAACAAAGAGTGCTTTTGGAGAGGTGGGAGAAACAACAGACAACAATACTTGGAAGCAACTTTCCTGCATTAAGAAAGAAATAACAAGTGTTTGTGGTACAGTGCTCCATGGCAGGAAAAACTTTAATGGAAAAAGTAGTGATGCAACTGCAGGGATTTTAAAGCTGTTTCTTAAGGCTATATCTAATTAAATATTCAGTGTCTGTGCATGCCCTCTAGCTTTTCTTATTCATATCATTTGAATTAAATGTAGATATGCTTAGTTGATATTTTCTTGGTAAAGAAGCATAAAATTATAACTTACTATTAAGGCATCTCTCTGCTCCCAGGGGTAATGTGGATCTTTAAGATGTATGATTTCCTCAACAAAAAGGATTGGTTAGTTAAACTGGTTGAAATTCATATGAAGATGAAATTTCAAATGTAAAAATAACACCCCATACAGATATTTTAGCTAATGAAACCCTCTGTTAAGACCAACTCTTTGTAATTTTACGTTTGTACAACCATTTTCATCTCCTTATCAGGAGAGACAAAGATCTATATAGAAAATGAAAAAATCTGAAAGTGCAACAGGAGTATTACATAGTAAATGAATCAGAGGATTCCTTTAGCCCTTCCATATGCACTTTTGTAGGTATGACATATCTATTTATTTAGTTCAATTTTTTTTGTCTTCCAGAACACAACTCCAGCTACCACTGTGTTCCATAGTAGAACAGTTGTGATGATATATACTTTATAACGTTACAAACTGAATGAGGAAATAGATTCTACTCTTTGAGAGACAGTTCCCACAGTTCCCAGTATTACTCTATCCAAGTAAATTGCCAGATTTCTTAGGGCTTCAATTAAACATTTGTCACAGACTGACCCTATTTGTTGTTAACTAACTGCATCCTGAAAGGTGATAGATTTATGAAACTATATATATTTTTTAAAAGTGACCACATTTCTTCTATCTTGTTCTTATTTTACCATGCATGAGGTCTGCTCAATGCATCCACACAGCCAGTAAGATACTATGGCTGTAAAATTATGTGCAAGTCGACTTTTAATAACAAAAAATAATAAGAGTTGGAGATACCATGAATGAAAGATGATTAGTAATTTTAGTTCATAGACAGTTTGTACCTTGAGGTACTTCTTAATTGCATTTTCATTCTTTGTAATTGTGGGTGTGGAGGGGTCCATTTTAAGTTTACATCTTGCATAGAATAATTTGCTAGACTGGTAATGTGCAAATAGTTAAAATTCACAGCTGTACTCTTGTACATTTCATGGAAATACACAGGATTTGGGTAGAGGAACTGAAATCACTCTGATTACCGCCCTGGAGTTCAGATTTCAAACCTTATACTAATAACAGAGATTCTAGTATTATATAAACTGAAAATATATTTCTGACACTGCAAATTATCCTATAGCTGATATAGAGAAATGAGTAAGGAAGTGCTTAAGGAAGAATTTCAACTTTATGTAGTCTCACATATTATTGCAAGTTACACACAAGGATAAATTGTAATATGAAAGTTGTAACGCGTTTTCTTTTTTTATAGTTCGCATAGAAACTGGGAGCATTTTTTTTTTCTTCTCTAGCTCATCAGCACGAAAGCTGAGGCTTTCACGTACAGATTTTTTTCCCTGAAGACCAGAAGCCAGGGCAGAACAGGAACCAGACCTTCATAAATTTACTTCAGTGTTTCATAAAATGAAAGGAGTGCTCTGTGTGGAAGGACTAACTGTAATAATTACGTGACTGCAAATGCTTTTTCTCTGCCTGCCTGGAGCAGTCCTGTATCTACCAACAGACTTTTCTTTAATCCTCTAGCTCATGACTTCTCTCAAATTCCCAAAGTAAAATCCATTTTCTTTTTGTTGGGTAATTTGAGGCTCTTCTAATTCCTGTGTATCTCCTGGTTAGTATTCCCTTCAGCTGTCTATTTTAGGTATAAAAATACCTCGTGTCCCTTCTTTTCTTTACTCTTTTAGAAAGACCATATTTTGAATCACTAATGAACAAAAATGTTCCAAGCTTCTTGTTTGATATATTCTGGTCTCTCCTTTGTTGAATAGTTTTCTATCAGAACAGCACAGTTATCTACCAGTTGTGTATTTGACAAACACCATTTACTACCCACTGATGGGAGTGGTTTAATGTAAAACTGAGGCTTGAAACTTCTGAATGATAGGAAAAGCCATGGTTTGCCTATTTCTATTCATCATAGATGGTATTTCTTCTTACACTACGAATTTCAGCACTGGATCTTGCTCAGAGTATTTTAGAGAATTCCTGTGAGTTATTTACTGGCGGTTAATTTCCATCTGATTTCAGAGATTTGCATAGTGTAGCAAACAGTGGAAAAAACTGAGGTCAATAGGGGTGTGGGTTTAGGTTAAATGTAATGGATTGTCTTGATCCTGACAGCCATCTTGAGTGCAGGTTTCACTGTCCAGGTCACTTTGGATAGTTCTTGTCTTGTGGACAGAGTGAATGAAGTAAGTTATCATGAGTAAAATTCTAAGGCAATTGCTTTCTGGTAAATGTGCCTTATATGATGAAACCAAGCTAGCTACTTGTTAAATACTAGCATGTTTGATCTGACACCAAATAAATCCTTGCTGATCAGGCTTTAGTTTATAAGATCTGGAAGAGTTAATTCGTGTTGTTGCTTTGAACTGACTGATCATCCTTTTTGCTGGCTTGCCATATTCAGATTCTTTGTATTTTCTTTAAAATTACACATTTGCATATTGGTGGTTTCCTGTTGAATTCCTTAGCTGCTGCTTTCTGATTGCAATTCTGCCTTTTTCATTCTTGCATGTTTGGCTGTAGTCTATGTTTTTTCTGTACTTTCAGCTGTGTCCTCTCACAACTAGATAGATGAACTCTGGAAGGGGAGAAAGGAGTGGTAGAGAAATTTCAGGGTCATGAAGGACTTTGTATTGTTTTTATGGAGGTAAGGGATTGAAGACAGAAGTCCAGGGTTGTTTTTTTATCACCTCTATTGTTTATGTAAATTATGGGGAACACCATTTTTCATATTCTTTCATTTATTATCAGTAAGTTAATTGTGTTGTTAAGAGGTCTTATAATAGAAGAAATACTAACAAGTGTCATGGTTGATACTGCTTCTGTGTAAGATACCATTATGTTTTAATTGAACATGTGGTACACACAGCTATGTGCAAAATGTTGAATATTATCATTGTAGTACAGATTTGTAACATTCATCCAGAAAAAAACCCAAAACAATGACATTTCACAAAGCCAACAGCAGATTTTCACTTCAATGAAAGAGGTTCTTTATAGTAAAATGATAGAACCATTTACTTAAGTGTGCTTCCACGTGTCCATGTGATTGAATTCTCCTGGTAGTTCCTCTAAGTTTTCTAATGAAAAAGCTTGCAAGAAATTTACTGTAAGAGGTTGAAAACACTATCAGCAATAAAGCAGAGTCCATAGGACTTGGCATTAAGCAATGAGTGCTCTGTATTTAAGACGACTTCTGAGCACAAGCATTTGAATAAAAGTCTTTTAATGTGATTGATGTTATTGGAGGTTTTATCTAAAAGTCAGCAGCAACAATCTACTTGCCATTCATTTCTCTACAATTTATAAAGTTATTACCTTCTTGGAATATTACTCACTTCATGTAATCATAAAAATTTATGATGTATACCTTTCAAATGCCCATGTAGGAAAAAAAAATATGAATAACAATAAAATATGATTTGTGAAGAGAGTAGAAGTCACATCTTCCTTTTTAATGATCCTTTTTCTTTACAATGAAGGTTATGATATTGAGGTAAATTGTCTGCCACAGTTTAAGAATACATGCTTTGTCATCTAGCTTTCTGTCTTGGTATCTGCCTAATGAATGAACCATAGCAACTATAATTTCCACAGGTATCCTGTAGACCAATAAGATCTGTCAGAGGATATTCATTTCATAATAGTGATTTTTTGTTTGTTTGTTTCATCGAAAAAGTTGTGCTTTTATTTGTGGAAGAAGTGTCATGTTTGCATGTTTATTGGCAATCTTATACAGAGACCAGTATTTTTAAAGAGAAAACTGCAGAATGTGGCATACTGTACTTGTGGTAGCTTATTCAACAAGCATGCTAGACCTATGGGAAGACAAATGATGGTAATAACATATAGGCTGTGTTAAACGTGCCCTTCAAATATATAGGTAAATAATATAAAGTGCTAGAACAGTTTTTTAAGTGAATCTGTCCAAAGCTATTCCTGGAGAGAACTCTTCAGGAATACTTGTACCCAACTATATTATTTTAGTTGCAAAAGTAGATGAAGGAGATAAATGAGTGATTAAATATTTTTCTATAGTTCTTAAGGGTTTGAAGTTGAGGATGGTAAGAAAAAACACTCTTCCCACTCACACAAAATCTAAAGGAAAATACAAACAACTTAGTTTTCATCTCTCATTTCAATATAGCTGTAATTCTTGCAGTCGTTAAGTTGTGAATGAATTAAAGCTAATTCTGATTTTAAAGGCTCAATTTCAATTGTAGTAGTATATAAATACTTCTATTAGCACCTTTACAGGTATTCTTCTTAGTTGGCCATTCTATCTGTTATTTTCTTTTCCATATAGCCTCAGCGCGATACTTCCTTAAAAAAAAAAAAAAAAAAGAAAAGAAAAAAAAAAAAGAAAAAAAAAAAAAGAAAAAAAAGAAAAAATACTGAAATTAAATTTCCTAACTAGAACAGTAGGAATATTTATTAACCATTGAAACCCTTGCTATTTTCCATTAAAATAATAAAAAGTGGAACTTACGTAGTTATGTTTCTTCACATCCACTCTGCTCTCTTATCTGTTGTGTCAGTTCTTAATATAACTTCTATTATAGCATTCTAAATTAGTTAAGCATGTTGATGAGTGTATGGTTTGATTTATATTGTTTGCCGTGAATTCTGTTAACATACTTTCCTCAAAAACCAAAGTAAAGAACGGACTTTTCATCTCATAGATGACTCTGATGCAGAATTAAGAAAGATGGTATCGAAATAGTATTTACATTGGGACTGTGAACTGTGCACTACCTTTGTACACTGTTTTTCTCTCCTGTGTAACTGAGAGTTTAGAGAAATGTGTAGAAATGAGTAGGAGCTTGGCTTTTGCTTTTATGCCTGGCCTTCTATAGAGAAGACAACTTTTGACTAGGGAATATTAGACAATATGCAAAATTGGAGTATTATGGGTATTATGCAACAACTAGGGTTTATCTCTGGATATGCTGCAAACACAGTCATCAAGTAGTCTTGTGTACCCGCACTTGCTTAAGTCTCCATCTAGTAGTAATTGTTAGAGCTTTTCTCTCAGTACTTAGGAGAAGTGTAACCATTGTTCTCACATGCAAGAATACCTCACTCTCAGAATTCAGATGTTTTTTTTCCCCTCAGGATACAACTTGCATACAGCTAAGAACTTAGGATGAAATCATTGATGGCAGTATAAGAGATAGAGGACTTGTAAAAACCTGATGAACTAATGTGTAACTGATAAGAAAGGGTCAAAGACACAGAACCTTTCAAAAGTAACAATTGAAAGATCTTCATAAAATATAGCATGTGACAACTTCCAGTCTTTCAATACAGATCATTTAGCAGACTTCAGTGATACACCAATAGCTTTCAACTTCAGTAATCATCTCTTCAAACACGAGTTATAAAATAAATGAATATTTTTCATGAGGGACCTGTGTGACTAGATTGCTGTCTCTGGAATGTATTAGCTTATCTTTCTCAGTAACTAAGTGAAATAAAATGAAAAATTTTAAGCTGTAGGTTCTCTTGGGATGCAGTAGGATTCTTTCTCTCTTTCACTATTTTGTCTATGAGCTATCATTCTTACTACACATAATGGATTATTTCTTTCCATTCAAATAATGTACATGGATAGACGTGAATGATAACTGCAATTACCATGTGGAAAATGTTAAATGTTCAATATGAATTTTAAATCCTGTTAATTAAATTAATATCTAATTGCTTCCAGAAACACGAAGTGTTTTTCAAAAATAGTTTTGATCCCACAGAGGCTTTAATTGTTGTAGAAAAATATATACATAAATAGTTTTTGCGGGAAGATAACTGGTTTGTTGACATTATTTGTTAATTTTCTTGTCTAAATAAATGACAGTAGCTCTAACTTGTGAAGTCTGTGGAGCCTCTTTTTTTTATAATTATTTGAAAAATTATTGGATAAATTAAGTCTTTAATTCTAAATGTTATAAATATCTTTAGTTTAGTACTTACACTGCTAATGGAAGTACTCTTAGTTTCTATCAAAGAAACTAATTGACTGACTTTCTCAGACATAAAAGGGAGAACATTATTTTGAAACAGCAAAAACTACATGTAATGGTGAAAGTTTTTCAGGGGATAGAGGAAATGCATATGCTTTCTGTCATAATGAGAACAAATAGCTGCATTTATGTGTCTCTGTGATTATAAATACAGAAGTACTCAGGAGCTAAGGAAGCTTCAGCTCTTGACTTTGAACTGTATATCCTGCATCATCATCTTATGTGGGCACTGAGAAAGTGACATACAACAAAACAAAACAAAACAAAACAAAACAAAAAAACAAAACAAGTGACAGCAACCAAGATGTCACTTTCAAGACATACTATCATGCCACACACCTTTTGTGGCTTCACGCATATTACGTACTATTTCAAAGGCTTTTTTCTATCAGCACTTTGTCACTGGAGGTATTTATGAGGACTGCTCCAAAAGTAATTTCTCTGGTTTTATTATGTTGGTCCACAATATCAGAGGGAGATGGTGGCGGTGTGGCAGTAGAGGTTGAACCTTCCCGCCAATATTTTATTACACTTTGTTGCCATGCGACAGTCTGACAGAATGGCAATGTGGGTGAAGTAAAAGTGTGTCACCGAATTCCTCCATACAAGAAAAGAATGGCATCCACTGATATTCATTGATTTATGGAGAGCAAACAGTGGATTTGAGCACAGTGAGGAGGTGGGTGGTGAGTTTCAATGGTGTCAGGAGGTGTTTAGGAGGAAGTTTTTCACTTAGAAGGTGGTGAGGCACTGAAACAGGTTGCCCAAGGAGGCTGTGGATGCCCCATCCCTGGAGGCATTCAAGGCCAGGCTGGACGTGGCTCTGGGCAGCCTGGTCTGCTGGTTGGTGACCCTGACTGTGGCAGGGGTGCTGAAACTAGATGATCTTTGAGGTCCTTTTCAACCCAGGCCATTCTATGAATCCATGATTCTATGAAAAGCAATATGAAACATGAGCCATATTCTGGATGGCCATGCAGATTTTTACAAGCACAGGATGCAAGCACTTTTTCATCACTGGTGAAAATCCAGAACTAATAGTGGTGACTGTTAAAAAAATTGTTTTGTAGCTAAGAATTTGCTCTATCAAACAGTGTTACTGTTTGTAGTTTCTGCTGTTGCTTCTGAGTAAACAAATATGAAACATTACATTCACGGCAAATTATGTAGATTGTTCTCATCGTGTCAAAACAATGAGATGTTACTGAAGTCAGGAATTCAGTTCAGTGTTTAGTATTAAAGACAACTAGAGTAAATAAAAACAGAAACACCCTGATATTAGATATTTTCCAGATGCAGAGAAAAATCTAGGAAGAAAATGGGAAAAGCACTGAAAGTCAACTGTTTGCAAATCAATTAATATCAATGACTCATGGACTATCAATGTGCTTTTTAAACACAAGAGAAAATAACTGGGAGCCTAGAGTAAGTCACATCACTAACTTCTCTGCTATTTAAATTAAGCAACTGCATCTCACCTTCTCACAAGTATTTAAATCACAAATAACAAATGTGTATGCATCTTGACAGGTAATACAGCAAGGAACTATCTATGCTGATGCAAAAACACTAGTGTGGGAAATAAAGCAGTTTGTTCTATCATTTGCCAAGGGCTTAGTTCCCAGTGTAAAAACATTTGGGAAATGGCTGCCTATTGTGCTACAGTGGGAGAAGAAAGTCTGGAGATAACAGAAATCTCTAAGCTATTATCCCTCAATCATTCCAGCTGCCCCTGTATTCTAAAAAATGAAGAAGTATATTTCACTTTTTTGAATGATAACATAATGCTTTAGTTCCCACTGTCATCTTTAATTTTGTCATCTGAATTTTGCTCCATCAACCTGTTATTATATTTTTTTTTTCCTGCTTGTTGCTATTGCAGTAATTTTGAATTGCATTTTGATTCGGGGTAAGCTCTTTCAGAACATTTTTTCTTAAATTGAGGTTATGACATTTCGTTCATGGATAGAAATAGAGTAGTGTATTTAGTTCTTATGTTTGTATTTAAGGCAAGCTATGGAAAAGTAATTTAGATAAGGTTATTTTAGATTTACAGTGAATATTGGAATTGCCAACAATTCTTTCCTTCAAAGCTAGGACTGGAGATAAGCATACATTAATTGTTAATGAATTGTTCTAATAGATGTGGTTTGTTTACATGAGTAGTATTGTGTTTAGTTAATTAGCTTATTACTTTCTATTGAAGATGTTACATTATGGAAATCTTTTTCCTGAACTTAGTAGAAATCACATATTTGCTCTAGTTGGGATAGACAACATTAATTGCCACGTGTATAATTCTAAATAATGAAAATAGACTAAATCTAATAAAGTTAATCTTGCTTTGAATATCAGACAGTGGTGAAGAGCTATATCACATAATCAAAAATTTGCCTCAGTGTTCTTTGAGCAATTTCAGTGTTTGTTTTCCAAGCATATTACATGGAACAAACAAGCACGCTATTTTACTAGCTTCTGCAAAAAAACTAATGTTGTGTTCTCAGTTGATTTGGTTAGTTACTATTAACTTGGCTTAGTTAATAACACAAATTAAAAAATCAGAATGATTAGGAAAGTCAGTCCTTACTCCTCTGAGGATGTGGACTCAATTACTTTTGTTTTTAGAAAAGACCATTTTTACTGGTTAGGATTGAAGTGTGATGGTGTAATATAAGGCAGAGTTACTTAGAGAATAACAAAGCGAATTTGTCTATGGAATTTCTTTAGTAAAATACATAAGTAATAGTTTCACTATCAGATAGGAAGATAACATCAATGAAAAACATAAATGTTTTCTAGCAAATACTTAGTGTATAAAAATCGCATTTTCTTAGTCTTTTCCAGCTTGCCTTGTGAAATTGACCATGTTGGATCAAATAGAAATTTCACTGTCTGGTTTGCAAATGTCTGGTTTGCAAATAGTTTCAGCTAAATATTAAATATTTGGGAGTTTTTTGTTTGTTTTTTTCTTTAAGGGAGAAAATAATATTTTTGTTTTTGTTTCAAACTTGTTCTCTGTTTCCTTGTTCCGTTCCCTTTAGATAATTAAACTCATTTTTAGATAACATTAAAGCTAAATTATGTTAGTAATTACAGTACAATGATAAAACCCCAGGCTATTGATCCTGGTGATATTTGTACTTATCTTTTATTCAGTGCACTGTTTGAAAATGATGTGTTATTGCTGCAGGCCATAGTTGGTAAAAATGAAATCTCTGAACTTACAATTTCTATTAAAACTCTTTGGTGATCCACAAGAGTCTGTCATCTATCTTTGCCCTGGGACCACAATCACACATGTGAGTGAATGTAACAAGAAAGATATTTGCCTTCGCTTTTAAGAATTAGGTGCAATATGGTAATTTCTTTTTCTCATGCAGTCTGTATGTAACAAAATCTTCTACTACACAAGAAAATGAAGGGGAAGATGCTTACAGTCACTGAAATATTTTGTAACTTAATTTGTGATAGACAAGGGAAGCTGAAATATGCAGTGAAAATACAGATTATCATTAGATTTACCATTGCATGTTTTCATCTTCACTCATCAAAGATGCTATATATTGACTTGTTAGTTGTAGAGTTGGTCTTGTCATTATTTTTTTTCCTAAAATGCTCATAATCTGCTGATTATGTTATTACTTAGAAGGACAAACATCAATACAATGCTCTTTTCCTACAGCACTGTTGTTTCACTTGGTTTTCTCATGTCGAAACCTTTAGTAAGAGAAGAAATCAATCCAGATATAAATCTGAAATATTCACCAGAACTGCTTAGATATTTTCAATCTTCATTTTTTTTTCCAAAACTTACATTCTTCTGCTTCTGTATTTGAGAAAAAAAATCTTTATGTCACTTCCAAAATCCCAGTGTTGCTATACAGAACTACTACATGAGTGACAAAAACTTTAACAGTAACAAAGAATTAACAAATTGAAATAGTAGGTAAGGTGATTTAGATTTCTTTTTCCAGTTTACTGGAAACAAGTAGACTGAAGTTAACTGATTATAATTCTTATGCTGGCAAGCCAGATGATATAACCTAATGGTACTTTTTCAGAGATGTGCTAGGCATGAAGAGAATTGAATAAATTCAGGAACGGTAATGAAGCCTGATGGGAACAATAAATTATTACATTATCAGTGCACTGTTCCTAGGACAAGCCTTCAGTTTATACTTGTGTTCTAAGATGAACTTTATTAGCTGTTCTGTCATGTTAAGGGAGTCCATTTGGTTGTTACGAAATAGCAGCCATGCCCATAATCATCTTCTTAATTTCATTATTTATTAATAATTGTGAAAAGTTGATGAAAAATAAATGGCTGAAGAATACAGATCATGAAATAAACTTTTTCCAGTGAAAGATTTTCATATCTAGATACTTTTTCCAGTGAAAGATTTTCATATCTAGATACTGTAACTTATTTCGATGTAGTTCTTCAGACTTATAGGGAAGAGAGAAAGAGAGAAAGAAAAAAAGAGAAAGAAAGAGAGAAAGAAAGAAAAAGAAAGAGAAAGAAAGAGAGAAAGAAAGGGAGGGAGGAAGAAAGGAAGGATGGAAGGATAGAAATTATTTTTTTTTATGTTAGGAATTAGGAAGCAAAGGACTCCTTCTTAAAATCCACTAAATTTTCATCCAGTAGAAAGAAAATATTTTGAAATGTCAACAGATATTTCAGATATCAGATATCAACAGATATGTTGATGCTAATATTTTAGGGATTGAAAAATTCAATTAAGAGAACTTACTTTGTTTTTACCTGAAGTGTATACATGGAGATGACTGGTAGATAGTGGCTGTGTGTCTGTGTAGGTTTTTTTATACATTTTTTAAAAAGTTGAGAATATTTATGTGAACATGTCTCAAATACAGCCAGTGTGTGTTAGGACATGGAAAAAATATGTGACTGGCTAGCAAATGTGTAGTCTATTACAATAGCATATGCGTTTCATTAGAAAGGAGTCAAAATAGATAGACTTTAGGCTGTGATTCTACAAGATTGGTGGATAGGAAAGTGCTGTGTTCTTTGCCACAGTGGCAACTCTGATGTTCAAAGTTCGTGGCCTTAGCAGGCAGCAGTGCTTTTCCTTCAATATTTCCTTTTGTTCAGGGAAATGAATAGGATTTCCCAGTCCTTGTATACTGGTTTACTAGTCTATATAAACATTCTTGAAATCTGTATTCTCCTGTAATACAGAAAAAGCACAGATGTTCTTTCACCCTCAGAAAGGAAAGAGTGGACTAGAAAGATATGATGGAGTGACCAGATGACAGAACGTGCAGTAAATTTCAGTTACATCTCTCTCCATTTCTCGGCTGCTTCTTGACTGACACTGCAGAATTTTTTTCATGGAACAAAGTCCAAAACAAATCAACGCTGGGAAAAGTCAATTGAAATTGGTTTAATAGAGCTCAGAATTTGTGATCTATATAAACAGCTTTGCCTTAGCAGACAAGATTATCTCTATTTTTCCCCAGTATTCTGCACTCAAGTCTCAGGTGAAGAAATTGAAGAAATCTGATACCACTTGATATGTGTGTTCACGCAGGGTTTTTGTTTTGTTTTGTTTTGCTTTTTTTTTTTTTTTGTTGTTGGTGTTTTTTCCTTCTGATACTGTTTCTTTACCTGTTGGAATTAGAAGAGATCATAGAATCAGAATTGCTCAGGCTGGAAAAGACATTAAAGATCATCAAATCCAACCACAACCTAACCATCCTACCCTAACTCTAACAATCCTCCACTAAATCATGTCCCTGAGCACCACATCCAAATGGTTCTTAAACACATCCAGGGATGGTGACTCAACCACCTCCCTGGGGAGCCTATTCCAGTGCTTAACAACCCTTTCTGCAAAGAAGTGTTTCCTGATATCCAACCTAAGCTTACTCTTGAGGCCATTTCCCCACATTCTGTCACCTGTCACCAGTGAGAAGAGACCAAACCCACTGTTGCTGTAAGTACACTTCAGATATGTGAAGAGAGCAATAAGGTCTCCCCTCAGCCTCCTCTTCCCCAGACTGAACAGCCCCAGTTCCTTCAGTCTCTCCTCATAGGTCATATTCTCCAAGCCCTTCACCAGCCTTGCTGCCCTTCTTTGGCCCTGCTCCAGCACCTCCATGTCCTTTCTGTACTGAGGTGCCCAAAACTGAACACAGCACTCGAGGTGAGGCCTCACCAGTGCCCAGTACAGGGGCAGGATGACTTCCCTGGTCCTGCTCACCACTCCATTCCTGATCCAAGCCAGGATGCCATTGCCCTTCTTGGCCACCTGGGCACACTGCTGGCTCATATTCAGCTGACTGTCCATTCGTATACTAGGGTCCCTTTCTGTCAGGCAGCTTTCCAGCCACTCCTCCTCAAACCTGTAGGGTTGTCTGGGGCTGCTGTGACCAAAATGCAGGACCCAACACTTGGCACTATTGAAACTCATGCAGTCCTGAATAGGAGTGGCCCCAGCACCGAGCCTTGGGGGACACCACGCATGACAGGTTGCCAAAATTAGCAAATGAAATAAGAAGGAAGTGTAACAGCAGAAATCGGGCTATATAGTTCCAACAGTCTGCAAACTGCCCTTAGCTGTCCAAGTCTTTACTCTCTTATTAGATATTTCAGAAAGACAATTCTGCTTCTGTCCCTGTTGACTTCATTCTACAAACTTCTTCCCCTGCCATCATGCTAGATCCCTCATGACTATTGTACTTTATGCTGTGGTATCAGTTGCCAACCATTCTATAGTTTTTCTTGTTATATCTTCTGTATTTTCTTTGTACTGCGGACATTTCACGTGTTTTTGATATGATTTTGCTTTCATTTATAACCTGTAAAAGCAGTAAATTCCTTTACTGTCTAGTGTTTAACATTCTTAGCTCATGCTTTTACTGTTGAAAGTCTCCATTAGTATTCTATTGGGCAGGGATTTCAGCTGAACTAATTTTATTTTTAATATTCTCAGCTCTCATTGTGTGACAAGTCATGTTTACTTCAATGCAACTTACAGTATCCTTTCTTTCTAGTATTTTATTGCTATCCAGCTTTATTCCTCCTACACCTTGCATTATCAATAAATGTAGAATGTTGGATATCATTCTGGCAATTACAAGTAATCTTAAGGATTTCTCAAAAAAATTCTTAGAACTATTATAGGTGATAATTATAGCAATGCTATTCCCCAGCTTGCTTGTACTCCAGAGCATCATGTCCTGCATGACATCCCGGTCACTAAACTGGAGAAAAATGAATTTGATGTATGGATCACGTGCTGATTAAGGAATTGACTTGGATGGTTGCACTCAGAGATTTGTGGTCAACAGCTCAGTGTCCATGTGGAGACCAGTGATGAGTGGCATTCCTTGGGGATCAGTGATGGGACTGCTGTTATTTAATGTCTGTGTAGGTAACATGGACTTTTCATAAGGGCAGGAAGTGACAGGATAATGGAAAATGGCTTTAAACAGAAAGAGGATAGATTTAGACTCAATATCAGGAAGAAATATATTATGTGAGAGTGCTGAGACACTGGAACAGGTTCCCCAGCAAGGTTGTGGATGCCCCCTCCCTGAAAGCATTCAAGGCCAGGCTGGATGGGGCTGTGAGCAACCTGATCTAGAGGGAGGTGTTCTTGCCTATAGCAAGGGGCTGGAACTAGGTGATCTTAAATATCCCTTCCAAGCCAAACCGTGCTATGATTCTAAGATCATTGTCATGTGACAGAGGCTGTATATATGGACTGTAAGGACACTGCTTCAGTAGTATTCTGGGAGAATAAATCACATTTAGACTAACTAAAAATAAGGATTTTGCATAACAAAGGACTTGATCTAATCATTTACAAAGGTGTGCAATATATTTACATCTTGATTATTAAAAACAATATTATCTCCTTTATTTTTTGTTGTACTCTATTGAATGATTTTTATTTCAGTTAGCGAGAAGCTAATCAATAGTTCCCAGATAACTTAAAATTGTTTAATATTGGAGTCTTTCTGTAGTAATTTACTTCTCAGAGTTTAATAAAAATCCATGACAAGCTGCAAAATGCACTTTTAGTATTAAATCCTTGTATTAGCTTAAGTGTAATAGGAACTTAATAATTGCTGCAGAGTCCCAGACACGTAATGACAACAGTATCTTGGGTACTTTTTTCACATCTTCACTGAACATATAAAAGGTAGTTGAATTTTACAGGAACAAAAAAATTGTTTACACTTTGTTTTACCAGTGATGATCTTTATAAACACTAATCAGTTTCAATGAAATTGAGTGAATATTCATTACGTATACATTTTCCATGTTGATTAAGACATGAATGTTGGGAAGAATGCAAAGATGTAATGAAATAGAAAAAATAAGCTTTCCAGGAATGTGATTCTTATCTGTGCTATACTAAATGAGGTTCTATTCTTCATGTTTACAGTAATCCATGTGACTTTTAAGTTTTGATTTTTTTTTTCATGTTACACTATCATATTAATGAGCTATGAAGCCTTTCTCTTATTCTCTGAAATCAGTCTAATTATACTGTGATCTTTAATTCATCAGGTTGACTGCTACATAGATTAACTGCATACTCAAATATATGAAAGACAAACAGACACAACAGGCTTTCAGAGCCTCCTGTTTTCTTTCACCACCAAAACAGATAATTATGTAACTCAAGATGGGGACAGGCCTTAGATGGCTATAGTGTCGTATGCAATGATCTGCATTTTATTTTTTTTTCTATTGTATAAACCCAGATTTGGGAAAATTAGTTGTTACTGCACGAAGTAGTTTATAAAAATAGCACAAGAGAAACCTGTGCTTCTCCACAGTTTGTGACCAGCTCTCAAGACAGAGCTTTGGGATCTGCCTGGATATACGTGTACCAATGAAAAAAGCTGAAGTGTTTGATTCATCTGGCATGTGAAAGCTTAGTGATGAAGGTCCAACATCTTCCAACAATGTTCAGATGTCAGAAAAGGGCCACTGACATTCAGGTGACTTACTGTTGTCAGTCAACGCTATAGGGCTGCATTGCTGTACCAAACATTGTGCTGTTGGCAACATCAAACTAGGTTAAATTTCTTATGAGCTTTTACCAACATCAGTGGAAATACTTAATTGCTATTATTTCCTGCCCCGGACTTTGCATCTAGATGCTGGCAATGAACTAAGTGGTTACTACAGGGAGTTTTATAGAGCTCCCTGACTTCAAGCAAGGGAATTTAATGCGATCAGTAGTTGTACAGCATCCTGAATGCTAAGGTCTTTCACAGATAGAATATCACATCAATGGGGAAATGCACAAGTGAGAAAAGGATTTAAAAAGGAATCTAAAAAAAAAAATAGACTTCAAATAAAAGACATCCTTAGTGACAATGAGACTGTATTGATCCACTGCTACATAAATTCACGACACCAAGAAGAACAGTTATTAGTTATCAGTTATCAGTTATTAGTGTGAACTTTATCAGGCATGAAAAGTTCCTCTGACATTGGGATGAATTTGTTTCTTTTCCACAGTGGCAAAGCTGAATTAGATTGCTACTTATAAGAAATCTACAGAAGTTAGTGTCAAAAACATAACATATTTGATTAATGTTTTTTTTTTTTTTTTTTTGCTTGCTTGTTTTTGTAGCTTTCATTCTCTAATAATTTAAAATGTTAAATGCTCAGTAAATTAAGTCAGTGATTCCTCAGTATGTTATAGTTGAATGGATTTAATTAACAGTTGTTATTGTAGCAAAGTCTGTGAAACATCACCGCAAGGAATTTGCATGGTTGTCTGTTTATTCCAGAGTCTTTTTTCCCGTCGCTCAGTAACAATATGCAAGTAGTTGTAGTTTCCAAATCTGATACTTGCTTAATCCTGGCTTTCAAGATCTGAATGCCTAAACTGATCTTGCAGTTCAATTTCATTAACAGAAAAGGTAACCATAAAACAAAAGATATCGCTTTGGACAGCTGAACAAAACATCTGCATTGTATGTTAGACCAGCCTAACTTCTTTCCATCAGTCTTAAAAGTCAGCAGTGATGAGACTTTCTGAGGGGGAATGAGTGACCCCACACCTCTATTCTACCACTTCTGTGAAGCTTTAACACTCTGTGAAGAGGAGTTATGGAGGTTCATCTGCCAGAGTTTTGCTGCATTTATGAAAGCCTGTCACCACATGCTTTTGTTTCACACTTGGATGGACCCAGCTGAAATGGCTGAGATGCAGAAACTCTACCCTTCTTACCATTTTGACAGAAAACGTATATGTTTTTGTGGTTCAAACCACAGCCTTATCATGCATCTTAATTAAAACTGACAATGGGACAATTTGTTTATGCACAGTGCATTTTATCCAAAGATTGCTGATTTTAAAAGCATTATTATTTGGTGGTTTTGAGTTCTACTATACTTCCCCACTGGAACTATATTAGCAAAGTGAATTTCATAGAATCATAAAGTCCTTGGAGTCGGAAGGGACCTCTAAAAGCCATCTAGTCCAACCTGTCTGTTGAAGGTTTGGATTCCCCTAGAATAATTAGAGACAGAAGGTCTCAACATTTTTGGATATTCTATTCTATTACATGCATATGTGCTTATTTTACCTTCCATCTCCGAATGAAGGAAAAAAAAAAACCACAATAGGTAAGGTCTTCCATGACCACGTTTTCTTGGTCATATTTATCCCTTGTAGATCCTGCAGTTCTAGTAAAATAGAAAGAGTTTGTGCAATCATCTTTCTAGAAGAAAACAAAGGGAAATAATAGTTTTCAAAAACTTAAATGTCTTACTGAAATAAGGTGAATAAGAAACAAATGCTCCCAACAAATTGGCCTGCCGATCAGGCAGGTAATATTTTCCTAGAAGATGCGAACTCTGAGCTGCTACAGTTTTCAGCAAGTGAGATTTCTGTGGTATAGTTACAGTCACTGCTAGAGTTCTGTTCTCTACTACGTCCATTACTAAATCATTATGGAATTTTCAATCTTTTTTTGCAGATTGTTTTACACTTATATGATTAGATGAATAAGGTCATGGCTCTAAGAGCCTTGTGATTTCATGGCATTCAGTAATTATTGCTATTAGATCAAAGCACTATGTTTTATAAAAGTCCATTTGCCTCCTCTGTAAAGAAAGAAAACATTCAGTAAGAAACATGTAGATTGTTTTAAGAAAAATTTCACTAACTGTGGTGTGAGACAAGGCCAAAAATCTTAAGACAAGAAAAATTTTGCACAATTCTTCAGGCAGTTAAAAATAAAATTAGCAGCACGGTAACTTGTTTCCTTATGATTAATAACATTTTCTCTGAGAATTGCCATCACGGAAACATTCATACTGGCAGCCTTTTTATTTGTGGCAGTGACCTCTTTTTAAGTCGTTGGGACTCTGTTCAAATGTTTATAGTAGTCTTAGCTTCAGAAAGTAACACAGCTTTAGGCTTTCCCTGGAGTCTTTATCAAATCAGTTTTTGTACTGAGTATGACAGCTGAAAAGTTAAATAAGGATCTGTGACTTCTCTAAATCTCCCAGGCAACATAATCATAACCTTGTTAAATAGAACCTTATGGTAGAATCATGTGAAAAAATTGTCTCAAACATCAGATCATGAGGTGAGACACTCTACTGCCTGCCTCCAAAAAACACACCAAGCCTGACAACAGAAAACCCAACCCAAAAAAGCCCCAGCAAAGTAACCGGAAAAAAAGGAGTTGGGAGTAATGCTGAAAATAAGATACTGTAGGAAAATAAGATACTTATTACAATAGTGGCAACTGCAACTGCACATACCTTGTTCCATGTGTTCGTGCGTATGTACTCTGTTGCAATGATTTCCTGTCTTCATTCTTGCCTAGTATCAGTCTCTCTTTGTTAATTTATCTGAGAATGCCCTGAAATAGGAGACTCCCTTAAAGCACCTGAGGCAGTACAGGAAAATGTCACGTGAATAGGGTTAATTGTATGAGCTGAGTCGTGTAGTTTCTTTTATATTTTTGTTTGTGGATTGTTTTTATAGAGTTTTTTTGTTTGTTTGTTTGTTTTTGAATCTGACTACTGTTTTTACTACTAGCCAATGTAACAGGCCAAGATACTTCATGAATCCTAGAAGAAACTCATTCCGTCCAAGAAACATTTAGATGTTGTACTAAAAATATGGTTTAATGGGGAAATATTGGTGACATGTTGATAGTTGGACTGGATGATTTTGCAAGTCTTTTCTAAGCTTGGTGATTCCATGATTCAATTTTACAGAAAATACTACTGTAACAAGTACAGAATAGCTTTAGACAGGTGAAGCAAAGAGGCTTCCTCTGTACCCATTCTTTGTCACTCCACTCTAATGTTGTCTCACCAAAACTTGAGTGCTTCAGTTACATCAGTGCAGTCTTTCACAGCATCTGGAGTATAGACATGGGAAGTTATCCCTGTGGAACTACAGGGATTCAAGGAGTGTGTCTGTGCATATAAGTGGTGGTAAATTCGCCTTTCTTTGAAATAACAACTACAAACTGGACAGGGTGTGTATGCGTGCATTTGGGAAGATGTGGGACACATAGCAAGAGAAGGAAAATGAAGGAGTCTTTTCCCACTTTGGTGCCGTGAAGAACTTTGTACTAGCCAATGTGGTGTTGCTGTGGCATTGTTTCACATCACTTGACAGGATGTCAACTGTGTTTAGTGATTTATGATAAAATGGAGAATAGATGTAGACGTACAGCTGTATGAGTCTATGTAGATAGAGTAATCAGTGAAATTCTTTAACTCAAGGTCAGCTTTTTGGGCAGCTGCCTAAACACAAGCTATAATTGAAGCTCAGATCATGACAAGCTGTACCTACTGTAATTTGCCAGCACGTCACTTACGATTTCAACATTATGGAATACTACAGCTTTAAAAGTCTAAGGTGACTAATCTCATCTTTGAGGAAGAGAAGCGTTTGCTGGAAACAGGCAGGAGAGCAATAAATCCATCAGTAGCCAAGAAATGCTTGGTGCTAGGAAGAAAACTGAAGGCCTCATTTAGAATAAGTAGCAATAGGGGGATGCTTTTACCTGCAGGAAGATTACGTCCTTTAAATCAACTTTAGCTCTTAGGGGCATTTTCCTGTTTGCTAAGAAGCAGGATTCATTCTAGACCATATGATAGCCTTTCCTGCTGTTTTGATGTAAGGCCTTCTCGAGCTTATAAATCACAAATAACTTAGCTGTTTGACTTCATAGCTCCCACATCTGCAGTTCCATGTATTCAGTACGTCATTCAAGGTGGATAGGGTTTCATCAATCTTCTAAATGCAACACGAGATAAATTTCCAGTGTTTAATTTTTCACTCTGTCTGAAAACTTCAGTCACGAGAGAAGAAAGGCAAACATAAAACAAAAGCACGCTTGCAGAATATTAAACGAAAATCTTTATGCAGTTCCAGAAGTAGTAAAATTCTAACAAAAAGCAAAATTTGTATCAATCTTGTACCTCGCCCCATCTCAGTATTATAAGAGGAAAAGAAGTCTGGATATTCAATGTAAAAATTTTTTTAAAACATAATAAAGGTAAATCAACACAACTTTTGAAATTGTTGTGATGCATCTTGTTGAATTTCCTTTTAGAGGCAAGATGTTTACTTCTTTCTCTGTCTGCTGTTACGAGTGTGCTTTTTAAAATTATTATTTGTGATTTAAATAATTCTCACACTTTGAAAATAGAGGCTATGATCAATGGTAAAACATTATGTATAAAAAGAAAATCGTTTTTTTTTTTTAAGCTGAAGTTTGTTAAACGATCAGTAACTAGAAACAGGCCTGTGTGCCAGGAAATCTTTTCCAGTTTCCATAGAAATATGTGCTGTGACTATTTACAGGTTTTGTAAAGGTTGGTCATCATCTGTTCTCATAATTTCTTACGGGTTTACATTGTTCATGATAAATTGCTCTGTGTTGCTTACTGAATTTGCATGCAGCTGTGGAAAGGAATGCAAAATTTTAGAAAGATTTTTAAGAAATATATTTTAGAAAATAGAAGTGTCTAGCTTTTTTTTTGGGGGGGGGGGGGGGGAGAGGATAACATATTCTGTGCTCTTTCATGAGCTTCAAGGATGAAAAAACCTTATAAAAGCTTATGCAAATATTTGTCATATTATACTGATAGAGCTCTGCTATGCTTGCTTGCCTAAAGGGTTCAGAACTCAATCAGTTCTGTCTCCCTTTTTGCCTCCTTTCCCTTTAACGGACAGAAAACGACCCATTAAAGACAAATATGTCTATGACAAAAGGTAACATTGCCAATTTTTGTGCTGGAAAAAAGGAAAAGATATCATCCCTCTCCCTTCTTCTTTGTGTGCATGGTTGCTGAAAGTGAGTATTTAAGTTAGAATACTTAAGTTAGAACAACGTGGTTGTATGCTTTTCATGAAGTGCTACAACTGCTGTCCAGTTTATACCAGTAATTTGGCTTTCCCATTTTTTTTGTACCAGAATTATAACCTCAAACTGCTCTGCTACGTCTAGATATTTTTAGCTTCATCTAAAATTTTAAACTCTAAAATGCATTAATTATATGTTATTTAGAAACTGTTTGAATAATCTATGTGCTCTGTCATACAATAAGTTATGATTATTATTTTATTCACACAGCCAAGACTTCAGATCCAATCCAGCAACAGTTGGTGGTATCATCCATTATTGGTATTAATTGCTATGATAGCAAACATTCTCATTAAGGCATCACATCAACCATTTACTCCCTTACTTATCCATACATATTAAAATGCTTGTAAGAACTGAAATCTCATTGCAAGGTTCAGAACAAGTTTTAAACACAGACTGTAGCAATCACAGCCTGAACCTCTGATTGACCACCTGAGGCAAGCAATGAGTCAGCCATGGGAGCACAGGTGAAGGCAATTCACCTGTGCTGCTAGAAGGAGTGGAGCCTGGCTGCACCTCTCCTAGACCCATTTAAGTACTGACTGCCACTGGAGAAAGTTCTCTTCCTGGAGATTACTCCTCATGGAGAATATTGCAAGCATACAGCGTTGGTAAGTGTTTTCCACTTATTATCTTTCCATTGCTCTATAATTCTACTTAGCCTAAAACTCTGTGTGCCAATTGATTTTACATCTCTGTACACTTATTTATTGTATAATAGTTCATATTGCTTTTTCATAAGAAAAGAAGTTTTAACTGCCTTTTTTCTAAGTGATGTGTGCTGGGAACTTCGTAGCGTGGCATTATTGATATTTATAATGGTTCTTGGTTTTGAATTCACTTCTTTTCAGATTAGTCTTTGTTTATTTCTGCTTAGTGCTAGACACTTCCTGGTGGATGATGACAAAAGCTAATAGTCTGTGGTACGGATAAACAATTTTAATGATTGTTCTATTTTCAATATACTGCAAACTCCTTTTTTTGTAACAATAGCATCTGTTTGTCTTCAGTTAAAAATCTACAGGCACTAATAACCAGCACTGAATGCATCTTCTCTTGTAATTTTTTTCTTTAAAAAACAAATTATTGTATGAAAAGTTTTTCAATTCTTTTCTTAAGAAGGAACTACTGAATTACTTGTCTAATTTCGTGTGCGCCAGAAACAACTGTTGTTCTTTCTCAACTGATTCAAATATTCTGTGAAATATGATAATGTGAAAACATATATACAAAAACAAAAGGTCAGATACTTTTCTGCGAAGTAATTTTGCACTATAATTTCCATAAAACTGATTAAATTTTGAAAGGCATCTAATGTAACATTATTTTTTTTTTTTCTGATAATTTGCACTAGTTGTTAGTCAAGTTTAGTTTCCTTATTCTAGCTGAGGTAGGATCCTAGATTTGATTTACCTAATTTGTGGCTGTTTTGTGAAAGAAGAAAAAAACACTCTAGTCTAAAAACAGGCCTTTCCCTCAGGAAATGATTGGTGTGCACTTCAAGTCTAGGAATTCAAACATTCTGTTATTTGTGGTGATTGCAGCTGTTTGCAGAAGTTGTCTACATCAGCTGAGAATCAGGTGATGTCAGTAAAATTCAGTTTTACAATGATAAATAATTTATTATTCATACCATGATACTCTCCTACTAGTATATTTAATGGTACTGAGTGTGTGGTTGGTTAATATTGAAGCTGAGCGCAATTTCTAGGATGTTTGAAAGCAGGTACATTAAGCAATTAGAAAATTTCTAGTCGTGTTCCTGGTAGCTTGAGATTGTGCATCTCCCCAAAAGTGTCTTGCCATTACAGTTCTCAAATCTGCAGGTTATCTAGAAATAGATAAAAAATAACATTTTCTCTGCATATGTTTTGGTAATCATCAAGAGGCATCATTTATATCGGAAGGAAGGGCAGCTATTTAGGGGGACGTGGACAGGCTGGAAAAGTGGGCCCATGTGAAACTAATGAGGTTCAATAAGGCCAAGTGCAAGGTGCTGCACTTGGGCTGGGGCAATCCCAGGTATTTATACAAACTGGGAGAAGACCTCCTTGAGAGCAGCCCTGCGGAGAAGGACCTGGGGGTCCTGGTGGACGAGAAGCTGGACATGAGCCAGCAGTGTGCGCTTGCAGCCCGGAAGGCCATCTGTGTGCTGGGCTGCATTAAAAAAACAGGTGGCCAGCAGGGAGAGGGAGGTGATTGTCCCCCTCTACTCGGCTCTTGTGAGGCCCCATCTGCAGCACTGTGTCCAGGACTGGGGCCCCCAGGACAGGAAAGATGCTGAACTCTTGGAATGAGTCCAAAGGAGGGCCACTAAGATGATCAGAGGGCGGGAGTACCTCTCCTATGAAGAAAGATTAAGGGAATTGGGCTTATTTAGCTTGGAGGAGAGAAGACTCCTCCAAATACTTGAAGGGAGCATATAAACAGGACAAGGGGAAGTGACTACTTACATGGGCTGATAGTGATAGGACAAGAGGGAACGGTCGAGGGAATGGTCTTACACTGAGAAAGGAGAGATCTAGCTTAGATATTAATAGTTTTTCATTCAGAGGTTGATGATGCATTGGAACAGGTTGCCCAAGGAGGTTGTGGATGCCCCATCCGTGGAGGCATTCAAGACCAGGCTGGATGTGGCTCTGGGCAACCTGGTCTAGTGGCTGACAATCCTGCGCATAGCAGGGGTGTTGAAACTGGATGATCTTTGAGGTCCTTTTCAACCCAGGCCATTCTACGTTCTTCTCTGCTTACACTCATTACCATAGTCAGTCTCCTTTAAATATTCTTCATACACAAGTTTTCTGTAACTTTATTACTGCCAATGCACAGTGTACTTTCTACCTCTTTTACTCAATTTTTTTCTACCTAGGAAGCTACTTAGTGGTGATTCTGTAAGTCATTTATCCCAGTTCAAGTACTAGCAATCAAAGATTGAACCTGCACTCAGCCTTTATTCATGTTTATTTCTTGTTGCCTGTAACCCATTATCCCACTACTCGTATTTTTGAACTAAAACAGAATTGCTTCTTTTTTACTAAGACCTTCCATGAGACCAGAATGATTAGTTAACTTTCTTGTGTGAGACTTGTAGGGTCTCCTTCTCTGGAGACATTGAAAACCTCCTTGACACATCTGTGTGTGACCTGATCTAAATGTTCCTGCTCTAGCATGGCAATTAGACTAGATAATCTTTCCAAGTCCCTTCCAATCCCTGCTGTTCTGTGATTATGGAAAAATGTTGAAATAGTTAAGTTGGTAACCACATGACATACAAGTGTTATTTTGAGGAAAAAATCACTTTATGATTGTCATGGTTAACTGCAAATATAACATTTAGCCCATAACTCCTGAGAGATCCCTATACACAAACTAAGTCTGTGTGTGAGCCTGAGCATGGAGCCCAACTCTTGGTTCGCTCACCAATGGAAACTCGGGACGATTTAGTTGTACACCAAGAATCCCTTTGTTGTGGTTTTATGATTTTTGGTTATCGGTATTTCACATCATAACATTATGTAGTGCACCGGGGGTTAAAGAATTAATGCTCCACTTCTGGGTACCTGTCCCAAGAGAAGAACTACATACCCCAGAGGACTTTGCGTTCAGAGAGGAGATAAAATTCCTAATGAAGTCCTTGCTCTCTTCCCTTCGGCTTGCCCCAGCTTCATGTCTTGCCTCGGCATTAGAGTAAGGCCTTCAGTTTTCAAACACTCTTTGCCATTATATTTTATTTATAAGCTCCAATTTTATTGGATTATAGTGTGTTATCTTGCATTCCAATATCTTATTTAGTAAATTAGTTTGTTTCTCCTCAGATTGTTTTGCCACTGTTTTGTCTTTGGGCCCATCTCTCCCCTTTTTCCCTGTTTCTCTTTTCCAGGGCATGGATCCATGGATCCCTCCCATGGAACACAAGCCATGGAACTGGGCCAAACCAGCCCTTAAACCATCAACAACCTTGGAGGCTGGAATGAAATTATATGAACTATCAATGAACTTCCAAGTTAAGTTGGTGACTATGTCCTCCGTATTCTTCTTATAATTTTTTTATATGAATCATGTTTTTATCACTATTTTACATGATCTGGAGGGGGAAGAAAAGGTGAAAATAATTCTTAATGCAATTCAAAAAGACTTAGAAAAAGTGTCTTGGATTTTTCCTCGAACGTGTAGCTTTTATGAACACTGTTTCAAGGAGGTAAAAGGAAAAAACATTTTGGGTAATGAATGGGTTTCTTATGGATCATGATAATGAAGTAAGTTGTGTTGTTAAATTGCACCTGTGCTCTCACACATGGTACAGGTAAAACTCAACATTTTCAAAGATTTCTCATTTTCCAGACCACTTAGCTCCTCTGTGCAATGTGTAATGTAATTAGGTTCCTTGTAAAGGTCTGTTTCTTAATATACAAAAGCCTGACTCTATTCTATGCTATACTCCAGGTTGCCTACTGGTTCTTAGCCTAGAGAATTCTATGAGCCATCAAAAAATCTATTTGGCTGCTGAAGTAAATCACAAACTGAATACAGTACTTAGAGCTACTAGAAAATGTAACACATTTATTTTTGAAAAAAAAATCCTCAGTGATGCTGCTTCAAAGAAACGTGCAATAAAACAAACACTTTAAATACTAGAATATGTTGTTTAAACTGCTATACTGTGTTCTAGGAATATCTGTGAATTGTTTTGTTTTCTATCTGTTAGGTAGTATTCGTGTGTTTGCCTATTTTTGCTCTTTATAAATGGTATGTAATATTTATTTTTGAATGAATACAAAAGGAATATATGTATATCCCTAATATGCAAATACTTCATGTACGAGTGTTCACACATTCCCATGAAAATGTTTGTTTTGTTACCTATGCCTCAAGAAAAGGACTTGTGAAAGCACATAGCTATAGTTTGCATTTTCTGATATCATAGCAATGTGTTTTATCTAAAACAGTCGTTCCAGTAACTGTACAGATCATAGTGCTGCAATTGCATTTTTCAAAGCTTGCATACAGAATTCAATTGCTATACAATCACTTCTGATACACTATAACTTCAGTATCCATACTGTCATCTGTTTTTTTTCGGACCTTGAAAATATTTCCTTCTTGTCACAACCCAGTCCCCAGTATTAGTGTGCAGAAATCTGTGTATTTGTATGTATACACACATCTGTAGTCATGAAATGATAGAGGGAACTTTCTATTTCAGAGGAAGTTATTTATTTCTGATATGCTCAACTTCACTGAATAACCAAGTATGTGCCTTCCAGATAGTAAACTAATTCTCCCTTTAGAAGGGATAAAATCCTTGTTATAAGACTTCTAAGTCTATTATCTAATGTTCTTTTCCTATTATCTATTTGCGCATTGTTTTTCACTGTAAGAAAATTGAAGTACAAACACAAAAATGTTCTATGCTAAAATAGTCAATAGAGTATGATCACTTTATAGAGTAGAAATCAATGACCAAGACAATCATGTCACTCACTGATTCTATCAACTTTCTCAAAGAAAATCCTGGACCGCTTCATTTATTTCTGGTCAAGAAAATATTTGAGATGAACACTAGAGCTCTGAAACATTGGACACCTTTCTAATGTTACTTCACCCTCAGCTGGCTAACAATAATGCAATCCACCAGCAGACAGTCTTCATGCAATGTTTCACAAGCACTAATATTTAGCTGGAAAAATGTAGAGGATGTTCGGGTGTTTTCTGGCTCTGGCTTTGCCTGAACTGATCTTGTACAAGAATAGAGGATGTGCTTTAACTTTTCCTCATCCTTGGGATCCTCTAAGGGGAAAATATCAAGTACAAATCAAGGCAGATGTTCTAGTCAGGGTAAATGGTGAGTTGAAACAGTGGAGCACATTCTAGTTTATACCTGCTTTTACTGGGCTTGGATGGAATTCCACTTGGTGGGCTATTCACTTCCATATTTTAAGCCTGAATTTCATACTAGATCGTAAATGCAGTTGCTACTATGTGTAGACTATATGAATAATCTTCATTATTAGTTATCAGTTAATATGTAATTCATTAACAGCTCAGCCAGTGTGGTTTTTCCTGACATGAAATTCTATTGTTTGATCAATTACGTAAATAATGAAATACAGTTGTTGGACAGCTGGATATATCTTAGTATCCAAATTGCGTCTCAGGTGTTCATCACTACAAAAATGAGATTCATTTATCATAAGTATTCTGCAAAGCTCATTTAAACTATGCTGTTTTCATTAATTTTCTTACCATTATTAGAGTCAGTCCTTCAAATGTCCTTCTATGTAGGGGGAAAAAAGCACTTAAAAGAATTGAACGCTGTTTATACAATTACAAAAAGTTTTATTAGAAAACTGAACTTCTAATCATGAAAACCCAATTGATTTTACTTCTCAGGAAATAATTACAAATGTAAGACTTGGGAATATTTACACGTAGTAAACTTTGCTTATTTTCCTACTGCCCTTTAGGCAACAGAAAATTGAAAGAGTAAATCACATTGCTGTGTATTTCATTAAGGAATTTTTCCATACGAACTTTACCTGTCTGAACATCATGGACTAAATGTTAGATTTGCATTTAAATTCTGAGATTTGAATTTAACAGTCCAAACAAAGAAATAGTTGTAGATGCTGTGAATAACAGCTACATAAAAATGTACTTTACTATTTCTTTCTCCTTTTTCTTTAGAGAAAAAGGAGAAAGAAAAAAAATATCTCGTGAGATGTTAAATTGCGGTAATTTAAATGATGGGTTATGAGTCTGCTTTTATTATAGAAATAATGTATTTATGGTGTATATCAATTTAAGATATTGGTATACCTGATATTTAATTTAACTAATCATAGTATAAATTACAGTGAAGCAATAGAGGAAATCAGTGCGTTTCAAATAATATTCATTAGAGATTTGATTAGTTAAGTCATAGACTAACAGTTGTAAACCAGATTGTTCTAGTTAAAACAAAAAGTTACTTTTTGCATTGGGGGTGATTTTATGCTAGCCATGTGTGTTGGTAGATACAGATCTACCTTGTGCCTAAGATGCTCACATTTATTTTTTTAGGGTTTTCTGGGGGGAGGATGAGGAGAAGGGTGAAGAGGGCAGGAGGAGTGAGTGGGGAGTGAAAAGGTGGTATTGATAAATAAATGAAAGATAGAATGGAGTAGACTATAATAAAGAAATCTTTTCCTGTATTTCTTATACTTATAACCCTACAAAAGAAAAAAAAGAAAAGAAACAAAAATAATGTAAATAAATGGTTACTAATTACATTTCTACAATCTTAGCCTGCAATGGCACTACTTAAGGAGACAAAAAATGAAAATTAGTATGGTATTATGGGGCAACATAATAAAACAGCCTTCTTATTTTCTGTGACTTAAGCAGGAGCTACACTAAATTTTGATCTTAGTATATGACAAATAATTGTGGTTTTTATCACCTAGCTATTACCTAGGTGATAACATCCAGTAGTTTCTTCTTGCTTTTTTTTTAAGTGTTATAACTTAAGCAAATCTCATTTCTCAAATAAATTATGTGAATCTGATACAAAATTTCTGAAAGAAAACCTTGGGATTTTTAGAACTGGTTGCAATTCTGAATATTCAAATTCATGCTATTTTGGCTTTGGGGCCTTCCCATGCCACCTTTGACTTCATAAACAGTGCAAAGAGGGAATTAAATTGTCTTGTGCAAGCTGAAAAGGGTCTGAGTGCTTGAGGAAATCTCAAGCGGATAAAAATCTTCTGAAACTTCTCCCAGGCTGGAGTATTTTCCACTCTATAGAATTGAGTACCTTGAATTCTACAGGTCTGGAAAGCGTAAGAGCCTCATCTTGAGAGGTGGTTCTCTGCATGTTCAGGTTCCAGGTTACAAAGCCCAAGCATTCATTGTTCTCTGTTTCTATTGCAGGATGCTGCTATTGCTTTTAGTTGTCTAATTTGCTTCACAGTAGGGGGAATGATACCTGCTGGTCCAAAAGGCTCATTTCAGTTAAACTGCACATACGTGATGTTCAGCAAGAGTGAAGTAGTGCACTTAATTTCGTTCCAAACACCTGTCAGCATTGCAGCCCACTTCAAAACATTGTTGTCTTCTTAACTAATAAATACACACAAGCAAATTGTTCGAAGCCCTGCTTCTTTGTAGATTCATGCTCATGCATAGCTTCAGACAATTAGTGTTCCCACTGAAATTGATGGAACTGCACTTAGACTTTCATCTTGGCTCCAGTGAAGATATTTTCAAATTTTCCACTGACTTGAATAAGACCAGATTGCTCTCAAAGCATTTCGTGTATTCCACGCTGTGTTGTAACACAGAAGGAAGCCACGTTTGTGAAACCAGATGAGATTTTTATCACTGAAGTGGGTTTTTTGTCTTTTTTTTTTTTCCTTCTTGGAGACACTGTAGCATTCAAATCAACCTATAAAAGAGGCCCTGGTCCAACTTCCAGACTATTTAAATTATAACTTACTGCTCCTTGTTAGTTGTTTCTTTTTAATAGATTTCTGCTGGCCTTTTGTAAAGGTATTTACTGTATTTCCTTGTTAAAGATGTTCCCTACCTACAGAAATGACTGCTATGACTTGGCATTGTGTCCCAGATGTCTTGATGAAATTCCTTTTCCTACTTGCACCATTTGTACTGTTCACACTTTAAACGCCTTCCCTTTCACTATCTAGGTAGGTAAAGCTTTGTCCAAGTTCTTCTGGATTTAGACTATGCAGCATTTGTTGAAGTTCAATCTATTGGTCAGAGTTAGCAAAAAAGAAGTGAATAAACAAATCATGGTAATAGTCTTGACTATGTGACTGGAACACAGATTATTAAGAGAGAAAGGAAAAAAAATAACTTGTTTTGCTGTTTGTTTTTAATAGGATGAATTATCCTTGGCTCAAATGAATCTCTATCTTACCTGAGACCTGTCCTAAACTATTTTTGCACTAAGATGATTGCTGCCATTCATCAGTCATTGAGTAAATTGTCTTTAACCTCAGCCTGTCTACTTGTGCTTCCCATGGTGTCTGCATTCTCTTTCTCTGTCCCCTTAGCAGAAGAATAAATCCTTCTTGAAGATTTCATGTTATGTGTCTGTTATATTCAAGCTAGTAGGAATTTATTTCTGGTGGTTCTTCTGAACCCACCCTTCTCCCTTCAGCAGCACTGGTACATATGGTGAGCAGCTCCATTAACAGAAATAGAGAATTCAGAGCTTATCTGAAAGGTGTTACTTTGCTAGAACATCTTTAAGACAAAAATGACATCACAGAATCACAGAAACACTAAGGTTGGACAAGACCTACAAGATCATCCAGTCCAACCATCCACCTATCACCAAAAGTTCTCACTAAACCATATCCCTCAACACAAAATCCAAATGTTCTTTGAACACTTCCAGGGTCATTGACTCCACCACCAGCCCATTCTAGTGCCTGACCGCTTTTTCACAGAAGTAGTATTTTGTATATCTTGTACATATCATTTTCTTGCAGTCATACATAATGAAATGCATATATATTACAACTTTTTCAAAACACTCCTCTCCTACTCTTAATTTAAAAAAAAAAAAAATCACAGAAAAGTAAAGACTTATTTTTCTTCAGATACCTTCTCCAAAACTATTTTCCAATTTTGAAATACTGCTGCACTTGCCATTCTATTCCCTATTGTTAATTCAAATGAAGGGCTACTTTTACATTTTTTTCCAGGGAGTTGGTCATTATAGCTGGTTACAGTAGGCAGCAACAATATAAGTGGGATTTTAAAGCGTTTGTTCTCGATGGCAAACGTTAACAAGCAGATTAATCCATGGTTTAACTGTAAGAGGTTACCCAAATAACATGCCTTTGGAGCTAGCTTTCTAAGCACAGCCTGCTGTAGAATGTCTATTTTGGCCAGTGTGCAGGAGGAATTGAAGACTTCATCTCATTTGTGAAGCTGGGATCAGCCTGTGGTGATCCTGCAACCCTTGCTTAATTAATTCCACTTTGGCTTCAGACTTGCATCTCTTTTGCACAGCAAATGCAGCTGTGCTCTGACTGCTGCTGGAAGCAGATATAACTATCCGCAATGCACTAAGGTTTTCCTACTGAATATTTATTCTTTTGACTCATTTCATAGTTAATATGTGCAGGCATTTGTGACAGGTTACTACTTGCTGACTGATTGGCACAATTAATTTCCATGTTCCAGTTGAGCTACAATCATGAAATACAATTTGCTCATTCATTATCGGTATATAAGGAAAAAAAAATCTCTCATTTGTAAACTGACCTTTCTGTTAGAGATTGTTAGTCCTCAGGCTGAGATTTTAACATATTCAGGTGGCTTCCTACATATTAGGTAATACTTTTGAGAAACCGATCTGTATCCTCTATGTCAACATCACAATTCAGGTTAATGATTTTGGAGATCCAGACTTGTTAAATATACAGAGAATTCCAATCTATTTGGTTTTTTTTGGCTTTGTTCCATACTCCATCATGGCTCCAAGTAGGATTTACTACTTCAAACGCAGTTTTGTACCTGTGCAGCTATCTCACTTGTACACAAGCTTGCTCATTTCTGTTCAACTTAGAACATAGACGGTGCTTATTGAGTCTCTTCTCATATGATCCTCATTTCCAGATTATGCAAAGGAGTACTTATGGTGTCTTGCAACAACAGGAGTTGTTTGTACCCGATTTCTTGTTGAGAAGAATGATATAATGGAAGACAGTAGGGAAAATATTTCATCATATTTTCTTTGCTTACCTTTTTTGAAATCAAGCATCACTTGAATTTAGAAGAGGTAGAAGTAGATGGCAGACCAAGAAAGTCAAGTAACTATCAAATACTATACCTGCTACTAAACTTCTGAAACATTTATATCATTAACTTTTTCTTTTGTTGCCTGTTTTCTAATGTTACTCTAATGGAGATTCAACCAAACAGTGCTGTTTTTGGCCAGACAATTCAGTACGAGGACCAGAATGTTTTCTGACAAACTCCGCAAAGTGTGTGATTTATGCATTACGTTATTTACTCCATGAAATTATGTTTACTCCAGTTCACAGTGTGACAGAGACAAACACTAAGCTATAAGAAGTACAAAACCAGAAGGTTCTATTTTCTGCCTTGGCCACTGAAACTGCGATAATGTTCCATATTTTGCTATTAAACTTACTGCATATATTGAGATTCTTTCCTTTTTTTTTTGTCACTTGAAAGATTTAATTCTCTTTTTACTTAAGGAAAACATTCATATTGTTTTAAATTAATCTGCTTTTCTCATGATGTAACATAAAGGAGTGTTGCAAAGAAAATTTAGTATTTCATGTGTACTTTTAACTCTTAGAAGGGAACTAAATAAGATCAAGTAAAGCATAAGCCAATGTCATTTTAAAAATAAAAATATAATCTTTGTGTAGAACATATGAAATCCCTGTTTTGTAACACAACACACAGAAATGATTAAGCCAGAACTAAATCAAAAATTACTCTACTGTATAAAGCACGTAGCGTACCACTGACCTTCAGTAGAAGTAAAGAAGTGAAGTTGTTAATGGCAGGCAACCACTCAGTTTTAAAACAAACAAACAAAAAAGAATATGTAGAATTTGATACCTGATACGAAATAATATTGAGCAAATAAAAAGATATATGCTATCAAGTAATATTTCTTCCCATCTCACTTAGTAGTAGAACCTGTGTAAAACGGTATTCAGATAATTTGAGTACACACGTGATTATATCACTAAGTAAACAACTGGATCTCAGTGCGTAACAATGTCTCATATTGATTCAAGTGTAGCCCATATCCCTCTGAAGATCTCTCAACTTCTTTTGTTGAATTTTATATTTACTTCATAACTGTATATCTTGTAATTATTATATGTTATTTACTTTATTGTTCGTTCTTTGGTTTTGTTGTTGTTGTTTTGTTGGGTTTGGTTTTTTTTTTTGGTTTTTTTTTTTTGGTCTGTTTTTTTCCTAGTAGAGGAAATATAGAAGTAATTCCATACCTGGAAATGAAACTGTTCTACTCTTCTGAAAAAATATACACGAGTTTCAAGGTAGCTTAATAGTAACTTTAATTATCTGAGATGTTTTTTTGGCATACCTTTGGGCTTCCAGTTCTTTGCCAATTAGTCATTCCTCCTCCATTTACCTGGGCAATGGGTTGAAGTTGCAATTGTTACTAAAAGTCATTTTAAATGACAGTGATAACATTTTATTGTCAAGACAAGTACTTAAAAGATGACTGTATTTGATTGAGAGAGAACTAGTAAATGTTTTGAAAGAAATCAGGTAGAGGATGGGTTGAACTGAGGTAGGATAACAATATGAGAAGGTTGTTAACACAGTTCTTTGTAAATCTTTTCACCCATTGCTTACCTCAGTCAATCAGTAATTCTTCTTTGTGTCTTATATGGCTAGAATTTATAATGTAAGGATGCTTTTTCCACCAGGTATTTTCCAGAAGATAAATGTCTTGTCTATTGCAGAAAAAAGAAAAAAAAAAAAAGTATGTGTTAGACTGCAAAATGACCAGGGAGTTGAAAGGCTAAAGCTGAGTTAGAAATGGACTGAGAGCTATGCTTAAGGGATACTGAAAAGCGTGAAGTGTAGATTGCCACCTCTTGACAATTTTCTCCAGAGAAAACTGAAAACAAGAATTCATGCAATGCTAGAAACTATTGTTAGAGTTAGTAGAACAGTAAAAGGTATAATTTAGGGACCTAATATTTGTGATTTGTTATAGAAATCACATTGAATTAATCTATAAAGTGAGTACTGCGTAGGTTTTTTTTTGCTTGGAAGGTTTCTTGTGCAGGAAAGATTCAATGGAAGTTTTCTTATGTTCCTCACAAGTGTTTTCCATTGTCTCCAGGAAACAAACAGCTGTGCTGGTGAGTGAGACAACCCACACTTTGAAAGACAGGGCATGCTGAAGGCTAGCTGATTAGGTCTCAATGATGTCTTGTAATTTACAGAGTAAATGTAAAATTGTAAATGTCATTGCATTCATAATAATTATCTAAATATTTTAGTATATTCTGGAAATAAACTTGTGAGGATTGCCCCATTTATAAGTTTGTTTGTTATGACTTACATTAAGGTGATAATGTTTACTATGTGAGAACTAAAATTCAGCACTAATTTACTAAACTACCTTTGAATTTAAACACCATACTGAGTCATGATGATCTCAGATCTTTAAGGAAAAAAAAAAAAGAAAAAAGTACAATGAATTTCTTTTTGGCAGCTTTTTATGAAGTAATGATGGTAGGTTTCTGCTCCATCTAAACCACCTGCTAGTGAGACTCAATAGAGATTCCAAAAACATTTCAAGCTAGGCAGGATTAAACATGTCTGTTATCTTAAAAGCAAGTGCCTATTTCAGAGTTCAAATGGGCCAGCAGACAAATATTTACTCCTTCCTGTTAGAAAAGTATATCTGCTGGTAAGGAAGCACTGACTCCATTTACAGAAAATAAATTCTCATGATACAAAATAATTATTCAAGTAATTGTGTACCACTTTATTTGCAGTCTTTCCCTACTACAGCTATGTCCTTTTCTTGCAAAAGCAAGTCTACCATATCTTTATAAAAAAGAACTTTCAGGCTTGTCTATTGGCTAGCTTCCTGTCTTGTTCTGCAAATTTTCTCTCATTTCCAAGAGATGGTTAAACTTCTTCCATTTAGTGTCCATTAGTGCAGATAATGTTTGGACTTTCTAAAAATAAGCATTCCCATAGTGATGTGGCTTTGAGGTTTGTGTAGTCCTCCTTGTGGATTGAGTTTATTGAAAGGCATCTTTCAGAAACCTGAAATCATTTGTAATTTTATTGCACTAGAATGATAGAAGCAAAGGGATTGCTTGCTGCTTTGTTAAATTCACTCAATACTTTCACATTGATATTAAAAATACATATATTCAGTTCAGTATTATGATTAAATAAAACTACTATGATCTATAGCTGGAGTGGAGGTCTTCACATGTGGCATATTGCAAACATTTGAGTATTTCTATTGGAAATCGACAACTCTTTGGTGTTAGAGTGGGTTTGAATTAAGTCAAATTTTATTTAAATTGAAGACTTTTATATTATCTTTTTACATGTGGGGGGCTCATGTTTATTGATAACAAACAGTTAAGAGGTTATTCATCTCTTCCTTATCTTCTGTGCTACATCAGGCTACAGTAAGTACTCATTTTCCGCATAATCTTCACTTTACATTTTTCAGACTAATGACACAATTAAAACAATAAATTGTTGTATTTACTTTTGCTTTCAAAGGCTGTTTTCTGTAGTGCAATACTAATGTCAAGTATTGCTCAGATGCACAAAACTTATATTTCAAAGACCAAGATAATATTTTTTTACAAACTCTTTTTTTGTTTGGAAGTATTTTTTTTTTTTTTACCATAGAAAATAGGCTTCCTGGTAATATTTTGTTTCATACTTCCAGACCTACAGAGTCTTTTGTATCCTGAAAGGTGTCCTGAAAAGTATGCTGTATCGTATTTTTTTTTTTTTTTTTGATTGTTTGTTTTGGTTTGGTATAACTATTGTGTGAGGGAGATGAATGTATTGTTTTCTTCTTTCTTTGGTGATTTAATTGTGATTATCTTCTAGAGATATACAACAAAGGTATTAAGCGGATATAAAATATGCAATTACTAAAGAAAAATAGCAAGCAGTAGATCACAAAGATAAGAATGAAATTAACCTAAGGCTGGAAAACTTCATTTTAGTCCTTATTAAACTCATGGTGCTCTGTAATCCATTTTTCATCTTCCTAATAAGAAAGTAAATAAATCAATAAGGACTTATAAAAGGGCATATTTTGGTAACAAGATATGTAATTAACTGGATAGTTTTGTCTTCTATCTCATATTGATATTGTGGAAGCCACTCATGGGGCAGATTTCTGTCCTCTTCTAATAAAGCCGTAGTAAATTAATTTGGGAAGGTTTCATTGAGTTTGCTTGTATAAAACTTAAAATCCACTTAAAATTCTCTAGTATAGTTAATAGAGGACTAAAATTAGGCTAATGTGAGCCTGTTCCGTTTGTTCTTGAGGGAGTAGTGTTAGTCCTTTGCATGTCTAAGAATCAGTTTTGCAGCTGAGGTGAAACTCTGTCCTGCAATCATAACCAAGTTATGTAATTGAGCTCCAGCAATGTAGAACATGATATTTAAGAGACACGTTTCTTAATGTTATTTTAGATTTTATTATTATTTGCAGACTTCTATTTTAAATAGAAAACCCCACCCCAAGATATACGATATATTTTTATATATTCTTTTATAATCTATTATAAATGAGACAATGTTTTTAAATTCTTCTTAAGCAGTGTCATAAACAGCCCACGGCAGAATAAACATTGATCCAGGAAATCCAGCTATAAACAGAAAAATATGAAAATATACGTAGCGAAATAGCTTGCTCAAAAAAGAAACAAAATTCTTCATTGACTTTTCTGCTTGCCTTCTACCTAATTAGACTTGAGCTGCATTGTTTGCTGCAGTGTTTTTTTTATACTTTCCTTCCAGCAAAATCTTACTATTATACAAATATTTCTGAATGCATGATTTTGGTAAACAAGTTATCAGTCATAAATTCCTATTTTTCCTTCTTTTAAGTTGCATGTAGGAATAAGGCACTTAAGAAATACAGTGAAGACATGATAAAGTAGCTAGATGATTTATTTGTTGGCTTTTTCCCTGAGGATGCCTTTATATGTGGAAAACTTTTGTTTTAATCATTCTGAGATATACATATATATATATAAATGAAAATGCTTCCTTACCTATGAAATCCTTGCTCCCTTCACTCCAACTACATTAAGTCACCTTCCCTAGCTTGCGCTGGCATTTTCTGTGGTATGCAAATAACAGAGTAATTATTGCACTCAGAAAAGTTAATCCACTTCAAATCACCCCAAGTGAACAATTCAGATTTGCATTTGAACTAACAGCCTGATGTTGTCTAGATCATCACATGGTGCAAAGTATTTTTAAAGTTTTGGGATCAGGAGTAGGTTTATATTCAATCAAGCAAACAAGCTCTAACCTGATAACTGCTAGAAGCCACTTGAGCAACATAAATCAAATATATGATAATTCAAGTTTAAGAAAAATCTATCGTCTCTAATCAACTCTCTATCATTGTTTATAACAGCTTATTACAGCATCTCTGAAAAAAAAGCCTATTGAGTTTATTGTGATGTATTTCATGTTTATGAATCACAGTAATCTTTTCTACAGTAGTGTAGTACATGCTGATTTCTCTGCTAAGTTTAGAGTATCAGGGTTTATAGGAATCAAAATAAGATACCATGGATATTTTTTCTCTTTCTCAAGATGTCGTATTTCTCTTTAATTTATGCATCTGTATTTTTGCAAAGCTTTTTTAGAAGAAATTTTTCTTATTCTGTCAAAATTGTTTTTCGGGAGAATGCAAGGGGTGTTTTTTTCCCTGCTTCAATAAAAATTGACTGTCATCTTCAGTACATTTATCTGTACAGTACAGAGTGTTTACCTTTGGGATTTGACAGTGCTGCTTGTTACCTTGATGCTAATTGCAATTTGAACAGAATAAACATTGGGTTGAAAACAGTGCTATATATTATTCTAGTAGACGCATTTATTATTAAATTAACAGAAAGGCTTGACAGGATTCCTTTGTAAAAGGACCCTATAAAATTCTGGAAATTAACCAATCAATAGCCATGCTAGCTTTTTATCAGTGTGCATAAAAGCTTTTTCTGTGTTGCTTTTGTTATTTGAGTAACTTAAAAATAACAAATGAAATGAGTAGGAGTATGAAATCATATTGATATAGCTGATCTAAAAAGGATGCATTTAATGGAAAACAAGAAATGAAAGAAATGGAATAAAGAAAGAACACTTTGGGTCAAACAATGAAGAAGAGAAGCTCAAAATTGTACTATTAAAAATAATGGAAATAATATTATGTTATTAGAAATAATATTCCATTGTCATTTGCTTGCACTGTGTAATTGTAAGCTTTCCAGAATCACTTGAGAGTGAAAGATTTGGAAATATATTTGCAGACTTTAATCACAGAAAATGTACTATATAATTTGAAGTACTTTGCTGTCATGTCTAAGAGACATTGTAAAAGTTATTTGGAGATTATAATAACAGAAACATCATTTACAAAAGAATATGTGCTACTACAACCTGTAGGAGCACAAGCCCATGCGATTTGATGAGATTGATCCACAGATTCAGAGGGAACTGGCAGATGAAGTTGCCAAGCCACTATCCATCATATTTGAAAGGTCATGGAGTCTAGTGAAGTTCCCACTGATTGGAAAAGGGGAAACATAACCCCCATTAACAAAAAGGGAAAAAGGAAGATCCAAGAAACTACAGGCCAGTCAGCCTCATCACTGTGTCTGGCAAAATCATGGAGCAGATCCTCCTGAACGTTCTACTAAGGCAATTGGAAAACAAAGACGAGGTGATTGATGGTAACCAACACGGCTTCAGCAAGGGCAAATCACGTGTGACAAACTTGGTGGCCTTTTTTGATGTAGTTAGAGTGTCAGTGGTTAAAAGAAGAGCAACTGATGTCATTTACCTGGACTTGTGCAAAGCAGATGAACCATTCACTTGATAAGGAATTGGTTGAATGGTACCTCTCAGAGTTGTGATGGCATTCCTCAGGGATTAGTGTTGGGACCAGTGTTATTTAACATCTTTCTAGGTGATGTGGACACGGGGATCAAGTGCACCCTGAGCATGTTTGCAGATGACATCAAGTTGAGTGATGTAGTTGACATGCTAGAGGGAAGGGATGTCAGCCAGACAGACCTGGACCGGTTTGAGAGGTGGGCCCATGCCAACCTCATGAAGTTCAATACAGCCACGTGCAAGGTCCTGCACCTGGGTCAGGGCAATCCCAAGCACAGGTATAGGTTGAGCAGAGAATGGCTTGAGAGCAACCCCAAGGAGAAGGATTTGGGGGTGTCAGTTAATGAAAGATTCAATATGAGTTGTCAGTGTGCATTTGCAGCCAAGAAGGCCAACCATATCCTGGTTTGCATCATGAGAAGTATGACAGCAGGACGTTGGGGGTGATTCTGTCCCTTTACTCTGCTCTCATGAGATCCCACCTGGAATACTGCTTCCAGTTCTGGAGCCCCCAACACAAGAAGGACATGGAGATTTTGGATTGGGTCCAGAGGAGGGCCATTAAGATGATCAGTGGGCTGGAGTACCACCCCTACATGGACTGGCTGAGAGATCTGAGGCTCCTCAGCCTGGAGAAGAGAAGGCTCTGAGGGGACCTTACAGTGGCTTTCAAGAGGGCCTGTAGGAAAGCTGGGGAAGGGACATTTTAAAAGGGCATGTAGCAACAGGACAAGGGGAAATGGCTTGAAACTTGAAGAGGGTAGATTTAGACTAGATATCAGGAAGAAATACTTTACTGTGAGAGTGGTGAGACACTGGAATAGGTTGCCCAGCAGTTTTGGATGCCCCTCCCTGGAGGCATTCTAGTCCAAGCTGGATGAGGCTTGTTGGCAACCAAGTCTAGATGAAGGTGTCCTTGCCTATAGTAGAGGGATTTGATCTGGATGATCTTAAAGGTCTCTTCCAATCCAAACTGTTCTATGATTTTATAATACTACAAATGATATTTTCCAAATCAATTTTATTTCTGAAATTCACGTATGGCTTTTAGTTTACTATTTGCAATATGTTTCACAGAATTTTGAGTGATTGTTTTCTCTTGGTGAAAAATGACAAGGTTTGGTTTTGTTTTTCCTTTGTTTTGTGTTTTTTGTTTACCTAGAGGACATACAGAGTGAAGGTAATATTGTAGACTCAATTTTTGGAAAGCTAAAACTGTCCACATAAAGAATTAATGTGAAATAGTAGTGTACTCTAAAATTGCAAACTTAACTGTTCTAACTTTTTCTCAAATAGCTTATACTCTGGAAAAATTGGCATGAAACTTATGAGAATTTAAAAGCTGTGACTCCTGGAGTGTAATGAAGGAAGTAGTACCTCATTCCATAGATAGAAAACATCAAGTAGATTTCTTTGAATTGAATCCAGTATAGTTCAGCATTCTAAAAAAGAAGTCATCATGAGGCTCTCATCTACATCTCTTGCTCTACATGCATGAATTGAGGAAATCAAACATTTCTGCTCAGTAGTAACAAAACCTCTTCCTGAATGGCTGAAGTGCAGCAATAGTCACCAGAAAAGCATCTACGGCACAGACACCTCAACAAATAAATGGGCATTTATTCTCTTGGATTTCTTATCTTTTAATTAGTTATTAGTAGGAGAGACTCTTGTCTTATCTTAAGTAAGCATAGCTTCTGCAAGAGTCTTTAGGAAGTAACCTTGCCAAAAGCCTTCTAGAAATCCGAGTGAATGATATTAATTAATTAATGCTCATCAACTTTTTCTATGTAAACTGATAGTTTTTGTGGGAATTTTGAGTATAACTTCCATGTGGAATTTTTCTAAATATTTCATATCACTGCATTCTGGTCTCTGTCACAATTCCTACCTGTTTTCCTGATAGGATAGCCAGTATAATAGTCTGTAGGCCTTTTATTCATTATAGGTATCCTTTCTCAAGAGTTATATCTCTTCAGTCTTTTATTCCTCTTGTCACAATGTCTGATTTGAGCAATAATTTATATATCTCAGTCTGAAACTCAGTAACTTCATACTGGAGTTTCCTTTGCTCTTGCACAAATTACCTAATCCTGACAATTGCTACTGCTTGATTTATTAATTTGTACTAAAACCTCTTCTATTGACACTTTCCTTCTTTCACCCCCTCTCATCCCCTGTGAAGAAGGGAACCTTTCTGACCTTCTCCATACTGAGCACTGATGAAAGGATTCACTTATCTCTTCTGCAGTGGTCTCACCTTTCTTTAGTGTTCCTTTTGTATCTTGGTAATTTACTGGATCCACTGACTTTTCAGTCATCCTACTTCTCTCTTTGAAAACCATTTTTATTTTTAGTTTTTATACTTTCTGTGAATTTCATAGCAAAGTATTACCTGTCTTGCTTCATTTTAGTCTTCTGTTTAATTTGCAAGTTTCTTTTCTCATTTGGATATAAATTCCACTTTTTACCCTTTTGATATGTTCCTTCAATACACTATTTTTTCTGTTCTTTTGGTTATTTTTTTTGTTGTTGTTGTTGTTGAAAAAAATATTTATTCAGAGACATTTAGGTAATAAGCACCACCTCTTATGGTCACCTTTACAGTCGTGTAAAGATCTATATTTGTCACTCTGTAGAAAGGTGCAAAATGTAAGTACTGAAAAACCTAGGAATCAGGAATCTGTGACAGTTATAGATGAGTTCACAATCCCCTGTTTTACTTCAGGTTGTGGAGAAATACGGAATCTGAACATTTATTTTTTTGTTGATTTCTAAACATCAGATAGTCATTGAGCAAAGATTTTTTTTAGGATTTTACTTCCAGGTATTTTTTAATGTACAAGATTTTTTTACTTTTATATCAATTTATCCTCAGTCCTCCAGACTTCGTTGGTTATGTTTTCTTTATCATTATCCTTATAATGGCATGTCCCTAATTCTTGCCTGGATATGACTACTTGTTCCTATCATTTTACATAATAAAATCTGACATGATTTCTTTTCTCTGATATGTTTTTGTGGTATGTAAATTCAGTGGCATACCACAAAAACATATCAGAGAAAGGAAATTCTCTGTGGCATTCTAAAGTCCAAGTCTTGAGCGTATATACTGTTGAGCACATTAGCAAAGATTTAGATAGGAACAGAAACTATGAGCAGTTTCAAATTTCCAGTGGAGTTTGCAGGGATCTTTTCAATACAATTTTTTTTCTGATGATATTTTCGTGATTTTTTTCATCCATATTCTCAGTTTGCCTACAGATTTTATTGCATAATAGTTATTTTCCTAAAGCAAATTATCATTTCAAAAACTAAAGAACTTGACAATATAAAATGAAATTATTGTAACTGAAGGTGGAAAATATTTTACAAATACTATAGCTCACTGACACTTGAAAGTGCACAATTTTAAAATATTTTATTATGTAGCTGAGCAAAACTGTTTCAGGTGCTATGAAAAACTGACTCACCTCTTCCTTTTTTAAGTATCAAGACATAACAGCTGTGTCTGAGTGGAAAATACTATCACCACTATCATTCATTTGCTTAGATTTATGAAAAGCGCTTATCTTTTTTTATAGGCATTGTAAAATTGTATTTCAAAAAATTGAAAATCTTAACAATTTCTCCAAATCCACAGCCAAAGTCAGTCAGAGGAAAGTTGCTTGGCAGTAATTGATCATAATGATGTTTGCAGCACCATGGACATAAATTACATGTTAAAACACTGAGTTCTGTCCTTCGCTTATTGTTGTTGTGTTTCTTAGAGCGGAACTTCAAAATAACCACAGTACTTACCTGTTCTTGAAAATTACCTTCCTCTCTGCTACTGAAATCACTTGTAACCTAGAATGAATAGGTAGCAGAAAATGAAGTCTTATCAAATGACATTGGAATCTAAAGGACTAGAGAAAGAAGAGAGGAATTATAGTTAAAAAAAAAAGACAGATAAGTATGAATTGAGGAATAAAACTTCCTAAAAATTAAAATGCATGCCATAGATAAATTTTTGTTGATCTGTAGAAATACCTGTGAATGCGGTCTGTGGTTACACCATGCATGAATTATTGATTTTCTTCACTTGTGAAATAAAAATTATTTATAGTGTAATGTTTCCTAAGTACAGCTAGAGGCTGACAAGTGACGTGTGGAAATCAAACTCTGTAACCACAGAGTAGTTTATAAAGCAGGTATGTTTAATCAGCCCTGTGCACATACTGGATGCAGAGGGGGTATTCCCACCTAGCCTGCAAGAAAGGCATGTACTTTAAGAACAAGCTGCTTACAGATGCACTAGATTTTCAAGAAAAGGTTGGGTTATCAACATGAGTTCCCAAAATGATTGATATTTTCCCCCAAGTCTCAGTTCTTTTATGCATGCGTGGTATCCCTCGGTGGTCCCTAGTGGTCTTCTGATGAAGGATGTATGTCTTTCTCGCTGTGTACTCTTTGACCTGGGTGAAGTTAGAGGATGCTTGTCTGGCTCTGGCCAGTCATCTTATGAGGTACAGCTCTGTCCAGCAGTCTGCTGCTTCTTCATTAATTTGTGGTTTCACTGTCCGGACCTGCTACCTTGCATTCCAGACATAGGATAGCTAACAGTGTTATTTGGAGAAACAGGAGACTGCCGTCTGTACTAACTGTCTGAGTCTGTAGAAAAGCATCTGGTATCGGAGGCCAAAACCTTGTCCTGACCAGCAAGGTCAGAGCTGTAGTGGCTGATTCACCACCCCATCAAGGCACGTAACTTTCAACCTAACTTATTTTTCTTAATTCACAGGTATACTTGCTTACAGTCCCATGCAAGAATAAATGTGCAATTAAAAGTAATTTATATTGAAAATGTTTTCTGTGGGACTGAAAGAGAAACCTTTTATTTTTGAAGGACATGGCCTAATTCTTGAGTTAAAGCACAGCCTAGTGCACAAGCACAGTCTGCAATAAATCTCTCATGCTTGATCTTCTGTTCAGTCCTTATCCAGCCTCAGACTGCAGTTATTCTCTAACCAGTGTTCTTGGGCTAAGATCAGCACTGATTTACATTTTCTGTACTTTCATCAGCTGTGTGGGGAGTGCTGCAGGTAAAAATCTACACTGGATTTCATCATTCAATGACGTTTTTCTTATGGGCTAAATACAACGCAATCTGTTCTTTCACATTTCATTCTATAAAAAACAAAACAAAAACAAACAAAAAGATTTGGGGACATTTATATAAAATATGATTTTTTTTTCCATTCTAGCCTTGAGATGACAAAGTAATCTTTTCTACTTCTCATGGATATTGCTCCCTATCATTCTGCACAGTTTTATTTTCCTAGCTAGAAGAAATTATTTGCTAGAGGTTATATATTAAATTAAAAGTAGCAATCAGAAAGCCAAAACCCCCAAACCTAGTTTTATTTTTGATTTGACCATTATACAATAAAGTAATTCCTCTCAATAGGAATCAGTAATTCTGATCACTGCAGATGAACTTATGGCAATTAAGCATGATGCAAATATTTAAGTCAACCTGAGAAACCTTCTTCTTGAGAAGATATAGTTGAAAGAATAATCATTTTTATGTCTTGTTTGTGACAATCAGGAAGTGAAGGGGAGAAATAGCAGTAACGAGAAAAATACCTTCTGGTCTAATCTTTGAGAGGTGCTGAGTCAACAGGAGTTTTAAAACCATATTAGAAGATTGAGTTCTGACAATGTGAAGCTTCTAGCTGAGCAAATTTGTTGGAAGGATCACAGTAAAAATCATCAACATTAACATTTTCTCAATTTTGTCATTCTTTTTGTCATTTATCTTCTTCAAAATTGTGCTTATATGAAATTATGCTCATTCTGAGATTGAAGACAGAAGATAAATGCATAAAGTGCTTAGCTAGTAGGATTTAGTTGTCTTTACCTTCATATTGAAATGCTGCCAAGTAAGAAGCTATGATGAACTGAAGCTGAAAGGCACTTGAGTTTTAGCATTGTACTGTTTTGTCAGCACTGACTTCCCTTGGATAATAATGTGTTTTGAAGCTCATGGGGGAATTCAAGGAAGTAAAATGAAGGAGAAAAGAATTTAAAATGAGGAAAAATAAGTTATCAATATATAAAATCTATATATGCTGTGCGTGGATAAGGTTTTTATTTGTTGTTTTGTCTTCTGCATTGGCATATTATCAGCTTGAAAAGAGTGATTAGAGTACTGAATTTCACCTTGCTACTCCCACTTGCAGCTCATAGCTTGCAGTTGGTATATGTGTGAAGGGAGAATAAAGCTCTGCTATTTAAAGTAGCCATTTTATGGAACAGTATATGGTTACAGAATAGCTGTATAGGGTGGCAAATGGTCAGAAACACAGAATATTTGCTGTGGGAAGCATTGTAGATAGCTGATTTTTTTTGTACCAAGTAGTCCCTGAGCAGAAAGAAGGAAAATGAATGTGTGCATAACCTTTATGCTTCTTTAGGGGCACATGCTTCTTTCCAATGATAATCTAATTTCAAGATTTCTGATAATGTTATCGTTAAGTCAAGGAAAATAAACCATTGCTTGTACATAAAGCAATAAATCTGTTTCGTAATATTTTTCTTTTTTTTTAATGAAAGACCTTAATGTGTTTTTAGCACGACTCATAAATGATGAAGTAAGGAGGAATGGAAAGTGTATGATTGTAACTGTTCTACAACCCGAAATAGAACATATATGTCTCCTTCAATGATATCATATCTCTCAAAGAGAGGGGGAAAAAAAAAAAAAAAAAGAGAAATCCATCCCATCAGATATTATTATCAATGGCAGAGACAAAGAATCAATTCCAACCTCTTTTAAGTATTTCCTATCATTACCGCAAATAATACCGCATGGTTACTTCGTTTTCCTGCTCTTACATCTTTGATGTATCTTTCTGTGCTAGACTGGAGAACTTGTTACCAAGTCCTTGTTCCTACTCTAGACACTCACAAACCGAGATTGATTAATTTCTTAATCTTCTACTTGATAATTTAAAAAGTTTCACCTCTCTCTTTTTCTTTATACGGCAATTCCAATTCCTTCTGTAGAGGTCGTTATTCATCCCAGTGTGGTAACTGAATCTTGGTAGAGACTAAAAATAAGAGACTGAAAAATCTACCTCTCCCTCACCTCTTTTCACTTCTGTGAAAATAACCATGAGTGTAGTTAACCTGTTTAAGTAGTTATGTTTCACAAATGATTTTAATTATGAACTGATCTGTCACTGAACTGTTGTAAGTTTAGACAAATACGTTATAACATGAGGATAAAATATGCAGTGTTACCAGAGTATTCAATATCCTTAGAAAACCTAGTATTTCAGGTATTGTCCCTGTTGGTATGGCATAGTAGTTTCTTTTGTTGTTGTTTTTATTGTTATTTGCTTTTGTATGAAAAAAAGAGGACTGATCACTACTCTCTCTCTCTTTTTTTTTTTTTTAATGAAAGACACTAATTAAGAAACCATTTCCTGAATGTTGATCCCAAAAATCAAGATGAAATTTCATATTATTCTGATGCAGTTGCTTCAACTCAGACAAACAGTGTCTTCCACATTCTATCCAAAATGCTGCTAACCACCTGAAGGTGTAAGGAGCTGCACACCTTAGGATACTGATTATAGATAGCTTCTGGCTCCCAGTACTGAGCTATATGCTTTGGTTCACTCACTGTATTGTGATCCCACTGGGCATCTAGCACGTTTCAAAATTTTCACTGCATTTGTCCCCAAATCTGAGATTATAAGGCAACATGTTGCAGTTGCATAGCCTAAAAATCTTAATTGAAAAGTGAAGTTGAAGTCCAAATATCTACATTTTGGATTGCTGTGCTCTGTGAGAGGACTGAATACAATTCAACATCTCTCAGTTTCTTTTTATTTTTCATATAATTTCTGCTTTTTATAATCATAGAATCACAGAACATCCCAAGTTGGAAGGGACCCATAAGGATTACAGAATCGCAGGAGTGCAGGGGTTGGAAGGGACCTTCAGAGTTCATTGAGTCCAACTCTGTAACGTTTGAAAACAGGCCTGATTGAAAAACACAAATTTGCCTTGGATAAACTATCCTCTAGCATGGCCTGCAGGATGCTGTTTTTACATCTTTCTAAAAGTTTTCTGTAGCACTGTCACTTTGGCAACATGTTGTATATCATAAACCTTGGTGGCTGACATTAATGATGAGACTCCTGGGGCATGAGAGTCAGCCAGCAACTTCACTTAATCTATTTCATTATTCACAACAGTTGAGGAACTCTATTTTAAAGCATCTTTCTTCTTGTTGTTGTTTCAGTGCATAATGATAAGAATGAAAATATTCAGCTTCTGTCTTTTGTTATAAGTGATGAACTGAAATCCAGCCTATTAATAAAGGCTTTTAATAAACATGTTATTAGCAAGACTAAAGTTAAAACCAGTTTTTTAGTAGGCTTTTTGTTGACAAATAAAGTTCTCAAACAGAATAAGTGTTACTCCTTCTCTAGGAAAATGCTGTTCTTATCTTTTTTCTCCTGACTCTTTTGACAGCAAAAGGCTGCTAGCTGACTCCAACAAGAAAATGGTGTGACTGTATAGCAGTAAAATATAATGATGCAGCAAATTTACTCCTAGAATTTGTTCTACAAAGTTGTGTTGGTGAAATAAAACTGTTGCCAAGAGAATTAAAGCAATTTTTCCTTTGTATAAAAAGTAACACCGCATTTAAAAGATATCACATATTGTAGGAGAAAGTTATATTGTTAGGATTTCAATAGTTTCCTGTTGGCAATTCAACTCATCCTTTCACAGCATGGTGTTGCTACCGCTAACAATCTCAAATACTAAGTACATATTGTATCAGATCAGCATTTAAAATCTGCGCCATTTCAAACTCCAAGAACCTCACAGAAATTTCTTCCTTGAAAGATGATAGTGAATTCCAAACAGGGCTTAATTTCCCTAGGAATATTACAGACAGTAAGTTTTTTATCTTAATAAAATATAGTTCTTTAAAGATTCTCTTTACTGTAAATGAGTTCAGAATCTTCTAGCTAAATATTTGACTGTATCTGAGCTTAGTGTTTCTTAACATTTTACTGAAAAAATCAGAAACAATGACAGCTAACAGCAGATGTTAAATAGGAGAGAAACATGAAGACAGCTATCAATCTGCACTAGTTTCCTTCAGAAAGTAACAAGGGGAAGATTCAAAATACAAGACGTGACTAGTAAGCAGAATTCTTCGGTGCCCATTAGTCTTTGTATTTTTATCAGATCATGAGAAAGCACTCCATTTTGCTTACTTTTCTTAGAATCGTAGTAAATTTTTTTCAATAGGAAATTAATATTAAGCTGTATATATATACTAGGTGTGCCTGTATTATTTCATAATTGTATTTTAAAAAGAAAGAAGAAATAATTTGAAAAGACCTACACTATTAGCTTAAAATAAACATATGAGAGCTTTAGGAAATTTCTGTAAACTTGCATCTCACGAGTCAGTGAATTTACTTGTTTGACTTAGCTGTCAAGTGAAGAGATTGAATAAGATAAAAAAGGATCATTCTTAGCACCACATGAGTATCACACAATATATTTAGTTTTGGAAATGGATAGGTTGACACATTTTTCTACATCATTTACTATCATTATTACCTATTGAGACTTAGCTTGGTTGTGCATAAAACTCAACTATGCTAGGCACTTCATAAATGAAGTGTTTTAAAATAGATGAACAAATAAATTCCTGCTTAGAAAAGCTAATCAAAATAGAAAATAATAATATTTTTTAAAAAGTGATAGAAAAGCAAATTATTCACTACGGTGATGAGTTATACTACATATGCTGCCTTCAGTGTGAGGCCTTGATTCTGGGGGATCAAGGAGGTGAAAAGTGGTTTGGCAAGGGTTCTGTGAATTAAGTATATATGACAATATCCAAGTACAGGTAATGGGAAAACTTTCATTCTCAGTTCCTGGGGGGAAAAAGGGATGCCAGGTTGTGAATTTTGACATATTGATTTGGGTTGAGGGTTGCACGTGATCACATATACCATATAGTTAGATTTAACGAGGATTAGCTTTTTGTGTGAATGGCAGAATGAACTTTTGCTTAAATCTTAGGTGGTAAAAGGAAAATGGATTGTGGGGAATGAAGCAGAATAAGGCATGTGCATTTAATCTGTGGGAAAACTGAAGTGACTGAGATGGAGAAGAGAGGGATAAAGAGAGTTGTCAGACTTCATTCTTTAACAGCAGAGTACACTGCTGGGAAGGACACGTGGCTTTTAATTGCAAATCTTTGTGTAACTTTTAGGCACAAAGGATGAAATCAGTGATTTCCAGCTTTCTGTTCCATCCCATACGACAAGGATTTATTTTGAAGTTAAAGAAATTTCAGAAAAAGCAGCGTTGTAGGTAGCAAGTTTAAAGACTGCATGCAGGGACAAAGGAGGCTGAAGATTTCTGTGTGAGAAAGGACAAAGAATTGCAGCAATGAGCCAAAATGCAGTGGGGAAGGTTCAGAAGGTAAAGACAGCAAATGATGGTTGGTCCTTGCTGGGTCTATTTTATGTTGCCATTCTGGTAACTTCAGATTCTGAGCTGATTCCTCTTCCCAATTCATTTCCTAAGTCTATATTCTTCCTTCAAGGGGCTGGCAGCAAGCTGCAGATCACTGTGTCCAGTTTGAGGCTATTCAGTGAAAAAGAGAAGTTAAATGAGAGGAAGGGCCACTGAGATGGTTTTTGGGTTCGGAACGCAAAACATGCAAAGAAAAGTCAAAGAGACTTTGATCCTCTAGCTTGGAAAAAGGAAAATTGTTCGAAAGTGAGAAAATGAATTGTATTCCACTGTGACACACAGGATATTATAGGGAAGACAGGGCCATGTTCTTTTCAGACATCCACAGTTAAAGTGCAGGAAGTGACAGTCACAATCTCAATAGAATGCTATGGCATAAAGTAAAATATTCATTGTTGAGATAGAACCTTTTGGACAAGCTGCTATAGAGGGTTTCAAAACTTCTCTTTGAGGTTCTGAGAATCCTGGTCTACCTGTGACATCCTTACTTGCAGAGGAATCCTGTACTGAGTTACAGCCAGAGTCCCTTCCAAAAGTTTTACCAGGTTTATGTGATCTCTAGTATTGCTTTTACACAGGTTATGATTAGGAGGAACTGCTAAAAAAGACATCGAGTGTAAGAAAAGATAACCTGGAGGGCAGAAAGGTGTTAGGTGGTTGATCTTACATATACGTGTAGAAAGAGATTTGAACACAAGAGAAATTTTCTTTCTTAACTTAACCCAGTTAAACTAAGCTTTCAAAAAAATATCCTTTTAAAAATGTCTTTTAAAAAAGATACAACTGGCAATACGAATCAAAATTCCAAAGAATTGCATCTTATTTTGTTTTTTTCCCATGGTGTACACCAGGAAAGTTTCTTGTTTCTTCCTGAAGATAAAATTGGATTTTGAGTTATATAAACAAAAAAATGTGTGTTTTGATGAGAAAAATGTAGGAGTACTCAGGGGTAAATCCAATCCTATTTCTTCTGTTTTGTAATGAATACTGATAACATGGGTATGCAGGAAAGTTTGGAGCAAGAGAAGATATTACACCCTTGAGAGGGAGATTGCTGGTGCCCTTTGACCAAGATTGAAATATGCAGGAGTGGTATGTGACATACTGATGATACATTTAGAAGTACAAAACTACAGCATAGTCTATCAGTGATTGTTCTCACACAAATAACTTTGGTTGTCAAGGTAAGCCAGCAGCTCTCTATTCCTAACTGTAGGAACAGAGGGAATTTATGGCATTTGACCTATTAAGGAGCAGATGTTCTTGACAATGCCTTATACATGAAAAATAAATGAATGTTGGTAGCAGGCCTCAAAAGAGCATCTATGAGCATATGCTGAACCCTGCACAACTTGTTCCAAATTCAGCTTGAATAATTTTTGAAAGTTTCTATGATCTCTTAATACACCTGAAAATTATAGATGTTTACTTCAACGCAGAGCTCAGTTGTATTTTCTCAAGTCTTAACAACACTATTAAATTTTTTTGGACACAGAAACATGACATTACAGTGAAACAGAAAAAAAAAAAATAATGCGACAATTAAAATGTTAAAAAGTAGTAACTTTGGCTTCCTTTTCCTCTTAAATTCTTAATAAAATATGAAGAGATACAATCCAATTCAGGAAAGGATTTGATGAAGATATTTTCCCTCTCATCTTGAAAATGCAGTTTTTATTTATTTTCATGAAATGATTTATGAGAGCTATTTTGTCAGAATTTATTTTGTCTGTGTGTACTTGTCATGCAGTGTAGTATAGATTCACTTATGTCAGCTTACAGACACCAGTAGTGTGAATCAGAGCAGCTTCCAGATTTCACAAAGTCACAAACTTCCCCTGATTATGATTTTCCCCCCCCAGCCTTAAATATCAGGAGCAGTTATATGTTTATGTTCATACCTAGCTGATGGTGGTTGCAGGGTGTTACAGATCATAATTCCTGGTAGCTTATAGCAAATGAATATGCTATGAAGACACCAGTCTTCCTTATTCTGTTTGCTCTCAGAAACTGAGATCTAGCTAGAAAGAATAGGTGGAATTTATGATGAATGCAGCCTATTCCTCTGCAGTATCTGTGAGCAAAAATCAGGCTTTCACTACATGTTCCAGTGTGACTGTGTGTAGCCATTTGGAATGCTAGTTATTTCAGGCACAAGGTCAGAAAACCTTCACTGTCCATTATAACCAACTTTCTTTCACTGAGTTATTTAAAATGAATATGGGACTTGCTAACTCCTGAAAATGGTCTCTTGAAAAAAAAAAAAAAACTGCTTCAAGAACAGTTGTAATTAATTCTTTTTGCATCATTGTTTATATCAGTCGATTCTCCCTCATTCCCTCATCCCTTCATCCTACGTTCATATAAAATGTTTGCCTTCTCTATGCAGTAATTTATTATAATCAATGATCTTGTGACATCAACTGATTGCCTCAAGCAACTGTGAAGTACTTGTGCACACATGAACCAATTTCAGCAAATGAAACAATGCATACAAGGATTTGTATGTTTATGAATCCATTTCTCTAAACTGATTACATTATTACTTAGGCTAAACCCATAGTTGTAATTCTCTTCAATGCTTTTTGTAATAGGGTTTTGCCTTCTATTTCTGTAAACACTTAACTTTTTACATTTTAGTAGTTAATTTGAGCTTATGTGAGAGATGAAAAAGTGATTTGAATTTATTGAAGTATGCATAAATGTATGTCAAATAGTAGTTACTGTTATGAAGGCTTTGATTTCTTTTTTTGTAACTAATCTTTGGATAATTCTGTAATCCTCCTCATCTATGACTTTTCTAAATCTAGAGAAATTAAGAATAACCTGAAAATTTTCTTCAAGCAAAACATTTTCGCTGTAAAAGAAGTTCAGAGGGCTAAGTAAGGATATTTATCTTTTAATGGTTTTAAGGTACAAACAAATATTAAAAAATAAAGAAATGAAAGTGAGACTGGGCTATTTTTGACTAAATTTTTCTTACCTAATTCAGATTTTATACAGAAGTTAATTCATGCTATTTCTTCGAAGTACAGAAAGGGCAGATAGTAAAGCTGAGTATTACATGTCAAAATAACCACAAACAACTCACAAGAGCCTGTTCCAATATCAGATCCAATATTAGTTCTGTTTGGACTGTTTGTTTTTATGTGCTTCAAGCTATGAATTTTAGTCCCAGTGCAAACATGCTTCATTCTGGAAATGTTTACTGAAAAATGTTTTGTTTTTTGAATTATCTTCTATTTTTGCAAGCTAGCTAGAAAAGCAAACCAGATTGTAAATAATATAGTAAGCTAAGAAAATTCTAGTTAATGAACTAGTTCAGCTTGGTAAACTGCTAATGTTTTATAGTACAAGGTTAGCAGTTCTCTCAAGATTACTTTTTTCAGCTCTTTGTTGCATCCATATAGGATAGACAATGAACAAAAGTTTCTATCACCTCAACATTGCAGGTGAAATTAAGTATAAATTGTCAAAGTAAAGGCTAGCAGTATCTTCTCTTCATTACTCTGCTTAAACATTTGGCTTTTTGAAACTCTAGATAAGAAACTGTTTGATCTACAGAAAAGGGTAATTGGATCTTCTGTGCATACAACTACCAAACATAAATATAAAGGTAATTTGGAAAAAAAATTCTTTCTGTTCTGAAACTTTATTGCTTATAGTGCAGAGCTGAAAACCTCCAGCATCTTTTCTAGCACACTGTAGCTTATCATTAAGACAAAAGGACATCTTGCCTTTGCTAGCCAAATCTCTCTGTTTAGAGGCGCTCCACATGATTGGCAGCCTATATTCTGCCTTGCCATTAAAGCCAGAATATACAGGAGGAAAAGGTGAATGTGATATTTTTCTGTTTTCTCCTAACTTGATTAATAGCAAACAGAATTCAGCTCAAATAGTTTTGGAATGTATTGCAAGAAATAAATGAGTCTATGAAGATCAAAGCAACTGCAGCAATATGCAGGAGCCAACGCTTTAGAGGCAGAAATGTCATCAGATCTAATTTATGCCCTGTCATTTGCCACGGCAGTCCTGCAGAAGTTACCCGTGGTATAGAGCTGCTGCAGAGCTCTCAGCTGACATTTACATCACTGTTGGGGTGACTGGTGCTGCTAACGAGTATTGCTGGAGCACTGGGAAACAGCTTGGAATGTGCATTAGCAGATTGTATCAGAATCACCAGAGCTAGAGGCACTGAATATGAGCTTTCTCTCAAAAAAGTGAAGAAGAAAGTATCTTTGTGCCCTATGGGAAAAAAAATAAACAAACACAAAACTGGATTTCTGATGCTCCAAACTAATGTATAAATTAATCTTCAAGTGTCTGCTAACACAGGATACTTGTGCTTTAGTTTAAATAGTCTTTCATGCTGGCATTTTATATGAGGGAGTTTCCCATTTAATATCAACAATACAAGTGGCATTTAGGATTTCCTTGCTGATTATATGGATGGACAAAAATAAAAGAAGCAGAGCACGTTCACTGCAGGGTACTGTGTCAAGAGAAAAGAATTGCTCCAAGGTGAAGATGATTCCCAGAGCATGCAGGTTCAGAACAGAAAAGGCGACGGAGCCTTGTATCCCGTAGAGTGAACAGCATTCTTATGATATATTCTGTCTTTCTTCAACACTTCCACTTTTATTTCCCATTTCTACATACATTATTTATTACTTTCTACTAGCTGGAAGTGTGATGTTGCATAATTTGTTTAGCTTCTCCAAGGGACTAATAAAATAGATTTTCTTCTTTTGTTTTATGGGCAAATACTAATTTATGTTTTTAACAGAATCTAAGTGACGTGTTGTGAATGATGTATGATCCCCATCTAGTGCAGAAAGACCCATAAGCAGCACTTGAAAACTAGCATCCCATTCTCATTTGCAAGATTATATGCCTGCTACAGTGCAAACAACATTCAGTTGATTTGTAGCAAGGTTTGCACCTCAGAACGTTTCTGAGGCGGGAAGCATGCAAGCCCTGCTGTGAGCAGCAAGCAGTGATGTCTTTAGTTCACCTGCAGCAGATGTCCTGGAGATGCTAACTACTAAATACAGCATCTTAATACTGTGTTGAACTACCTCAGCCACTCTGTGAGCTCTATCCTTTATGGAGATGTGCACAGCTAGCTGCTCATTTAGGTTTGAACCAGTCACAAGCTTTAAATAGTTTAATTCAACACAGCTTGTTAAAGCAACTTGGCTCCTGAGCTTTAAAAGCCTTTGTGAAAAAGTCATTTTAGCATACTCAAGACTACTTGTCTTCTCTGAAAATTTGGAGTTTTCAGATAATTGGTAGGCATGACTTAGCAGAAATTGTTACATCAAATTAATAATGAACAATATATGCATATATGTACTGGGAAAGCTTTGAGAGGCCTTCAGTAGATTTATGGAAGTGAATACTGGGAGGAAAAGGAAGGTTATGCATTATACTTCCACCAGCGTCACAAACAGTGATTGCCCATCTTAAAAGGAAACTATACTCAGCCATATTTTGATCATCAAGCTGATGATCTTCCAATCTACTGATGGCAGTCAAGGGTATTTTCACCTTTGATCCCGTTCTGGCTTTATCAAAAGTGCTTATAAGTTTTTTTGGATTTTATACTTTTCTACTTTTCACCTCATTTATGCATTACTTTTCCAACTGCATGTGTAAGGTTGACCTACAGCTAAACACCTTGTCCACATTTCTGTGCAGAAGTCTCTACTTTTTCTGAAAACCTTATATATACTGTATAGTCTGGTCTGCTCAGTACCCAAACCGACAGGCTACTGCAGAGGAAAAAAAAGGAATTTTTTGCCTTAGCTCACAAGTGTAAGAGTTCTTGTGAGTAGGCTTATGTATTCAGGTGAGAAGTGTTTTCAAAGCCCTCCTATGTTCAGCAAAAATCAAGTAATTTGGGAAACATATCTGGGTGACTATTTACAATTAACATTTGAGTTTAATTTGCTAAGTGGAAGCTGTCCCAATGAACTTGGTCACCATGAATCTCTGGATTTTAGAGGAACTGCTTGGAGTTTTATTTGTGAAAAACAAGCATAAAGCACAGAATGCTCATCCGTATGTTAAGAATAAGGGGGAAAAATGAGTTAAATATCTCATATTTTGTCTTTCCCTCAGAAATGTACAGTAAAATGGTGTCTTAAACTATGTATGAGTTATAATTCTCTGATCCCTTTTTCTATTATTAGAAAAAAAATTGTAATTCAGTATCCTTACACTTATTATCCTTACACTCAATCTTACCTTATTAAACCCTGTGTATTGAAACAAATGTTAGAATAGACTGTGTTCGTTCTTCCTCATGAAACTTTAAATGCTGTATTGCACAAGGAGAAAAGAATTAGCTGTGAACCATTAAATGCAGAAGTTAAAAAAGCTTAGACGGAAACATGATGGAAGTTCTCCCCATGCCTGAGTGATTCAGTCATTGCTTCTGTTGTGTTTGGGTAGGGATTTTAACCTTTTCTAATGGAAGCAATCTTTTTTGTGTCTTTTCCTTTTTATGTTTGTTTTGGTTTTGTACGTGCATTGCAGATGGGAAGGTCTGTAGGTAAGAAATAACAATTTATCTCCATGTCCATGGATTGTCTGAGAAAAGCAGATGCTTCTAAAAGACTGAACACCTACTGTTATTTTTTATTATGTTAGCTCAGATATCTTACATCTGCGCAACCACGCTTTGCAATCATAGCACAAACCCTCCATCTCCAATATTATATTAATCCCTTACTATGCATTTATAAATACTAGAGATTTTGACTTGCATTTCACAAACACAAGGCAGTTCTCAGCTTATTAAAATGTGTCTTCAGATAAAAATAAAAAGTGAAATACGCGGAACTTTTAGAAAAGACATGCAGCTGCAACTTCTGTCAGTCAAATTGCTGATAATAAATGAGAAAAATGTGAATGATTGATGTGCTTTGCAAGAGGGACTGTTGTAAGTGGGGTTCTTTGCAGAATTATAGAAGCTGCATTTGTAATAGATCAGAGATAGGTTGCAGAGGTGATGAGCTGTGGAATCACTGATCTCAAATGTCCAGTGCGTAGGTAAGAGAGAAGCAGAGACCATACTTCACTCTTTAGCCACAGGGAAAAATCTATGTCTGTCTGTGTGTCTATCTATCAATCTGTTATATATACTTATATTATAGAATCATGGAATGGTTTGAGGTGGAAGGGGCCCTTAAAAGCCATCTAGTCCAACTCCGCCATAATGAACAGGGACATCTGTTCATTTTTGTGGCTCTCCTCTGGATGCCCTCCAATAGGTCCTCACCTCTCCTTCCACATCTGCGTGCAGTATTCCAGGTGAGGACTCACATTATACTTTGATATATTAAGAATATACTATTTATACATTAAAAAGTTACAAAACACTGGTAATTCCTTGAGCAAATAACACAATTCATGATCTAATTTCAAAATGAGAATAGAGTTTCTGTTAGAATCCTGACTATGTTGGCATAGCTCTGAGGTTTGTGCTTAACAGAAAGCCTCAGAGAAGGGAAATACATTTGTTGTTAAGCAAAAAAAAAAAAGAAAAATATGTGGATCTTAAACATGCACATAACCTTTTGAGTGTTCTTCTTCTTTTTTTTTTTTTTTTTTAATAAAATAAATGTATATGATACCAGGATAACAGAGTATTGAAATTGATCTCAACATAATGTTTTGAATTTAAACCAGTTGAAGAAATCTGTGGCATTCAGGATTTCCCTTGTGTTGTCTAAGTGTTAAAAGAAATTCACAAAAATAGGCAATTGGATATATCATGTTCTCTGATATTTGCTTTTTGTACTAGATTTTTTATTTCAACAGTGACCCAGACAGGTGCTTTGCTCCACAGACATTTACAGCCTCCCACTCTTTGAACTTTGATACTTCAGACCTTTTATTAAAAAATGAAGGAAGACCAATATTTTCTTTAAAAACAAAGAAGAGAATGCATCTTCACAAATCTTATCCATTCACAGTATGGTCAGATCAGCACCATCAATAAAGTGAGCAAACATGCAGGAAGGAAAGAGCAGACTTTAGGAAAGCTCTGGTGAAATGAGTCAGATAATTTAAAGTTAGCTAGCTTAATGTTAAACATTCAGTTGTTCATCATCATCCCTCCTTGATGCTGACTTTGTCTCTACATCATATGCTTTTTACAGTTGCAGACAGAATATGGCTCTTGGTAACCAGGACAGAACAACGAATGATAGATATCTATCAGTATGGAAATCTCTTACATAATGGAAATTTCGTACATTAGAGTTAGAGGAAGAAGTTTTCTTTCATTAGAAAATATTTTTATGGTTGTAGAAGATTCACAGTTCCACGATAATGAAATAAGTAAAAAGCAGAGTGAGAAAAGACCAAGAAAATAGTTGTGGAAGGGGATGGAGAGGGAAGGACTTTTCATGAGAAAAGAAACATCTATTAGATGAAGAGTAAAAAAAAAAAAAAAAAAAAAAAAACAATATAAAAAGGTTTAAGGTAAAAAATGCATGCATTGCTTCAGTTGTGTTTCCAACAGTATTATCAACATACAGAGGAATCTTTTTTTGCATGCTGATTTTCAGAACTAGAAGTTCTTGAGGAAATTAGGCGCTATCCACAGGAAAGCACAGGACTACAAGAAAAATTAACTTCTTTTCTTAAACTCGGATGGAGTTCAAAGCATGTTTATTTTTTGGGCAGTATGAAAACATAATCGGAGTCAGCATTTTAGCTCTAAAAAAATCTCCAAGGAAGATTTTTATTCATATGCAACTCAAAGTGCATTTATCTGTTAGCCACGTACAAACTGCTCAATCCTGCTTTTTGCACTTCGTGACCTTCTTCAGCAAATTAGGAACACTGAAGAGCAGAAGCAGCATTTAATTACGACTCTAGTTGCAAAATGGAAGTGTGTCTCTGGGTCAAAAGCCAGACCACTGTCAGCAAGATTCCCCAGCATTGGGATGGAGGCAGTCTTTTTCTGAAGGATACATCATTTTGTACTATAAAAATGTACAAAATATTAATTTAGGGATTGATTGGGATTTTTTTGTTTGTTTTAGTTTTTAATAACAGTTCTTTGCCTTACAGTATCACAAGAAGTATGCAGAATAAAAGCATATTGTTCTGAGTTGTCTGGTTCATATGACAAAGCGATGACCCTTTCCCCAAAAGCTTCTAGTGGGAGACAAGAGATGTGCATACATGGTGGGGAGTTAAACAAATTAATACGGACAGATTGATAGATGTTATAAAGTAGATGTATTTATTTATTCCTTAAAGGACTCAATATTAAATTCCAAATCATGACAGTGACTAGGCTGCTGTTGGCTTTTCGGGGAAGTCAAACAGCCCATGCATTGATCATCTGCCTCTTTGTTCAAATGAATGAAACAGCTGCTGATAATGGTATAGCGCTTGCATGTGAAGATGTATACGTTGTGTACTCTGTGCAGTAGAATACACCCAAGCCTAGTTTTCCAGGTCTGAACAAGAAAGCGAGAAAGAGTGAATGGAATGTACAGTAAAAGTTCTCTTTCTTTTCCTCTTTCTTTCATTTACAAAATCGAGACTGAACATCTTGATGGGCTAGGTTTTATCAGGTGCTGAGAGTGGTTGCTACAAGTGTCATCTATACTGCAAAGATATTTAGCCACCAGTGGATCCTTTGCAACTATTTTAATAAAACAGCAAATTATTAAAAAAAAATTGTTCATATGATTTACAGGAAAAAAAAAAATCTGAATAAATTGCATCTTGAAGTAATTTTTATTTGTGGATTTGTACTCTGACTCTTTTGATCATCAAAACAGAATGAATTTACCTGGTGTTGTACTTCTCTTCCCCAGACCTTTGAAGTCTAATGCAGAAAAATATTTAAGAGTAACTCTACATACCTTTAGTGGTGGATTACTTGCAGCTGTTAACTTACTCCTCTAGGATCTTTTGTTCATCTAGTATAAAGTAATTATTTGTTTTAAAGGTCAAACATAGCTTATGGCAAGAACCATAACATGCATCTTTCACTTAGAACAGAGTCACCTCTACATGAAGGCTGAAATTGCATTCATTTCTGTTTTGTTTCTAGCCTGATAGATCTTCATTCTTATCTGTTGAAATAGGAATGCTTCTGATTTAGCTGAAGGAAATGTGGAATATGTCTCATTAACTCCAGTTCCTAGTGATGAATCTGATTATTGTTAGAACCCAGGCGTAACAGTCACTGGACAGTGATGAGTAAAAATTTTCATACTTTAGTGTCTTGTACATCTTGGAATGACAATATACTGACTATGTACTGACTTTTTTTTTTTTAATTTTTGTTTTTTTAGTACTTCTGTTTCTTTCTTTCTACTTATTGAAATGACATCTTACACAAAATGTCTTTCTACACCCCATTTATTCTCCTGCTTTGTTGCAGAACAGTTTTCATGTATAATTTCAGTTTCTGGTTGAAATAACTTTGCACATCTCATTGATATTGTTTCCATTTACCCACATTGAGATTTGTCACATCTCATCTTACTTCAACCACTTTTTAATGAGTAAGCCCCTTGGAAGCCTCTTTTATTCTTTCCATCTGGTGTAGCTTGTTTCTCTGGGCCTTAACTACTTCCACCTCATTCATGGTCTATAAGTGGAGTAACTGCTGCCTCATTTTAATTTATTTGGGTTTTGACATATTTCGTGAAGTCTCCAATGAATCCTTTTTTTTTGCTCGGTAGGCGACTGACTTTTTGTGCAACAAACAAAAGGAGAGGGGAGACATATTTTTGTTGTTATTTCAACTGAAGCTGTATATTTTTTCCCTCCCTTCTTCCTTCTCCTCTCTTCTTGCTCTCTCTCTTTCTCTTTCTTTCTTTTTTCTTTTTTTTAATTTATTTTTATTTCTTTAAAACAGATTTCAAATGCAGAAGTGGCAGTGTGCTGATGCTGAACAGTCATCCTCTTTTTCTTCTTGGTATTTTTATTTACTGTCTCAGCTGGATGATATGTAGGAGACGGGATTAGGTCGGATATATATACATATTATTCACATGCAATGTTCTGATGAAGAAACTGTTATTTGTCTTCCCTTTTGAAGTCAAATATGAGTTATCATCAATCCCCTTAACTTTACAAGGTTTTTACTTTTCTTTCTAGAGCTGACTCATTACACTGCTCTCTATTTACTGCCATCTGTACTTCAGTACTGTTGTTTCTATTATTTAGAATTATTGTGTGAAATCACAGCTTTAAGGCAAAAGTTGAAGAAAACCATGCTTCTGAAAATATAGCCTCTGTGTTCCCTGGTATGTAGCTGTAAATCTGATATTATAACATTTCCATCTTCAATAACATCTATAATTCTTACTCTGTTTGTATGTAGCTACCAGAATTATTAATTTAACTTGTTGACTATGGTGTCAGACTCTGTGAAAGCACCATGGTATTTCTGAAGTTGTACTTTTTGCACGTCTGAGATTAAAGGTTGTTCTTCTGCTTTAAGTGTTTTACAGTAACAAATTTTCAACCAGTGTTCAGATGTTAGCTTAGTTTACAATTCACGAGCAAATGTTGTATTGTCTCTGGGGTTATATTAACGATGAGGAAAGATTTTATTTTTTAAGTATTAGCTGAATTGGAAGTAGACTTCCCATAGGTGGTGTGGAATTTCTTAGAATTTATTTTCCAGACCTTTTTGAAGAAGTAAATCTGGAGACAGAAGGAAACCAATTAAAGTCCTTGAGTTAGAGATTAACTCAAACAATAACGTATAAATAAGTACTAGAATACAGATTTTTCAGTTTACTCTTATAATAGTTACCAATGGTTTGGCAAGTTCATCCTCTTAACTGTATCCTCTTTCTTGTTCCTTGGGGGAGATGAATTGCAGTAAAACAGTCTAAACTAAGGCAACGTCCAGCTTTTTCTATATCTCGTCTTTCCTCACCCCTACTTCTCTAAATCCCGATACCTGCATCAAATACTGAGAGAGAGTGAGTGGCAGTATAGCTGTTCAGCACAGATGGGCAAATCTACTTGAGAGACTTGTCAATTAGCAAGCGTTGATTTATGCTGATACTCTCACGTAACTAGTGCTGTAGCTAGGTTTCAGGTTTACTTAAGCAAAAATCTTTGCATCTCCTTTTGTCAAAGTAGAGCATTTTAAGATCCACTGGCTGCATAGTGTCTGCTGATTACTGAAGGAGTTAGCATGAGACAATAGTGAGATTTTCACAACACAGATCTTCTCTGGGAATTGTATGTGTTGAGCAGAACACCTTAAAGAAAAGCTGGAGGAAGTAATGTGTTCCTCTCTCTGCAATGCTGCATGTACTTCCTTCCATTGAAGCAATGGTTTATTGAGGGTACTGTAGTGGACTGACATGGCCTTGTGCTGCACAGTATTAGGGAGTCAGTGAAATAAGAACTGTTCTGCCTTGAATGTCCTGTATCTACTTGCAGTGTAGATCAATGCCTTCTCTGTCGTGCCTGGAGTAAACTTCTCGATTCATCACCCTGAGAGGAAACAAAACATTTCTATCTATCACTTAAAATCTGTACTTTTTCTCAACACATTTAGCATAATTTTCTTCTGCTCAGATAAAGGTGAGGTCTGGAATCTCAGCTGGGACCTGGTAAGAAATGTGAGGAAATAAACCTTGTGTGAGATTTAAGAGTGGCACTAATGTTTACTAGTGTTCTGTCCCTCTATGGCAAAAGTTATTAGACTCCTATTACTTATGCAGACTCCTATCTGAAGTCATCCTAATATTGAGTGAAGTTATCTCCAAGTTTATAACTGTTTATATATGTGGTTTGCACATGGCTCCTGAATCTAGTCAACTCAGTACCAACTACATTATTTTGTGTATGACCATCACACACTAGGAGTCAGCTAGGCTTTGTCTTATTGGGAAAGAAACATTCTAACATTTTCCTATTGTATTATTACACTTTGTTACAACAGCATCAAAGTCACAAGCTACATAGCTGCAATGATAATTAATTCATAGTTTGTTTTCACGACTTGAGAGGAAAAAAATCTTATACAATCTGATCTCATTTCTTTCTTGGCCTCTAAACAATGAGATGAGTTTGGGCCCAAAGATAGAAGCGGATACTGAAGGTTAAACATTGAGAAGCTTAGACTCTGAGGAGCTGTTTCAAAAAGGCTGATAAATCCAGTGCTATGAAATACTTGCAATAAAATTGACAAGAGCTTTAAATGTCCTACAAATTTCATTGTATAGGTTTAACCATTGCTTTGAGAAATTTTAAAATCTGACTTGCTTTGAGAATACTTGTTTTACGCTTTTAATCACGTTATATGATAAGAAGAAATGTAAACATCCATTTTTGAAAAGTCATGTTTACATGCTAAGAGCTTTCTATGCATTTGGATTTTCCACATATATGAAAAAGGGAGACACATTAAAGCTACTCTTTAAAATTATTTGAAACAAAACGTCATCCAAATTTGTATATCTATGCAAAATATTTTATACAGTTGGTTTTTACATGCCTTACTAATCCCTTAAAAACTTGACCATTCCTGTCTGTGACTAATCTACATACAGATAGTATAAAATAACATGCTTAAAAGATCTAAGACTAAGTTTCAAAAGAATCTTTCTGGACCTAGGCATGTGCTGTTCAGTCATTTTCACAGGCTTATTTAAAGATACATTTTTTTTCTTTTAGATTATAGTAAAAAAGACAGCCTTCTTCCATGATAAATAATTTTCCTGTTTAACAGTATTTCTCAGACGCTCCGTTTCTGCACAAACCCATGAGACAGCCTGACCTTAAATTCCTAATCAATAAATCAAATCTGCTTTTAGATACCATATGCATTGCGACATTTAGAAAAGGTGGTAAGATGAATATTAGGAGTGATTTCTCAGTATTGTTTCTATACTTCCTCTAGCAAGAAAGATAGATTACCTTTATTTCTGTTTGATTTTAGTTCTCAATTCATCTCATTTCAGTCAGGGGAGGGCAAAAATTACGATGCCTGTTTTCAAGTCACAATTATCCTCGTTTATGACAATGAAAAGTTTAACTTCATTGAGGCTTCCTATTGTTTGAAGCCACTGAAACATAATCCAAACATTTAAATTTACAGAAGTAAAGGCCATGTGCCTTTGAGGTTGATGACATTCTGTGCCTCACTCTGAATGCAGCCCAAAGGCTTGACCTTTCTTAACAAGGTACTATGTTGTACAGACTTGTCTCTGTCTTTCCCACTGGGAACTTTAAATAGGAGCCAACTAATTTTCATTTTCTCTTTTTAATTATTCCACTGCATGTTGGGTTCATGTGACATAATGTCAATTAGTTGGAAAAAAGTGAACTGCAAACTTCTGACACTGCAAGAATTTCTTCTCAGTCCTTTGAGAGTTGGTAAGCATTGTAAAAGGAAAAGGAGTCTGTCTTTTAGCTTAAGCTGCACTATTTTTACCATGCACAGTCTTAAGCTGGGAAAAAATCTGTGATTTTATTGTAATGGAGAGGGAATATAATGGGATATGGAATGTTTAATTGCTGTGAATTTTATTTTTTCCTAAAAATGTCCCTCAGGGCACACAGCTTGTTATGACAGAGCTTAGTAAACTAAACGATACATTCTGCACATACTGCAGAATTCTGCCACACTTTTTACAGAAACATAGAATAGCTGAGGTTGGAAGGGACCTTCTGGAATATTCTGGTCTCACTCCTCTGTGAGTGCAGTGTCTGGCTAGACCAGGTTGACCGTGATTACATTGAAGCACGTTTTGAATGCCCCTCTGTTTCTCAGTGAACTGATGTCTGGAAATGTGATGAATGTTATCAGTGACAGAAGAAAGAAGAAATGCTTATTGGCAGCGTCAGTAAAGGTCTTGATTGAATTGCTTTTTTTTATTGTAAGGAAGAAAAACTGAGGAAGTTTCATGTTGGAAGGCGAGGAAAATTTTACATTCAAAATTAAGTACAAAAAGTAATGAACATAACTCTTGGTAGGAAAGAAAAATTAATAGAACATGCCCCCCCCTTTTCATTTAAAAGACAAAGACCAGAATATTTGACTGCCTGGAACTGAGTGCATTTAATGGGATTTATAAGTCTCTTTTATTACAGCCTTTTATGTTGTCTAAAATGTCATCTTGATCATAAAATTTTTTCCTAGTTACTTTAGATAAAAATTCATATTCCTTTGAAATGGTCTGCTTTCAACCAAGTCGTGTTAGATAACTGTGGAAAAGTATATCATTTGAAAATAATCTCAGTTCAACTACTAATGTTTTCTTCGGTTTGTCAACATCCCTTAATTGTTACTAGGAGGCGACTTGATGTAGTTTCCTAAGCTGATTTTGGTATGGAAAAATGAGATCACACGCAGTACGTCTCACACAGAACGTTTATCATGTCAATAACGTGTAGAAGATTGCAGTAGTATTTGTAGTGTTCCAAAAACAATGAGAGAGGGAAATAGAAGCTATTTGCTGCTGTTCTTACTTTTTATGCCAGTTCCTCATTTCTTCAGGGAACGTTTTGGAGGCACAAGGTTTATAAGCCATGGCAACACAAACGTTAACATAGCTTTTGAGCAAGGTTTGTGAGCTTGAGAGTTTTTTGTCTTTTTTTTTTTTTGTCTTTAAGCTGGTACAACAGAGCAATTGTTATGCATAACGGTGGAGTAATATACACTTAAAGGACCATCTTATTTTGTGCTCTTCTGAGCAATTACAAATTTGTGTACTTCAGTGCAGAATGAGTCAGGTATGGGAAACAGAAGCTGCTAAATGACTCTCTTCTCTACCTTACACCAACATAGAATTGAGCCTGCAATGCAGGCTGTGCTTCAGACCAATTTGAATAAATATTCATTGTTCCACACACGTCAAAATAAGGGTAAATTACTTATACTCACCAAAGTTTGAATAAACAGGCAAGTGTTGTTGATGCAGTTGTATGGGAACTGCTGAATCACAGCCTGAACCTCTGACTGATCACCTGAGTTGAGCAATGAGTCAGCCCTGAGAGCACAAGTGAAAGCAATTCACCTGTGCTGCTGGAAGGAGTGGAGCCTGGCTGCACCTCTCCTAGACCCATTTAAGAGCTGACTACCAGTAGGGAATGGTCTCTTTCTGGAAATCTTTCCTTTGGAGTTTTACGGTGAGTCCAGGATAAGGGTAAGCACTCTATCTATTCTTTCCTTGGTATAATAATCTGCTTAGCCAAACTCTCTTGTATTTCATAATTATAACATCTGTATATTCATTGATTATACATGCAGTAAAAAAAGTAATGGAAGTCTGAAACAGCACTTGGAATCTGTGATTTCCATAGTGTGTTCACTTTTGTTCTAAATATCTTTTAACGAGATAACATGGCTATGTAGGCTCTTCTGTCTACTCTTAGAAAATCTTTTCTGTCTTTATGCTTATATGCTATAGTTCATGTGTAGGCAGTAATGCGATATGATCACCATGTAGCTCATGAATGACTAATACATTTAAAATGGTTGTGACATCTTCAACTAGTTTTAAAATATTGTTTCTGTTTTTCCTTTGTTTTGTGTTTAGAGAACTGTTAACATAAGGAAAAACGTACCAACAAAGCAAGCTCTGCATTCATGGAATGTATCTTGTATGACACTTTATACTTTTTAGAGGTATGACTGAAATCATAAAATGAAAAGCAGATTAAAAAGTATTACGTGGTTACGTGAATTAATATATCAGAAATAGTAACCTTAATTTATTGGCTGCAATCTGTGATTACTGCAAGGGGGTGTTTGGCACTGGACAGTATTAACCGAAAGAAAAACTACCTGCTTCTCTTCTAGGTAGTGAATAAAGCATAGAGTTGGAGAAACAGAAGACCTGGTTTTGATATGAAACAACATTATTTTCAACTTGACTAAATAGCGTGGTCACATGGCACGGGTGAGAGTTCAATTTTGTTTTGCCTCCTTCTCTAGAAGAGAAAATGAGCGTGTTATAGGTTGAACATACTGTGGATCAGTTCTCCTGATGAAACTATCATTGTTTGATGCTAAATTAAAACCAGACATAAAGAAGACTGCTTCTCTTTCAATACAGAACTGATACAGAAAAAAAAACCCAAACCTCTAGAAGCCTGTAATTCCTTCTAAGATTTCAAGGGGGGGGGGGGGGGGGAAGATGAAAACTTTGCTGCAAATTGAAATGAAGGACCACACTATCCTCTTCACTGCAGAGTTAATTATGTTAATATCCTTGGCTAAGGCAGTGCTTCTACTTTCTTAGGAATGTTATGGTAAGACAAGCACAGCAGTTACTGTGTGCTGATATATTCTGTACTTCCAAATAATAGTAATATAATGATGTGAATAAAATATAACAGCATTAGCCAGTAATTGGCTTTACATTCCAGAGGTTTCATCTGAAAGCAGCATATGTACTTATTGGACTATTTCCATTGTGTATCACTAGTGAATTAGGAAAGAAAAAGATTCCTTTTGTATTTTAAATGTATGCTATGATACGTTTGATAGAAAATTGGAAATTATGGTTAATAAAATACAAAATGAATGAAAATATGTAAATTGAATATCAATTGTATGGCTGCAGGCACTACCTGCTAAAAAATGTGGTATTTGCATTAATAATTTCACATTAATAACTGTGTTCTTAAAATCTTGATTTAAACGTAGTCTCTTATAATAAGGAGACATTGTTTTGATAATTTGGTGAAAAAAATCCATTAATTTCTGTGAAGCAATATGTTAAGGTTAATTTCTAATTAATTTTCTTCCTTCATTGTAGATGCTACCTGAGATTTATCATCAGAAAGCAGAGTAAAACACAATGTTCTTCTGTGTTTATTTTTTGAATGCTCCACAGACAAAACTGTGCTCTTATATAAGTTTTTATATAAATTTCTGTTTTTTTTTCCTGAACACTAGTTAAAACTTAGGCTTAAAATTTCTGGTATGCTTAGTTTCAATTTTTTCCTGTTATAAGAAAAATCAACACATCTCTGTCAGAGTTGCAGGCAAGTGTTTTCTCAAAGGTGTCGTATCTTTTTAGTGGCAAAAGACCTTTCTCATCAACCTGTTTGCTGCGGTGCTTTCCCTCACTGTAGCAGTTAGCACCTTTGAAAGCAGCAAGAGCAAAAACAGTAAATCAGTCATGCTGAATTGACTTAGTTTTACTTTGAAACTCTGATGCTGAAAGTAAGGAGTTCAATTATTGTGACTCAGTTCTGGAGAGAGAGGAAATGCAAATCGTTCATATTCTAGCATCAAATATTATAATTAATATTCTATATCTTGATGGTGGTAAAAATTTCCAGAAATAATGTAACCTGTAGAACTTCATCTGTATGTTTTGAAAACAAACAAAAACTTGTGAAGACATAAGAAATAACACAAAGTCATCAGTCCAAGCTGATTATCTATACATAGATGAGCAAGTAGTAAGTACAAGGTATAAATAGCTGTATCAACATATGCAGAACAGTAGTCTAGGTAAAGTAGTTTGTCTACTGATTACACCTCATACAAATTTTGAGGTATGAGACAATTTGGAATGAGTAGAATGCTAGTTACAAACAGAATTTCTTATTTTGATCAAATACTCTGCTTAAGCAGATCGTTACAGTCAAAAATAAATAAATAGATCATTTGAAGTCATTTTCCTTGAAATAGCTTAATGCACAGTTAAATGAGAACTTCAGGCAACAATAGCACCAGGAGCAATAGCTTCTAGTATAAGAATGGCCTCGGGTTGCACCAGAGATTCTGGTTGGATGTTAGGAAAAACTTGCTCTTCAAAACAGTGGTCTGGCACTGGAATGGGCTGTCCAGATAGCTGGTTGAGTCATTGTTTCTGGAGGTGTTAAAGAAGCATTTAGATGTTGTACTAAGAGACATGGTTTAGTGGGAAATATTGGTGATAGGTGGATGGCTGGACTGCAAGAGCTTAGATTCTATGATTCTAAGAGTTATAGCATTCAACAAGGTTCAGACTGGAGACAGTAGAAAGATGCATTACGATATCCTAGATCCACATACAGGCTATGATTTTCTTTCAAAATTCTTTCAAATTATTTTTCTTCTGTAACATTGCTTGGAGGAATCCAGATAATCTGATCTAACCTCTACTTCTGGTTTTTCTAGATTAATTAAATTTGCTTGCATATGTTGATTTCTCTTTTTTCCTGCTTTTTTTTTTTCTTTTTTTTCTGTTTGGTTATTGTGATCAGAAGAAAATATTATGTTACCTTCATAATATCACAAGATTTTTAAAGTCTGTATGGGAATAGTTGCATACTTCTCATGATAGAAAGAAATTCTCCTCCATCTGGACTGTCACAAGTCCATGGGACCAGATGGGCTTCATCCTAGGGTGCTGAGGGAGCTGGCAGGGGTGATTTCCAAGCTGCACTCAGCCATCTACCAGTGCTCCTGGTTATCTGAAGAGGTCCCAGAGGATTGGAAGCTTGCCAATGTGACTCCCATCTACACGAGGGTGACCAGACTGGTGGGCAGGGGAAAGGCTGTTGATGTAGTTTCCTTTGACTTCAGCAAAGCCTTTGACATGATCTCTCACAGTTTTTTCCTGGGGAAACTGGCTGCTCGTGGCTTAGACAGGTATACCCTTCTTTGGGTAAGGAACTGGCTGAGGGCCGTGCCCAATAAGTAGTGGTTAATGGAGTTAAGTCCAGCTGACAATCTGTTACAATGGTGTCTCCCAGGGGTCAGTACTGGGGCCCATCTTGTTTAATATCTTTATTGATGACCTAGATGAAGGGATTCAGTGTACCCTCAGTAAGTTTGCAGATGACACCAAGCTGGGAGGTGGTGTTGATCTGCCTGGGGGTAGGGATCTAGATAAGCTGGATCGCTGGGCTGAGGGGAATGGGATGAGGTTCAACAAGGCCAAGTGCTGGGTCCTGTACGTTGGCCACAACAACCCCATGCAGTACTATAGGCTTGGGGATGAGTGGCTGGAAGACTGTGAAGAGGAAAGGGACCTGGGGGTGTTGGTTGATGCTCAGCTGAACATGAGCCAACAGTGTGCCCAGGTGGCCAAGAAGGCCAACAGCATCCTGGCTTAAGTTAGAAATAGTGTGGCCAGCAGGAGCAGGAAGGTGATCATCCCCCTGTACTCAGCACTGGTGAGGCCACACCTTGAGTACTGTGTTCAGTTTTGGGCCCCTCACTACAAAAAAAGACATTGAGGCCCTGGAACGTGTCCAGAGAAGGGCAATGAAACTGATGAGGGGTCTGGAGCACAAGTCCTATGAGGAGCGGCTGAGGGAGCTGGGATTGTTCAGTCTGGAGAAGAGGAGGCTCAGAGGAGACCTCATTGCACTCTACAACTTCCTGAAGGGAGGTTGTGATGAGGAGGGCTTTGGCCTCTTCTCCCAGGCAATGAACAGGACCCGAGGAAATGGCTGCAAGCTGTACCAGAGGAGGTTTAGGTTAGACATAAGGAAGAACTTTTTCTCTCAGAGAGTGGTCAGGCACTGGAATGGCTGCACAGGGAGGTGGGGGAGTCACCATCCCTGGCAGTGTTCAAGAGGTGTCTGGATGAGGAACTATGAAATACGGTTTAGTGCTCATGGTAGCAATGGTGATGGGAGGACGGTTGAACTAGATGATCTTGCAGGTTGTTTCAAATCTTGTGATTCTATGAAATAAGATTATGTATAAATCTGCTACATAGGAGTAGTTTGATTAGTTTCCTTCTTCCTTATATGTGAAAGGTATTGTTAATGTATTAGACTGAATACTAATCTAAAATAAGGTACATGAAAGAACTATTTCATATGAAAAATGACTGATTTCCAGAGAGTGATGAATGATTCTTGAGATTATGACATGTCATGTATATGCACTATATATTGTCTCTAATATAACAATTTTGATCTTCTCTATATACATATTTCTAGGTAATCTAGTTTAAAAAAACTATATTGTAGGAAAAAGATTTTTTTTTTTAGATTGCACAGTAGATAACAAGACCCATATGTGTTCTGTAGGGACTGCTAGGCACAAAGATAAAATGTTTAGGTAACACCAACAATTCTCTCTCAGGGCTCACTGTTATCTCAGGGAAAATAAGTTCATCAAACCAGCAGAAAACAGATAAAAATGTAGCTAGAGAACTGACTTTTAAAATTTTTGAGGTTGCACAAAAGGCTGTTTAACAAAGCTCTACTAGTAAAGTATAAACTCAAATGAGACAGAGCACATGTTTAATGTTATCAAAATATGTTTTAAGACTGTTATTACTGTAGATGTTTAAAAGTAAAAGAAATCAAGAAATCCAAATCTAATCTTACTTTTATGACATGTATTAAGGTAGAGTGCAGTAGATCTCATCTTATTCTGTGATTGGTCAGAGTAGATAAAGAAACGCCCCTATCTTTGGAAGTGATATTTTTTATTCAAAGTGAAACTTAAGCGATCTGTATCCAGATTGCTTATTGGATGAAAATTGAGTTATTGTCAATCCATCTGCTTTCCTTCCATTTTCCTAACTGGATTATGATCTAGGGTGGAAAAAATGATACGACACTGCATAAATTGTGTGGGTTCCTGAGGAGTTTTCAGCCTGTGAATACTCCAAGCCAGAGAGTCATTGTAGGGCCTCACAAGACAAGTGTGTAGCCAGTCTCATTAGGCTGACAACCTAAAATAATCAACCTTGAGAAGCAATCTATGCAGATTCCGATCAGACAGAATCTAAAACTGGATCTTTTGGTAGTCTGATGTCAGGACTGTAAAAAAGAAATTCAGCTTCTCATTTGTATACCTTTACACTCTTACAACTGTGAAGAAAATCTGGCTGCAATTTCAGTTCAGACATCCCCTGGATAAGAACATTACCCAAATCCTCAAAGCTCATGCACACTCTGGTTTCCTCTGAATAGCAGCACTTACGGCCATCTGTTAGGCTGGCATTATTCCTAGCAGAAACTGTAATGCCAGTTTAAAAATGGCACGGAGTACCAATTGGTAGGAAGAAGCAGTTTCTCTCTCTTCACCCTCCTATGGTAGCAATCATCAGATGTCTTTTCAAATGTACCTTTTTTGAAAGCTTGTCTAGTTAACAACCAAGTTAATCACAGAGTTATTTGCTCATGTAGCTGCTTAGCCATCATTAATCTCAGACTTCTGCTAATTCAATTTTTGTGAGATTCTGAGATTTCTAGAAGTCAAATTCCAAAAAGAAGATGAAGTTACGAAGCTTAATAAGGAAGAAAAATAGTAAGGTGAACAGTAAAGGAAGCACCAAGAAGCACATCAAATGCTTTTGGCTTAAATTTTGAGGGTAAAAAAAAAAATTACTCTTCTTCATAAATGAATAATTCTTTTTATATTAAGCTATTCTGCAGGAATAATGGACTTCATTTTTAGTATTAAGTCATGAGTTTCTTAAATATTCAACCTGAAACACCATGCACAATATGAATCCTCAAGGGAAAAAGGGCAGCAATTATTAAATCTTCTAAAAAAAGTCTACTTCTCTGTTATTACCTGGGAAAAGTGATGCAAACAAATCTTCTCTAAAGATGGCCTCTTGACCTGCTGCCACTCAACATTTCAGTGATAAAGCTTTCATACTTCTTAAACACTTTCGGAAATTGTTTCTGTTATTCCTTAATGCAAGAATCTGTCAAATGGTAGTATATAACATACAGTGCTAAAATTATCAGCCTGGCATCCATTGCCTACCATCTGGTTTAGTACTTGGGAGTACTACTGTCATAATATGGCCTCAGACCACGGACAGAATGACAGTCACATTTAATTCTTCTGTGTCTGGACATCAAAGAAACTTGCAGGCCGATATTGAAGGGAGTGCTGGGGACAAAAGCAACAAAACCACTGTGGCTTTTTTTTTTTTTTTGGCTGAAGCTGTAATTCAGCTTGCAAAATTGTTTCTGCTATGAGAAGCTCCGGAACAACTTAGCAGCTCTCTTATATTCAGCTACAGTTGTTTAATTCATAATCCGTAGAATAGAATTGAACGTTTATTTTGAGATTTATTCATAGCTTTGTCTTCTGTTAACTACATGCTCTTGTTAGCATCTCTTTAGTGTTACTTATGCTCCAAATTAACTATCTAATAGAAGAATTTCCACTTCCAGTTGCATTCCCTGCCTTTTGGGAAAACTTTTATTTTAAACTGTTCTGGCTTCCTAGTTTTACTATTATGGAGAACTGTTCTGCATTTTTAAAAGTTTCATTTTCAGACCGTTATGTTTGTTCATTAATGTTTTTAATGTCCCTTGCTGAACTGCTGTTACACTTTTACTGTCTAACATGCATCAAACTCACAGCTTGGAGTTTATTTCACTGTAATGAAAATTCGTAACTGACCTAAACTGTAATGATACAAAACATTCTGATACAACATTGTGATATGTGCTGGAGTTAGGTGATCAGTATGCCTTGGTTGGCTGGAATTTCTCAAACTGCTTAAATTATATAATTATGGCAGATCTTGTGAAATGGCAATAGGAAAATCAGGCCTGTTAGATAAATACGTCTTTTCTAAGTAAAACCAGGAAAAAGAATCCCAACCACAGGATAATCTGTAGTGCCTCATTCCTAAAAGAGAACAAATCTGCTCACTGTAACTAGCTATGCTACTAGTAAACATGTAATTCTTAAGCAATTGTCCATTAACAGTTTTGACAGTTTTTAAATCAAGCAGTTTGCTTTTTCAAGCATTGTGTTCTTTATTAGTACAACCAATATTTATTTCTTTTTACATATATTAATAATATGTTTTAAAATATGAGTGATAGAACAGATCTTCCAGGAGAACGAAATAGTAATTTTTTAAATCTAGCTTTAGACAAGAACAAGTGATGTTTTTCATGAAACAAGTGATGTTTCTCCTTCTGAGGAAGGAGAATCAAGTGTGAAGGATGAAGGATAGATGTGTGGGAAAGTCACCACTGAGGATAATGTAATAGCTTTCATTGGAAAAAAATGTATGCAACCGAGGAAACAGAGTAGAAACAGAAATAGCTTGTGGGACAAGTATTAAAGCTACACCCAAATATTACCTGGTATTGAGATAAAATTTCCATGTATCCGTGTTTTTCTGCCTGTGATGTGAGAGTACACATTCTCATTCCAGGCATAAAAATGAGGATCAGTTCAGTCAAATGCAATGGCTGTTAATTTTTACGGACTGTGCTTATGCAACAAATGTAATTCAAGTAATTACTGGTTTATTAAAGAAGTTTTCTTAAAAATAATGATTAAGAATTCCAGGATACTTAGTTTCTTACACCAAAATATGTGCTAATATATTAACCTGGGGGGGACAGAGGGGAAGTGTTCTTTGCAACAGCAACATAGCACTTTTGTCAAGGCATATACTCACCAAACCAAAAACTGTCAGAAAAATACACAGACTCAAGTATCTTCTTGAGTAAGAAACTATCAAAATTGGTTGTAATAATTGTCTAAATAGTAAACACAAGCTCAAGTAGACATAAGTAAATTTCAATTACTTTTCAAGTAATTGAAAATGTATACGGATGGGAAGGGATAGCTGCAGTGCATATGTCATGTATATATGCAGTGTCTGGTGCAAAGAAATATTTCACAACAGCAGCTTGAAGCTGAGCATGATGAACTACTTACTGGTCTAATGACACTCGTAATGTAAACTTCAGTCATTATAGGTGAACCTTCTCCTGAAGGTAAGCAACCACTGCAGCCAATGGTCTAGAATCATTTTCTTTTCACTTTCAGTCAGTCAAAAACTTTCCAGCCATTCCTCCCATTTGCTAGAAGACAGGAAATTTTTACAGCAAGTCCTAGCTGTATTTTTTCTTTGAGTTCTGAAAAAACTGAAGGAATTTCAGGTGCTCAGTGAACGTTTTTATATGCACAGGAAGTAAGGGTAGGAAAGGACAGGATTAACCTAATCTTACTACGTTGAATGATTACACTTTCTGCGTCTATTATACGGGGGGGAAAACAACCTAAGAAAAACAATCAGAAAATCCATCCTTGCATTCTATAATATATTCTTAGCAGGTCATTTTTTTCTACTGTCTAATACGTATAATGTATATGTACATTTATATTCTCATCATAATAGAAGTAAAGCACTTCAGTTTTTTATGACTAAGACCAGGAACAGATGATGCATAATTCTAGTCTTCATCTCGCTCACAGAAAAGACAAAAATGTAGTGAGTAGAGCTCATGTCTGTATCCTCATATCTTGCCATTTTAGTGCATCAAAGGCTTCTGAAATGTTTAAAAAGATCTGCTTGTGATGGACTTTATCTGTTTTGTTTAAGTTGACAAGATACTTATCTTATTTTTTTTTTGTTGTTTTTGTTTGTCTTCTCCTAGGTTCAGGCTTCAGTGAATCTGTAAGGTGGTGGATACTTATATGATGTTGATTATGAGAAGTTTCCTTTAAGCATGTTTCCCAAGAAGCAAGCTCACAATTTTCCAGGTTAGTTCTCTGCCCAGATAGCAAAGGGACACGTCAGCATTTCTTTTTTGTTTTTAATGCAAATTTATAGGAATTAGTGTCAAAGTCATAAACCTTAAGTGAGCCATAGATTCTGTAGGTTTGTAGTAAAAGTGTTTCTGGGTTTCACCAGGTGGGAAGTGAGCAAAGCATTTGTAGCTTCTTAAAATCTGTTCTAGGTTTCACAGTGACTTCACATCTTCAAATTCAGTTTTGAGATGAGTGCCATATTTCTGTCTACTTCATACAGTACATCTTTGCAACAAGGTAAGCAAGCTGAACTCGGCATTCACACAAGTTGTCCTTTTATCAAAAAAGCAGAATTCACTGAGAGACATCCCTGTTTATCTAGCTTCCTTCTGCACACACTTTCTGGATGCAGTGTCAGCCTACTCCAGTTTGTCATGATTGCTGCTGCCCATGGAGAAAACACCTTTACAGGTAACAACCTTTTTTCACATACAAGTCATGTGTATCTATACAAAATGTATTACATACTCTCTATACTAAAATATTACTGATCACTTTCTGTTAAAGCAACGAAAGGTTAGGGAAAAAAATAGTGGCTTTATACTGTAGAGAATTCTTTTTTCCCCTAAAACTTTATTCCTTCCAACTATGGAATGGCAGGATTTTTCCATCTGAGCATTTTTCCCTTGCTACTCACCCTCTCCAGCCATGTTGGGGTCAGGGCTCTACAGAAGATAGGTCAGAGGAGCCAGGCCTGTCAGCAATTTTATGTTTCACGTCACTTCATATATATATATATTGGGTTCATAAATCATCCAGCAGTGTAGTACAGTTTATTTTGCTTTCTCAGGTAGCTTTAGAAATCCATACTTACCATAACTCTACATCACCATGGTCTAAAAGAAGACTCTGAATATAGTTTGTGTTGATTATCTTCACTAGTGTTGCATGAGAATTTTAAATGGAGTGTAGAAACAAATGCTATTTGTAGGAAATGCCTCAGTTTAAATTAAATTTGTATCTTGAAAGCATGCTGTAATATGCTAAGGAACTTCTTCCATGCCTATCACCCAAAACAGTGAAAAGAACTTCAAATGCAGTGTAGGAGCCACAGGGTAAAGCTACTACTCCAAGCCTAGTCTACAGGAGCTGCATGGGGAAAGATTTGATTGAGAACCTGCTGTCTGTCCCTGTCTTGATCTCTCTTTTCACTTTTTAACTGACATGCATCTGTAGACCCTGGTGTAATGCTATAAGAGGATGGAAAGTACCACAATAATATCAGGGTAGCAAAGCCTTTGGCTACAGCAAATGAGAACAAGCCCAAGAGCAGCAACCATAGATACAGAAATGAAGGAAAAGAGCTGCTTACCTTTAGAAGGCTACAGGTAGGCAGGGATCTCCAACAAGAGATGCCCTCACCTCCACTACCAACCCTTAAATCAAGTCTGGGAAGGGGTGGATCCTGGCTCCACTCCATTGCATGCAGCTGAGGTCCCCTGGGCTGGCCCTGCATTCCCACCAGGTGTTCAACCACTGGTTCAGGCTGTGACTTAGCATTTCCACTACACATGGGTTTTCCACATGGCATGGTTTCTTAGCCCATCAGAAAACCTGCTCTCATTTAGCTTGCTTCCTTGCTCTTTCTCTTGTTCATAGCTATGCTGTTTCAGATTTGCAGCAGCTGTGGAAGAGTAAGAGAGGAGGGGGAACAGTGAGTTCATATATTTGACTTTGTACACCACTGACCTTTGCTCTTTTCAGTGACTTATGAGTTCTTCAGGATACTGGTGTTTCCCTGCAGGTCTAAATCAGCTCTGCTCCATGAGTAAACAGAAACACAAATTTTATCCTTACATGTGGTGATGGAAGACCTGTAATGAATTCATGCTTATAAGTAATACTGAAAAGATATATTCTTAAGTACACGCATAGATGTGGTTTTTGCAGTGTAAACAGGCACTGTGAAAATGTGATAACTTTTGGAAAAGCAGAAAAACATTGATTAGGGGTTTTTTATTGTTTTGCTTAAGGTTTGGTGTGCCAGTGATGTAGAAAATAACCAAGCCTACAGCAGGGTAAAAACAGAACAAAACCAAAAAAAAGAAAACCTACATACAGGAAGATTGAGAGGGTGTTTGGGGGAGAAGAGCATTATTGTTTTCATGGTTTCTGAGGATCACGCGGAACACAATTTTTTCTAATGCTATATCCTATTTTTGCTTTGAAAAGCTATATAAAAAGAAATATAATGTTACACTTTTAAGCACCGAGCCATTATAAAAGGAGCAATGACTGCTCATGCAATTCCTATTTCTTCTCCTGTACAAGTGCTAAAAATGGCTCAAGGTACATTTCCCAGCATTCTCAGTGAGGTTCCTGAACACTCACAAAGGTAAGCAAATGATTTTATAGCTAGCTCAAAAAAAGACTGATTTTTCTCCTTAGTATAAAAGCAAGCATTGGAAATGCATGGGTATTTGAAACTGTGAAACTTACATTCTCAGCAGCTCTGCTGTTCTGAGTAACAAGGAACTGTAATTAGACACTTCAGATTTTCAAAATCATTTCAGAAATCTTTTTAAAAACCCTTACATCAAATTGCATGATTAACTGTGGAACAAATATTTCAGCATGACAAGAGAGGAAAAAAGCCTTCAATATATAGGGGAGCTGTTAGGTCAGGACTTGGACTGGTGATTGAGCACCTGGTGAAGGGCTGTGGCTGGGCCTATGGAGTACAGGCAAATAATTTGCACCTGTGATCTTTGTGTGACCAGAAGGGCTGGATCATCCTGGGTTCATATAAGTCCCACCTGCTGAAGAGAGGAAGTCTCTTTGACCTGGGCTGCTTCTTGCAAATGAGTTGTTGTATAGCTAAAGAGTCCCTTCACTGGTTGGATGAGCACAATTCTTCTTTTTGTATGTGACTGTTGGCCTGTCTCTGAATACTTGGCTTGGTATCATCAAGAACATGTCAGAATCAATTTTCCTTCTTTCTGTGCTGAACAATTACATAACTGAGTTACATTCTAAACTCTGAAGAATGCTGAAAAATAGGCAGGTCTTAGCAGATGTGGTTTTTTTTTTTTTTTTTCAATGATAAAAAACAAACACTTTTATTTTGATATTATTAAATGAAGTTTAATGAAATAGAGGAGCTAGAAGGATGTTTAGTCCTGTCAGTGTGCTGAAGCTAAAAGTTCTGGTTTGAGCAACTGTAAAAACAGCCTTGCATGCCTGAATGATTTAATTCTTAAAGTTGATGGTACCATAATCTTTCTGAAGAAGGTGAAAAAGAATACACCTGCGAGACATATAGTTGGTATTAACTAAAGAGAAACATGATGTATATTACAATAGATCAGTATAGTTCAATTGGAAAGGACCTACAAAGATCACCTTGCCCAAATCCTGAGTGCTTCAGGGCCTCTTCAACACTGACAGGCATGAGGCATCAACTGCTTTTTAGGAAGCATCTTCAAATGTTTGATCACCCTCGTGGTACAGAAATATTTCCTAAGGTCCAGTCTGACCTGGTGCTGTTTTGTTCCTCTCCTGCCATCAGCCCCTAAAAGGGAGTTAACAAAGACAAGTAATAAAAGAAAATCATGACAGGGAAAAGAATGTAGTTTATTTGCTCTGAAACAGATGCTGTCATGTATAAGGATGAAGGAAGACTAAAGAGAAAAAAGTTTCAGGCAATTTTATGCTATGGGGTGCTGTTAGGAGAAAATCTTCTTGTAGGTGACAATTCATGTATGAGAAGCATCTTGAAGCATCTTCAGATTTGGAGGTGATTGGCTATAGATACAATTTGGACTTGAAGAAAAAAATAAAGGTAGTTTAAAATAGCTACACTTGACTGACTGAAATTTCTTTTTAAATGTTTTTCCTGTTGTTATGTGACAGTGTGATAACAAAGCGAACTGACAAACATCAAATTAATGCAGTCTCTAAAGGTAACGTGAGAGGTAGGTTAGATGTATGTTTGTGTAGTATGACAAATATTTGTGAATTAACCTCTTGTGAGTCACATTATTTGTGAATTATAATGCCAATAGATATATTGCCATCTACTCTCCATACGTGTTCCTAAATGTTTTTTTTCCAGTCCTGGTAGTCAGAGGATTGCAAGAAGGTTGCCTTCTGGATAATCAATTCAAATTCCATCTTCTATCCTAAGATGCCTATGACTGAATGAAGTGGGCAACAATAAAGTCCGACTCTTTATTGTAAAATACCTTGAAGAATTTCATTTATTTTAAAATAATGAAACTCTCATAGCAGAATCTTAACAGCAGACAACATGTAAGAGAATGTGCTATCTCACGACACTTAAATCTTGACCCCAAATCTTTCTAGAATCACATGATGAAATCTAAAACACAAATTGCAAAATCTGAATGAAATCAGAAATATTTGGTTGGGTCTAGAATGAAGGAAGAACTACAAATATCATTCATCTACTTGAACTAGATATTTGTTAGTTCTAAAACTTTCCCAGAATAGCTGAGGCTGGCAAGGCCCTCTAGAGACTGCAGCAGTCATCTTGTCCAATCCCTTACCCCAGCAGGTTCTACTGTGTCCAGGCAGTTTGGTGAGATCTCGAAGGAGTCTTTACTGCTTCTCTGGGCTGAAAGTTCCAGTGCTCATTTTTGTTACTAATTTTTTTTTTCCTGTGTTTTATCATGTGTTAACTCCCTATATAATTTCTTAAAAATAAATGTGTACTTAAACAACAGTAACAAACAGGAAAATAAATACAAACACAACAGGAGGCCTTTGTCCTCTTTGAAGTTGATGATGTGAAATATGTAGCTTGTCCTAATCTAAGCAGTTAAAGACACATTCATATGAATTGAGTTTGGCTGGAAAAGTGCAATGTGTGTTTCAAAGCATCAGCCTTCACCAGCCTCTAATTTAGCTGTAGTTTTATGCTACTCAAGCTGTCCTCTTTCTGGTGTCTTTCCTCAAAATCACAGCCAAAGTTTCTTTGAGGGGGCTCTTAATTTGCCATTTTCTTAGTTGGAGACTTTCATTCTTGCAGCCACTTGTTTATGCAAAGGAGCTCAAAAAAAAAAAAAAAATTAAGTTACTATTACGTGGAGAACAACAGTTAATCCCAATAGCTTGGAAGTACCTTCTCTCATGAGAATGAAAGTGACCTGTTTAATATAAAATTTCCAAATTGGAATTGGTGAGTGTGCATGAATGTTAGTATACTAATACAGTATGCTGATATTATTCGTAGGTATGAATGCAATAAGGTCTTATGTAAAGTTAACTGCAAGAGAAAGTTTTAATGACTCTTGAGAAATCAAGTATTTCAGGGAAAACAAGTTTATTCGAAACAGAATTACTGGATTTCTTTTTGATTGCATTGTTTGAGGCTTGCCTAAAACTGTTCAGTTCATAAATTAGTTGTAGAATGTCACAGTTAACCTCGTATTTAAACGGATCCAAAGTACGTGTTTATTGACTGAAATGCAGGACTTCTTTCATTGAAGTACTTGGTAAAAGAAATGTGGTTGTGATTGTAATTCTGATACTTCCAAATTATCCTGATTTTTTTATTTAGTCTAGTTTCAGAAGTTAATCACAGGTAGACTGTGTGTCCAGAACTTTTCTCTTTAGACTCAATTAAGAGCAGTACTATTTGAACATGCTTGTCAGGTATCACTTGTGATTCTCATCAAATTTCGCTCATCTATCAAGCATCAGTAAAGCACATAAAACATATATGTACGTAATTTTTATGGTTAGTTTCTAAACAATTGGCTAGAATTACTTCTCCTTTCATTTTGTCTGAATTCCAGTTGGCAATATTTTATTTCTCTCCTGGTGCTTTCACATTTCACAATGGGAGAACTGGGGAAAAGGTGTGGTTTTGTTTTACAACCAGTATCTCATCAGGCTAAACTGACGTGCATTCCAAATATGAAAGTGTTTTACATTATTAGAGATAATCAACTTATCAAAGAAGATATTTAAAATGAACAATGAAATTTATTTAATTTTGGCTTGGTGGTACAGTAATGAAGTGATTCTTAAGAAGTAGCTCATTGATTTGATTAGTTGTGTAGCTACAATTGTACAGAAAATATTACATCATAAAATATATTTCTCCACAGAAAAATTGCACTGGAATCCCTGAACTGGCAAAGATAATTTCTGAGAAACAATGGGCACTTTTCTCCAAAACTACAAGACTCCTGATTAGTTTTTCTGCTTTCTATAGATTGCTGCTGCCTCAAAGATATGAATTACTAGGGTAGCATGGCAGATAGAATTTAGATTTTTATAGTGTGTAATCAAAATTTTCTATCTTCTGCAGTCTGACTTGGCTGTGAATAATTATTGTAACTTAACTCAGCAAGAAGCTTAGTGCCACGCAGCCTTTCACTCACTCCTCCCACAGCTTCTGCTGGGGGACAGGGGAGAGAACTGGGGGGGAAAAAAGAGCATTAGAACTCATAGGTTGAGATAAAAACTATTTACTAAAACAGAAAAGGAAAATAATAATAGTAATTGTAGTAATATGTATTTACAAAACAAGTAACATGCAATGCAATTGCTCACCAACTGCTGATGCACAATCAGTCCCTGAGCAGCAGTAGTAAATTCTCTAGTAAATTCTCCACAGTTTTCAAAAATATTTTTTCATGATGTTGTACAACACAAAATATTTCTTTGGCCAATGTAGGTCAGCCTTCCTGCTTCTGTCCTATCCCAAGAACTTGTGCCAACCCCCAGCCCCCTTGCTGGCAGGGCAGTTCAAGAAGCTGCATACTTGTAATATCCTTGGCTCTGTACAGCACGGCTCAGCAACAACTTAAACATGTCATTAACATTTGTCTCCTAAAGACAAAATGTAGCCTCATACTAGGAAAAATAAAATCAGGATTCTTAAGTATTAATTCAAGCATTCTTAATTTTTTTGTTACATGAATGCATAACAGTGGTAGTCATTGTGGTATGGTATTGCCAAAAATGAAGGTAAGTTGTAAGATGTGTTGTACCTAGAGGTGCAGGAAAACTTTTAATTCATAAAAATGAGATCATGTCTCCCTTCCTTTGCTATTTATAAACTTTACAGATGCAAAATTTAGATTAGTGTGATTTTTACATAATATTTTACCAATTGCAATGAGGATATTTTTAGAGGTGAGGTGAGAGATGACTTCATTTTCTGTCCAAAATACTGGTGAATATGCAATATTCTAGAATACTCAGAGCCTGGAAAATTCAAAGACATGAAAGAGTCAGAGCTCAGACCAAAATAAAACTGAGATCATTTTTATGTAGAATTAGACATAAAAATGAACAGATAAATTAAAGGATTAATGTGTTAATTAAAGTATATTTTTCTCTTTTAAGAAAAAACAATGAACTGTCTAGTCTTTGTAACTGCATTTTCTGAGTAAATGAATTTACCAACTTGTTAGAACATCAATTATTAGAATAATAATTAAAAAAATTAAGTTAAAAAAAAAAAAAAAGTTAAGAACTTATTTGGTGTAAAAATTCTACAACTACAAGCATTTCATAAAAATATGTGTATTGTTCCATTATTTTGTTTGGGTTTGGGGTTGATTTTACTTGGAAAATGTTTCTGTCAATTAAAAAAAAATATTTTAAAAATAAAATCTTTAGCTAAAGCTATTCTTACTTGCACTGATCGGGAAAGAAGAGTTGAGCTGTTGAAAAAAAGCAAAGCAGTCTAATTTCAAGATCAACAGTTTATTCCATGCGTTTCATGTTTGAGTTAAACTCTAGCAGAGGCATAATGAATTCAATTGTATATTGCAATGAAGGTTTTTAGCTAATCAGACAGAATAAATTGACAAAACTTTCCTTTAATAGTCTGCTTCATATCCTGTGTAATTTCATATGTTTCATAAAAGAAGTTTGTGAAGGAAGGAAATCAAGATAAACAATTAATCAATAGCTAATGCAGATAAGGGTGTAGAAGACAGCATCTGACTCTGCTGGGACTGCTTTGCATTGCTTTCCTTGATTGCTTCACTGTTGCTCCCTAATCTTTATTAATGTTTACTCATCCACTAGAGAAATGCACTTGTTTTTCCAGGCTGCAATGACCTTTGAGGGTCTGACATTCATAACATTTACTGTAGACCTTAAGTAAATGAATTATTGTGAGGGAGTTTAAGAGGAGATTTGAGAAAAGAATGTGCAATGTAACATGTAATTCTGTATTGCAATTAATGTTAATTTCCTTTGTAATAGCAGGTTTGTACTATTGACCATCCTAAACTGAAATATTTCTGTCTTTAAGGTTTGTCAATTCAGGTTTGGGATCAAGAATAATTTCGAAATGTAAATGACATTGACATCCAGTAAGTCTAAAGTGTACTTACAAGAATAATAATGAAAAAGGACGTTTGTAAGTTATGGCAGCAAAATCTGTCTCTATCCCTGGTTGCCAGTTCTAGCCTGGATTCACAGTTGGTTTTGGTTTGGTTTTGTTTTTAAACATTCACAGTAAGCTGAAAGCCTAGATTTTTTATTCTAAAGCTATCAGAGAATCACAGAATGGCCAGGGTTGGAAGGGACCTCAAGGATCATGATGGCCTGCATGCAGGGCCATCAACCTCCCCATTTAATGCTAGACCAGGATGCCCAGGGCCCCATCCAATCTGGCCTTGAACACCTCCAGGGACGGGGCATCCACAACCTATTGTATAGAACACTTAATTTTTGGATCAAATCTTACAGCTAAAAAATTAAAAACTTCAGACTCCTCATTTATAAACTTCTTAATCTTGAATTTGCAGTCTCTTTATATGGCTCAAAACTAGATAAAAAGCAGTCTATAGCCAGAAACTTCTCCCTGTGTACCTGCTTAACGGATAGCTATCAGGCTCCTTTCTGTTGATAAGATAAATAGAGGGAATAATGGTCTGAATGCAAATCAATAACTGTGTGTGTGCCTCTGGCATGAACTTTGAGAGTCACTTTCTGTGTACTAAAAGATCATGCATTACCTGACTGGCAGCATTGTTAAGTCTGTGCAGATCACTATAAGTTTGAGCAGCTGATGACAAATAAAGAAATACAGCTGGGAGTTTGAGGGATGTTTGTCATTTCTCATTGAAATGAACTAGTGATTTTTGTAGAACAGAATGCTTGGTGTGTTCCTTTCAGAGTACTTCAGACTTCTATAGGGGAGAAAAATAAATAGAACTAAATTTAGAAAACTGAGGATGAGGAAAAAGCCTGAAAATCTTCCTCCTTACTTTGTCCAGAGGGCTGCCATAGCCAGCTATGCTGGAGACATAATTAATTCTTCATAATGACAAATGTAGGTATTTTATACATAATGTAAGTATATTTTTTTCAAGTAAAAATACCATGCTAGAATATGTCCACAGTCTGCTCAGAAGTTGGGGTGTATTAGAAGAGGAAAGGTTATTCTCCTCACATACTCCACACTTATGAGGCTACATCTGGAATACTGTGTCCAGTTCTTGGCTTTCCAGTTCAAGAATGATGGGGAGCTTCTTGATAGTCTAAAGCTGGGCTTGCAAAGGTAATTGCCATCCCAGAACATCTCCCTTAGGAGGAACGGCTGAGGGACCTGGGACTGTACAGCCTGGAGAACAAAAGGCTGAGAGGGATCTTATCAAAGCTTGTAAATATCTAAAGGGTAGATGTCAAGTGGATGAGGCCATGTTCTTTTTGGTGGTGCCCGGAAACAGAACAAGGGGCTGTGGGCACAAACTAGAACACAGGAAGTTCCATCTGAACATGAGAAACTTGTTTACCTTGAGGGTGACAGAGCACTAGAGCAACTACCTGGAGTATCTCTAGAGTCTCTTCCTCTGGAGATATTAAAAACCTGCATGCTTTCCTGTAATGCTCTAGGGAACCTGCTTTAGCAGGGAGTTGGATTCAGTGATCTCCAAAGGACCCTTCCAACCCCTATGATTCGGTGAGTTTCAGGATTTCCTTTTATTTATTCAAGAGACTATTCAATTTCTAACAAATTGTCTATAATTCTGGTAATTTTTGTATCATGCAGATTTTCCCATCCAGTTCTCTGAATGCTTCTTGGATAAATGAAGTTGTGATTTTTAAAGAATAAAAAATTTATACACCTGACAATATAATTTTTTATTTTGAAAAAGGACTTCTTTCCCATCTGAGTGCTTATTTTCTCCTAAAAACAGAGTCTGTGAGAGAAAGCCTTCAGATGACACTTGATTATGCATAACTGGAGAGAGTCTGTCATACCTACAGCTCCTGTTCCTTGTCAGAATGGTCACAGTTGATGCATGCATTTTCACTGATATCTGCCAGAGGTCATTTCTTCATCCTCTTGTATTTTTCTTCCTAAAAAAAAAATGAAGTCAATTTGTTTTTCTTCTTAATACAAAATGAGTCAGTTTTCTGTTCTTATCTAAGTGTAATTATGAATGTTGCTGGGAAGTTAATGTGGGTTTCTGACTGCCTTGTGTTATATCTACTCTAAACTGGTGCCAAATACTGAAGTATATATGCTTGGAGTATCAATGCAAGAGTGTGTTCCGGTGGTGTTCTTAATGTGCTATCTATTTCTCTTACAAATGTTCTTAAAAATTGAATTGGGATTACTAGGATCAAAAAATTAATAGAACTGTAATTGAGGCAATCCTATGTAGAGCAGTTATCTCATGTCAGGCAAAGGCTGGAAAACCTTCACTGAAAAAATGAAAACTGAAAGTCCACACTGGTCCATTTGATCAATTTTGCAGTACGGCACAAAGCTGTTATTTCACTTCACATTGGGAAAAAATATTTTAATATATAGAATCATGTGTGTTTTAAATCACCTTCAGCCTTGACTACAAGTTTATAATTCATTTATTTATCTTTACAGTTGTCAACAATGTATTCTTATTGCTAATGGAAATATTTTAGTTTCAAAGTGGGGAAAACAGGAAAAATAAGTTCATCCTTCTGGGCTTTTTTTTTTTTTTCCCCAATGATCAAGTATGTATACAGGATGTCTTGTTGCTACAGTGAAGAAAAATGTCAAATATCTAATATTGCATTTATTGACCTAGAGCTACCGAGTGCAAAGATTGAAACTGCTGCAATAACAAAAATCCTAAGTTACTTATTGTTCCTTGCTTAGAAAGGGATAAAAATATTTGGAGATCCCATTTTTAGAAATATTTGCACTAACTCCCACTCTAATGAGAATTTTCTGTATAATCTTTTGAGATGTTTGTCAACTCTGGATCATCAGCAATGTGTTGAACTAAAGCATAAAGTTGTAGAAAAGAATATATGATAATCAGGATTGATGCATTTTATTTTGAAAATAAGTAGTAAAGTATTTACCATTATATGTTTATTAAATAGGAGAGTATGTTTGGTACAGAAATATCTCTAACTTACCTCATTTGAAAATGTATCTTTTTCTTAAGGCTAAAAAAAAATTAGATGTAGACCTGTGGGAATACAAGAAAGACTGTCAGACTATTCAGTTCAGAAGATGTGGACTAAGATAGCATGAGAACGCAACACTGAGAACCAAGGACATCTCCAGAAGAAGAGAAAAGCAAAGTCAAGTAAGCTGGGTGATGGCTGAATAATGATGACCCCGACTGAAGGAAAGGAGCATGGCTAGGAACAACTCATGACCCTGACTGGATAAGCACTTGCATGCATGGTTAAAGAGTGTTTGTGGGATGTTTTGTTGACACGTGAAGATGGGTGGGAAAGCTAAATGAGAAACCTTGTGAATGTGTATAGAAACCATAACAAACAATTCGGATCGTTCACATCTGAGTCTTTGCCTCAGATTCTGCATAGACCTATGTAGAATTTTGTAGATTTTGCATGTTTTGGGAGCTATGGAGAAAAACAAAGCACTAAAATTCCTTTGTTTGATTTCTTGTGTTTTTTTTTTTTTTATATATTTTTAAACTACAGTAGTACAGAAATACAGAATGACTTTTCTTGTGCATTATTGTCCTTTGGATTGATACAGAATAGCTTCTCTAATGAGATTTCAATTTGGAGATGAACATTAAGAACAACTAGTGAATACATTCTTTTCCAGGCCTCTCTCATATAAGCTCTTAGAAAGTTTCCTGGAAAGTCTTATGTCTTGCAGTGCTAACCTCAGTATTTTAGCAAGGCTAATGTAATAATTGTATTTGTTTGTTTGCTTTTTATCATGAGCAAGAAAATACCTGAAGAGAAGTCTTAAGTTTTAACCCATCATAACATAGAGGCAATAATATTTGCTATGTATTTCTCAGACTACTGTCTTTGAGAACTGTAACGGATAAGAAACATCAAAATCATAGAATCATAGACTATCCTATAGTTTTGGAAGGTATCCACAGTGATCAGTGAGTCTAACTTCTGGCTTCACAAAGGATAAAACACTGGATATTGTTCCGTAATAGAAACCTTTTATTTACAAAATTTTTCTCATTTCTTTGCAACTTCAGAGTTGATTCTATTGATAGTTTTATAAATATGCCTGAATGCCACAATGAATTACTTTCTTGTATTCAATCCAATACCATCTGTTATTTTCTACTATTAATACATATTACATAGTGTAAAACATCTGAAAACTGTTGAATATTGGTATAGTTGCACCAGAGATCTGCTAATTGAATGAATTATGCTATCCTGTCTCTCTGTGGGACTATTGAGTGATGTCCAATAAAGAGAAAGATGTGGCATTGTAAGTTTTGCTACCTCGAGCATGTTAGTCGTTCCCAATGCTTCTGAAGAGCATTGATGAAGCTGTGCCTTGGATTTAATATAATTTACAATCTTACCTATATATTCATGCTTTCATGCAATATCTTCTAGTGTTCTGCATTATATTTGATCTTCTCATTTTTATTTCCAGGATTGAAAGGTAATAGAATATATTCCATAAACGTGACTTATATTTTTGCAGTTTAGTGATTTATCAATGCGATGAACATTTATTGCATGAGACAGATTTACATACGCGAATATTTACATGTGCAATAGATTTATAGATAGAGATTATCATTTAGATTTTTTTCATGTGTATTTATTATTTTGAATAGATTTTTTTCACTAATATTTTGTGCTATTGTATTCAGTTTTTCTAAGACAATAGCACAGTTTACTTTTACATCTGGGGATTGTTTTATATATACTAGGCTTGTTTTCCTCTTTCAACAGTGAAAATTCACATGCAAGAGAGAATTTTCAGGCATAGCTTGAATGCATTTTTTTCTTCTTGCTTCAAGATACTGAACAGCCCACTGGTATTAGAATAGAAGTTACATTTATACTTTTGTGTGTGGAAATGTTTCACTAAGATAAACCATGAGAAGAAGTTTAGAGGAACTAGACTTTTTTTTTTTCCCCAAAGCTCTTAAAATGCTTATACAGAGTTCTGTTTTTTTTTAATAAGAATTATGATTTTTATCCTTTTTTTTTTTTTTTTTTTTTTTTTTTTTTTTTACTGTAGTCAGATTTCCTTTAGCTGCTACATAATATGCCTGGGAAAATGCAAGAGTTCTCTTTCTAACAGGTAAAATCTTTTGAAAAATATTTCTATCACAGTTGTACACTGCGCAACTTGAGCAATGCTTAATGTTATATTGGACACATGATTTGGACAACCATCTCAGGGATGGGGTCTGACTTTTTTATGGACCTGTGTGGAGCTAGGAGGTGAACTTGATGATTCTTGTAGGTCTCTTCAAAATCAGGATATTCTGTGATTAAGTCCTACATTCATTTTACCCTGTAAAATGGGTAAACCACGTATACATTCAAAAGGGTTTTAATTTTGCTGCTCATGTCTATGTGTATTAACTACAAGGGGCAAATAACCAATCCACCAATTCATATATGATGTTTTAAAAGCAAAACAGGAACATCAAGACACAAGGGTAAATATATATATATCTGTTCTGGAAGAAAAATCTAGTGAATATAACAAGATTAAGATTTATAGTAAGAGATTTTTGTGACTCAAATTATGTTGGTTTTTTTTTTTTGCCACATGGTGTCATGTACAAATATGAGATTATGCTCTATATGCAAATGCTTTTAGTTTGGTCATATGTTCAATGGCCTGAAAAACAGCTATGTACAAAGTTCAAGAAAAAAAGTCATTATTGCATTACTTAATATGAAGTTCTAAGAGCAGCTATTGGGCTTAGTTGTATGTTCCATCTGAATGATTACTAATATTAGTTATATTTTCCATTTAGTAAAAGCAACTGAAGAAAGCTATCTCTATCTCACGTGTTCAGTCCACATCTTCAATCATCTGCTGAATTGGTTCTTGAAAATAAATTGTCAACTACCAGTGCTTTTTAGGAGTTTAGTGAGAAGGAATTGGAAGTATGGAATAAACTCTTTCTCTATATATATAGTGTGTATATACATGCATATATATACATACTATTCTTATAAATACATTAATTATTGTCTAAACAGCTTGAAAGAGCTTGGGGTTGTAAGTGTGAATCTGATGTCCCAGTCCAAAGGAACCACTGAAAGTACATTTAATCTCCCTGGAGTTTAAACCTAAAATTAAGCCTGTGTTTTCATGCTTGTCAACTTGAAGCTTAAGTGAAAGTGGTAAGTCCTCTTAGAGGAAGAAGTGTGTTTGACTGCCACATACCAGGAAGGAAAGTTTAAGTAGAGAAGTCAAAGCACAAAACTAGGAGTGGAAAAAAAAAAAAGGAAAACTGGATTACTGAAAGAGAAACCTCATAGGTTAAATAAGGTAGAGAGGAAAATAAAATAAAATTAATCTCAGAGACTTAGGTTGTAGTGACTCACGGACAAGAATATTATGAAGTGTTTGGATATCATAGTGAAGTCATCTCTAAATTGATTTTTAGGATAAAGTAGAAAAATGTGGCAAGTTTCCTGACATATTCTGATTGTTATGCTCCAGACCTTCCTGTATATTCTGCCATCAAAACTGGATTCCTTTCTGAAACTCAAGTAAGGTTCAGCCTATTCATCTTGCTGTTCGTTTTTGCTTTTTTTTTTTTCACTGCAAACTTTCCTCCATTACTGTCCTATTCTTTCTGTGTTTACTCTCTGAATTGGTTATATTATCACTTCAGCCACTCTTTTCTCATGAATGCTTTCTGGAGTGCTGGACATCTAGGTTGTGTTTAAATAAAAACATTGAATGGATAACTTAAACAAGGTTGTCTGATGCTTCATCGGCATTTATTACCCAAAATTATGAGTGGAAGAGCAAGCTACATTAGAAGGTCTTCTACCAATTAGTGGCTATTTTCTCTTTTCCAGTACATAAAAAGAAAGTATTTTCATCTTGTTTGTGTTACCACGATAACAATGAAGACTGAATTTTGTGTGATCCTTTTCTCTTAAACTTCTGTTGCACTGCAGACAGGTATGTTCTTGCACAAATTCACACAACTACAATTTTTTCACTAAAATCCTGTTTGAAGGGTAAAGCTAAAGGCATTGCCTTGGAGTTACAGTCTGCCAGTGCAGATGATGAAACAGCAGTGTCTTGTAGTAAAATGAAGGAGACTAATTAGGAGGTAAATCACAAGGAGTGGCAAGCATCTTGTTTGCATAGTAACATCAAACTTTCTGATCCTCTCATGATGCAATGATTATCAAACAAAGGCATATACAGATTTTCTAATAGTTTCCAAAGGGAATAAGATTCATTTGCTCATAGACTGGGGTGACATTTTAATTCCCAAGTGTTAATGTTAATAGGTTTCCTCATTAAAGAAGCTCATTAAAGTCAAAAACCCACTGAAAATTATTAACTATGATATGATAACACTGAGGAGAAAAACTCATGGAGAAACAGTAAGTATGTTTTGAATACTCTCTTAATCGTCTGTGATTAGTATGTTTTTTCAGACTGCCAGTGGCAGCAATAATAGGTTCACTATCATTCCATACTTAATGTTTTACAAGTGGAGCAGCATTACAAATAAGAAAAGAATCTGGTATGCCTTCCTTTTGCAGTTGCCTTTTTGAAAGATTCTTTCACTTCTAATGACCTGGAATTTTTCACCAGAGATTTTTTTTTGCCTACTGCATTCTAATTTGTATGAACACTTTTAGTAGTTTTATATATTACAACAGACTGGGTATGACAGTGTGTTTCCAGATTATGAAAGCATGTGACAATAAGGCCAAGGTATAGGTGTATATAAAAGGCAAAAAAGTGACCAATATCTGGCTTTCATACTGGCTGGCTAACAATTGCACCAATAAAACTGGCCTATATTGGCTGTTCTTTTTATTTTTTTTCTCTTAAATTCCACCTTTGAAATTAATCTGCTGTACAATTTTCTTACTTGCCTTTCCTTCTTAGTCTCCCCTTTACCAGTTACTTGATTTCATAAAAGGGAGGTATTGAGTTGTACAGAGAGGTGGTGGATGCCCTGTCCCTGAAGGCATCCAACGTCAGGCTGAATGGGGCTCTGAGCACCTGTTGTACATATCCTTGTCCATTGCAGGGGAGTTGGACTAATTGGCCTTTAAGAGTCTCTTCTAACTCAGATATTCTATGATTTTTATGAGGCATTCTCTAGAATGTATGGGCTCATGCAAAACATTCATTTAGCATATCTTTTCCTTCACACCTGCAAATCCAATCATATTGTGACCTATGCTGTGCATTGCAAAATCAATCTTAATGTACTTATATTGTCTTTAATGTTAACTCAGTGCCCAGTGCATCTGTGATAGGAGACTAATTATGGATGCCAGAGGCACATTCATACTAGAGGAGTTGGAATGCAAGTTGTTAGCAGGATGGTGCTTGATGTACCTGTAACAGCAGAATAACAGTCAAACAGAGCAAAATAAATAAGCTCTGCAGTAAAGTTTCAGTACTTCTAAATAAATATGGCATTTTTCCATGTGGTCTGGTGGGAAATGTTGTATTTAAGAGCTCTGGCAAAAATGACTGTTAATCTGGGAGCAGTTACAGTCTTTCTATCAGCACATTTTGATTGACATATTGTGACTGGCTGGAAGAATGAGGGGAGAGAGCACCAGGCTCCTTTGCTGCTAAAGCAGACAGCATGATTTGGTACCAGGACCTTACCATGCTATTTTATATATAATCAGTTATCCTTCACACTTTACAACAGATGGAGAAAAAACGTCTTGATTTCATGTAAAGAAGCCAATACATCAACTCTTTTATAAGATTATCTGTGGGCTGACTTTTCAGTATAGTGAGATTGCTTATGTATTTAGGATAGGAGTCTTAATTAAAGACCTTCCTGGATTGTGATGTTGGACCTTACACTGAGGAAAAACAATGGTTTCTTGCTTGCCACATAAAAAAAAGAACTCTTTTTTCCTACCACCAGAATAATTATTAAAGAAAACTTGCTGTGACCACTGCTATATTTTCTAATCCTAGTGGGTGTATTAGAAACTGACAGCAGTAATCCTGTATTAGAAATGGTCCCCATACTGAGTTACCATGCCACTCACTAAAATGGCTTAAATTTCTGCCGTGGTGATTTTTTTGTAACACTCTTATTATGGCTTAGTTCATAAATTAGATGCAGAGTTCTCTTATACTTTTGTGATTAATAATATGCCCCTCTCTGGGATATAATTTACATTACTGCAGTTTTAAGCTGGGAAATAAAAGGCTCTCATTTGTTCCAAGTGGTTACTTCTTGAGCTTTTTTCAATCAACTCTTTAAAAAATATAGAAACAATAAGGGAAACCAGAAAGCTTGAAATAACAAATTTAAGTCCAGATAGCGCTCCTTTGTCAGAGATTATAGAGATATCACAAAGATTACAATGCTTGTTTTCCTGTGGAGGACTCTGGTTGTCTTCCAAGGTTTTTATCACTTAATGGCAATAGGAGCTCAGAGTAAATTCTGTTCTAATTTGTGTTGCTGCAGTTGAAAGCAGTACTTGGCCTCTATACCAGTGTAGTCTATACTGTGTTACGTGTCTGCAGTAGACCTTCAGATAGAGGCTAATGGACAATAGGTGCTCAGGTGTTTTGGGAGCTTTAAAGCCCTCCGGGTATTTGACTCCCAAACAACTTACATCTCTTTCTGAAAATGAATACACAGACAGCAGCTACTCCAAGTTCTTGTGTTGATTTCAAGACCCTGCACAAATAAATTTGGCCCATGGAAGAGTTGTAGGATGGATGAATGAATGCAATACATTTTTCAAAGGCTTATCCTTGTGCAGTAGCTTGTCTTTATTCAATTATAACTCCTGAAATCTAAAGAACAGTTTAAACAGAATGATTGAAGCTAGAGGAGAAAGATACCTATTGGATCACTGAGTCAATCTCCTGCTATTTCACAAGTGTTCCTTATTGTGTATGTTGAAGTGTTTTGTCTAGAACTTTCTTAAATCACAAGCAACAGGGCTTCCACTTCTTGGAGAGAAATAAGATTTTCTAGCTAATTGCCCTCATGACTTTTTTCAGATTTATTTATTTATTTATTTATTTACCATAATTTAACTCTCATACTTCTGATGTTTTGAGGAAATAATAGGAAGCTGAATAAAATACCCTTATTGCCTGCTTTCTACTGACAGCCCATGAGAAAATGGTAGCATTTGGAGCAATGCAGCTAATCCAGCTGGGCTACCCTGGAAGTTCAGCCCCATGTTCACAGTTTTGCTCAACATAGCATCGTATTATGTGTTTTTTTTTCTTTATCTGGCTCTTCTGCTAATTCTAGAAGCTCTTCACAGCTTTATCTCTTTCCTTCACAGACAGAAGCATCCACTTTGTTTCTTTCTATTTTGTGAGGATGGAGGATATCAAACCAAATTGTGAAGATCTCTCTTGTTTGTTCCATAGCTAAATGTTCCCAAGCTCTTTTTCCTTCTCTTCTACTCTAACAGATAATTTTGTTCATGTGCTGTGACTTTTCTTTTCCTGAGGTCATAGGGTCATAGTTATTTTCTTACATTTTTACATTCTTCCTTTTTTTTTTTTTCTTTTTTTGTCACTCACTACAATGACCTATTGCATTTTCTTCTCAATTTCTTCTGCCATTATCTTGCAGGATTTTTCTCTTGCTCTCTTATTCCCTTATTCCCTATAATTCCTCTTTTCAGCTACTCAACTACTTTCCATCTCCTCTTACATCTTACAAAATAAATTTATTTCCATTATTTCCTACTAGATCTTATTTATGTATCAAAAATTTTGCAGATGCTCAAGAAGATATTTTGTGGTGGAGATATTTCAGTTCAGCCTGCAAAACTGATGTATGTCATAGGATACATCTAAAAGTGATTATATTAGATTTGAGCATGTAGAAGGGAACAACTATGTTCCAAACCCAACATAAAATAATATCAGATGTAACATACATAAAACACATAAAAATAATTAATAGGACTAATTAACTTCCTGCATCATTAGCAGTGATGATCACTGAACTGAGTCTCTTATAGCCTCCAGTGCTGCTTGTTTCTGTGGGACCACACCGTTCTTGGTAAAGAATATCTTGTAATGAGTTTGCTGGGTAGATACATCAGCTTGTAGGGTATTTCTTCAGCTAGGTCAGTAAAGATGGCAGATGAGAATAGATATAAGAGAGTTCTTTGTCTTGCTCTCTTAGATAGCAGGCCAGATACCTTCTGTTCTGCCCCAGAGAAGTCAAGCAGACTCTGACAAGTGGGTCTCTGGCTGTATATGAATGTGAATGACCAGCCAAATCTCTGAAGATACTTTAAACGCTACCTTCGCCAGAAAACTAATATTAAGTATCATGAAGTATTCATCAAGTGTTAGAAAAAGGCACGCTCTGCCTCAACGCATGAAAAGGATGCATCTGAGGATGGTTTGGACCAGTGTTAGCAAATGACAGGTTGCACTCTGAGCTTTTAAATCTGTGTGGTTTTTGTTCATTACTCATTGTCAGTTTGAATTCTGCTTGAATCTAGCCAAAACCTTTGTTTTTGTGGCTTGGATCATTTGCTGAATAGGCTTAATGTGTTTCCTAATCTCACAATTACCTTATATGAAATGCATGAAAAAGCTAAACTGCTATAGCCTTCTAGTTATTGCAGGTGACTCACTGATACTCTTAAGGTTTGGGGAAGAAGAAAAGTAAAAGGAAAAAGATTTTTCAAGTAAATGAGAAAGAATACGTGCATTTGAATAATGCAGATCAGTTTTCTATTTTTGTTTTGCATCTGAAATATTATTTCCTCAATGAAATCAAATGCGGAGGAAATAGAGAATGTTATTATTTTGTAGATTTCTACTCTTGTGTTTGTGCTAAATCAGAATGCAAAGTGTTTCTTGCTCTGCTACACTTCATAATTTGGTGCAGTTCAATATATCCTTAACAATTTCACCAGAAGCATGTAACAGTTATCTGTGTAGGCATCATTTTTAGGAAAGGTTGGCGGGAGAAGATTTGAAGCAGAATTAAGAACTAAGTTCTTAATGAATGAAATACAAGTAAAATTTAAGTCGTGTAAACAATGAAATTAATTAATCAGATGAATTCTGGAGCCAGTGTTCAGGAACCATTTTTCAGGGAACGGATGTGCATAAAGCAATCAGTATTTTAAAAACAAAGTTTTATTTTTTTAACAATTGAATTTTATTTTAAAACCAGTGAAGCTACATGATATTCTGTGTAATACATATCATAGAATGGTTTGGGTTGGAAAGGACCTTTAAGATCATCTAGTTCCAACCCCCTGCTGTAGGCAGGGACACCTCCATCTAGATCAGGTTGCTCACAGCCCCATCCAGCCTGGCTTAAATGCTTCCAGGGAGGAGGCATCCACAAGCTCGCTGGGCAACCTGTTTCAGTGTGTCACCACCCCCACAGGAAAGAATTTCTTCCCAATATCTAGTCTAAATCTACTGATGCCGAGAAAACCAACAAAGTAACTTGACTTGACAAGAGTTATATCGAGCAGATATTCCCTTTCATATAGCATAGGTGCATGGGGGATCGCTCCCACCAAACTCGCACACCAAAGAGAGAAATGACTAGATATTTAAAGACATAGCATACACATATTCATTACATTCTAAGGACATGGGCAGAAGTAACATCTCTGGTGCTCATGGGATGCATTCTCACTGTAAATTTCCAACCTTTTAAGGGAGGGTAGCCCAAACCATTTCCCACTGATGTTATGTTGAGCTGAGGCATCTTTTTTGCCATCTTATCTTCAACAATGGGACATCTATTCTACTTTCTTATCTTCACTTGACAACAAGTTTTGCAGCCTCTTGTTCTTGAGCCTCCGTCATTCAGCTTAGTTTGGTCAAGTTATGTGATTGGCTGTTCCTACAATATGGAAAAGCTGTTCTCACAATTCACTGTCTTCTTCCAGTTTAAAGCCCTCGTCTTGTCGCTACCTGCCCTTCTAAAAAGTCCCTCCCCAGCTTTCCTGTAGGCACTCCTTCAGGTACTGGAAGGCCACAGTAAGGTCCCCTGGAACCTTGTCTTCTCCAGGCTGAAGAGCCTCAGCTCCCTCATCCTGTCCTTGTAAGAGAGGTGCTCCAGCCCTCTGATCAGCTTCATGGCCTTTCTCTGAACCCACTCCAACAGCTCCATATTTATAGGTACAGTGTAATTTACTGTTTTGTTTATCAACTCATAAAGAGGTGGTGTTTTGTTTTCTTTGTGTTTCTAACTTTTTTTTAGCGTTTTCCTTTTTTTTCAGAGTCTAGACAGTTAGACAATAAAGGCTAGCAAACTGCTGCAAACATGCCTAAAGTGACAGAAATGTGAGGAAAAAGAAATAGATTTAAGATATTGATTGAGATGATACAGAATTTGATTGAAGCATTCATGTAAGAGCTTCTCTGGATGCATGCCATTTCACATGGTTCTTCTAGTTATAGCCCTCCAATAAGGCAAATCTCTCAGTCTACACTTCTGACAGAAATCCTTGTCGCAGTCTTTTCCTGGTCACCAGAGCTGGCACCAAAGTTTTTGTTTCAGATATCAATAAATCTGAGGAGAATTAAAAACTGGAATAGGATTTGAATTTTGTTTGTTCAGCTTGTCTCCTGTCCTGGAGAACTGCTGGGAGCCCCTGATGTGTTTCTTCAAGATAGTACCTACAGTCACTTCAGTTGTGTTAATTTTCCTACAGTAATTCAAATTAGACATTCATAAAGTATTAGTAGCTTATTAAAATTTTAAACATAGCCATAGAAATGCTCTACAACATATACACAAATGACATAATGAAAGACACTACGTGAGAAATCAGAATAATTTTTAATACTGAGTGCCAAAATTGTATAACATATTGTTTTTAATGAAACATACAGAAATGTGGATCATGGTAATATATTTTCTCTACTGTAAAACGTTTGTTTCTTTGCTTTAAGTGCCCTTAAAAAATGTGTTGCTTCTATCAACAGTTTCCGCATGACAATAGAAAGGGTGGAAATTTATATTTCTTACTAAGATTGATTTTTTGGTTGAAAATGTATTACTGTGATTTCCATAATCAGTAACATTTTGAGTGCAATACTACTTTGTGTTGTAGTAGCAGTTGTCAGAAATAATGTCTGTTGGCTATTCTGCGTTGCAGAATCTTTCTTAAGGTACTGCGACATTTCCAAAAGATGTGACATTTCCAAAAGATCTTTCAGTTACATCATTTCCAAAAGAAGTCATTAAATTAATGTACGTAGCTTATAGGTTAGATTGCTGTTCAAATACACTCTGGATAGAAGTGATAAATAATGCATTTACTTTAAAATAATTTGCGAGTTTGTGCTGGGGAAGTGTAAGCCTTTAACAAGATTTTTTCATGTTCAGAACGTGCTTTTTATTTTGAAAGATATCACATTCTGTAGGTGATATACAATATAATTATTGTTAGAATTAATACAATTTGAACAGGATAAAATACTCCTAAACCATTTTTAAATAAATATGCGTGTTCTGGTTTGGCTTGAATTTTATGAAATATTAAGTAAGTGACAAGAAATACTTTGAAAGGTAGATATGTAATGGCACTCTAGTAAATCTAGTAATTGGGTTCTTAAATTTCTTCCAGTAGAAATGTGTAAGACTCTTCCTTTCCACAACTAATTTCACCAGAGCTAATGGAAAAGAAAAAAAAGAAGAAAAAAAAAAGAAAAAAAAAAAAGAAAAAAAAAGACTTATTTTAAAAGATATTTTAGGAGAATGAATGTGCTCACACAGATGAAATACTGAATTTTTTACTAATTTATTTTCCCAATGAATAAAACAGGTATTTAGTGACATATGTGATTTGTGCAATATTAATCTAATAATACATGCAGCATATTAGAGCAAATGGGAGTACTACCAGTACTTGTCAACAGAAGTCTCGTAACTGTCTGTCTTCATTTATGGTGCACTATATAAAAGATACTTGAGGATTTCTTCGGAGAAAAATGGAGAAGGAAGAAAATAAGTGTCCTTTCTTTTCCCAAGCAACTGAAAATATCTTTATGTGATCAAAGAGAACGATGGTGCTATTTTTAAATGCATGCCTATTAAACACATCCTCTGGAAATATTCATGTTTGGTTTTGAGAAAAATAATACTATTTTTTCAACTGTGTAAGATGAGACACTACTAGAGAGTGAAGTATCAAAAGCAGGAGTTCTGCAACCAAATGATGAGTTAAGCAGCAGCAATTTCCAGGATGCATCCAAAAGTTCTAGAGGAACACATTGAAGGAACTTGAACTTTTCTAAAACCAACAAACCTAATCCTAGAGACTGATTAATTAAGGTTCAGTGGTAGAGAATACTTAACCTGCCCTTGAAATAGAGACGTAGAGATCCTTGAGAAAATATATCTTTAGTAAATAATTTAGTTGAAGTAAAGTAAGAATTTAAAAATAAAATTATGGAACACTTAATGGATTATGATATGACAAGGAAATTGGTTTTATAATGGAAAAATATTTGCTTCTAATTTAATGTAGTGGGGTTCCTTGAGGGCATCAATAAAATGGTGAGAGAAGGAGGTAGGTAGACATGCGTAAGCTTTCAAAAAGCCTTTGGCAAATCTTTCACAAGAAGCCATTAAAAATGAGTAGTTGTAAGGGGGGAGCTAAAATTATGTCACAGGTCAGAAGCAGAATGAAACACGGAAAGCAAAGTCTGAGTAACTAACTCATCATCTTTGAAAAGGGTGAAATATTAAGAAGTGATGTTTTTGAATATTGAAAGAGAACCATTCTGGTTTAATGTACTCTTTGCATTAACGATCTGGAAGAGAGACGAAATGAGCAAACTACTGATTATTTATAATGGTATTAAAAAAATGAACTTGGGAGGTTTCAGGGGAATTTAGAAAAATGAAGTCATAGACATGATGACAGGTATTGGCCATGGCTGAACAGTTTCCAGTATTATAAATATACTTAATTATCTTTAGATCTTAAATTAATATATCTCTTCATTAAATATGATAAATTAAATAAACAAAATTCTTACAGGTGTCAGTAATATCTCAAAATAGGGGGGGTGAACAAAAAATGCAAAAAAAAAAAAAAAAACCAGAAAAAACAAATCTCTCATGTATCTGTCATTCTGAAAGCAAATTCACTGTTCATGGAAGACAGCACCGTGGAAAGCTGACACTTTGGACTGGCTCCCCTAAGATAATGGTGGGCTTTTAAGCTAAGTATACATACAGGTATAAAAGTTGCAAAATTAGAGACAACAGGACAGGGATGTTGCTTTATCATGACATGCTTTATACTGATTTTCAGCTGTTCTTTCACTAGCTGAGAAGCTGCTGCTTAAAGAAATACTTTTCCTGGCCCAGCTCTCATCACCTCTGGTCTTTATAGTTCTCTCTGAACTTGCAGTTCAGAAAAAGTTTATGGTAAGCTCTCACTAGTCTTCACAGTGTGTTTTTGCTTATATAGGAACAACAGGCGTCTGCTGTGGCTGCATAAGATCCAGGTTTCCTAGAGAACTGAAGTAATTAAAATTTCACAAACTTAACATTAGGACAATTTAAGTGAAATATTACTAGGTCTACAGCCATATGGCACGGCATGATAAAATTCTTCAGTATATTAGTGTACTGCAGGAACCAAATGTAATATAAACAAAGCAGCTAACTATATTGAATAAGCAAAAGTAAAAAATTAGTGTTTACACAGTGCTGGATGCTAGCACTTGTGTATTCACTTCACATCTGGCTTTGCAAATAGTTTCACTGAGTGATAGTCTGATACCAATCTCCATGAAAACCAGAGGAGTCTCCTCAACATCTATAGCGTGGGCTGTCAGGTGGGCTTAACTCACTGTAGGCAACAGATACAGTGATACCTTCAGAGATCCCACCAATGGGAACAAATGACCTTGAGCACAGGAAAACATGGGTGGTTGCCTTTTGCATGCTTGAAGAAAGCAGGAACATAATGCTTGCTTTCTTCTAAGTCTGTAGAGGAAAAAAAGTAACAGTTTCATTTCTCTTACAAGCACTTTGATTTTTCCAGGGAATTACATAGGAATTTGTTTAATTCTGAGAAGAAAATTAAAAAATGAGTTCTGGTATTTTTTATTTTTTTTAAAACCTATTTCCTCTATAATTATTCCTGTATGACCTGGCCTAGATGGTTCCTGGGGGGGGAGGGGAATCCCTTCTAATCCTTGACATTCTGTGATTCCTAGTCAAGGTTTTAGTTTAATTTACTTACTTTTGTAAACCGAGGAGGAGCTCTGCTGTTATTTATGATCAGCTTTCTGTCTTCTGGTCTGTTTTCTGTCCCATTTCTTTTGCATCTTGCTGTCTGAGCTATACTACAGGAAATGGTCTTATGCCAAAACTACGGTGCCAATTGATAGTACACAACAAAATATTGAAAAATATATCCTTCTATGTACGTACAGTGAAACTTCACATTGTCCAGCAACTGTGAACATGGCAGGAAAAATCAGGTTAGAATTCTGAGTAAGTCTAGCTTGATCCCCAATGGAAGAGATAGCATATATCTTCAAGAAAGTACAAGTGATATTTTTTTCTACTTAGAAAAAAACCTGTATTTTGACTTCAACCTCTTCTGTTGCCCTGTTTCCTTGATGTTTCCTCTTAGTTTATGTATTTTGTTTTTAACATAATATGCTTCACACTTCTAAGAGTGAGTACTCTTCTGTTATTATTTATGGAGTAAACTGTTTATAGTAGTTGTATGGGAACTGAATCATGTAAGGGCTGAATCACAGCCTGAACCTCTGATTGATCACCTGAGGCAGCCATGGAAGCACAGGTGAAGGCAATTTGCCTGTGCTGCACCTCTCCTAGACCCATTTACAAGCTGACTACCAGTGGGGAAGGGTCTCTTTCTTGAGGACCCTCCTTTGGAGTTTTACAGTGAGCCCAGGACATAGGTAAGCACTCTATCTATTCTTTCTTTGGTATAATAATCTGCTTAGCCAAACTCTCTTGTATTTTGTAATTATAACATCTGTATATTCATTGATTATGTGGTAGTAGATGCAGTATTTCTGAGGAGTGCTGGGTATGTAATAGCAAGTGAAACTTCTCAGTATTGACAAATGTTCATGTCTAAATGCTGAAAAGACATTGTGCTCTGCAGCTATTCAGGTGTACATATAGAAATGTATCTATAAGAACTTAGTAATGTACCATCAGAATATTCTGAAAGAGCTAGAGTTTTGCAGCAAGGAGAGTGGTGTTATGCCCCTAGTGACAGCCAAAGCAATAGAAATAGAGACAATCTAATCAATAACTCTCATCCCCCTCATTTCCACAAGCAAGAAAACATTTCAGTATCTAATGGGAAACTACAGGAAAGGAGAAAGCCTTTAGCAGGGTCTGTTTTGATAAAGCAAGGGGAAATGGTTCCAAGGATAAAGAAGGTAGATTTAGGTTAGATATAAAGAAAAAGTCTTTACAGTGAGAGTGATGAGGAACTGGATGAAACAGGTTGCCTAAAGATGTGGTGAATTTCCCATTCCCATCTCAAGGCGAGGCTGGATAAGGCCCTGGGCAACCTGATCTGGTTGTGGTGACCCTGTTCATTGCAGGGTAGTTGAACTGGATGACCTTTAAAGATCCCTTTCATCTCTAAGAATTCTATGATTCTATTAAAAAAAAAAAAAAAAAAAATAGGACAAAGCATGTCCTCTCTATCCCTGAAGGTGTTGAAGAAACCTTTAGCATTTGTACTAAGAGACATAGTTCAGTGGGGAAATACTGGTGGTAGGTGGATGGTTGGACTAGATAATGTTGGAGGTGGTCTTTTCCAATCCTGGTGACTATGAATTCCATGATTCTATGTGAAATTTGTCTGTTCAGATAGATCTGTTTTTGATAGTAATGTTTCTTTAGTAATGTCAGAGATGCAGGAATAATACAAAGAGTTAGAGCCCCAGGATGACACAGAAAAAGGGAAGAAGCACAAACAAAAAATTCCAAGCCGATCTAAGTCGGATGTATAACATTTCTTACATTCCTTACGTGCACTCTGACAGCATAGATGACACTTCGAGAACAGTATCTATTTTTTTTAAGTGGAAAGGATTCTGACATTTCGTCTAACTGAAAAGAGGAGCAAGTCTTTTTTCTTTTATTTTCTTAAATTAAATTCTGCTTTCTGTTGAAGTACAGCTTTGATGAAACTGATGTAAAAAGAGAGACCACAGCACCCTGCTTATTCATGCTGAACTCAGACATTTTAGAGCATAGAAAGATTTAAAGGAGGCCTAAATGCCTTCAAAATTATTAGAGCTGAGAGAAGGTTAGCGTTTCTCTCAATTAAACTTTTTCTTCTATTAAACCTTGACACTTTGATCATTTTTTTCCTGTTCATTTGCAAAATAAGAAGAGCTATTATTTTCTGGCTCTCCCTCAGGATCTGCCCTTTCCTGTAATTCAGATGATATGGGAGGGTGACAAATGAAATAATGACAGAGCTGTTTCACTCATCTTTCCAAGTATGAGATATTCCTAACAAGGAAGGAATTTTAAGAGAGATGTTTCTGTCTATTTGAAGAATAATATGAAGACCAGAGAGTAACTTTTATCTCAACATCTAATGAGAGCAGCAGTTCTTTATATCCAGTAACAATTCCTTTAAACAATGAATTGTAAATCAGTAATTCTGATCAGCTGCTGGTAAGAGAGTACACCTGTTTAGGTATGTCCTCATAAGAAACACAACCAAACAACTGCCTTTGGGAGTTTTCTCTCATTTCTTATCTGAAAAAAATATATTTTTATTTGCTTCAGCTTCCAAAAAGTCTTCTCCTTTGCAAACCAACAGCTTTGTTTACTGAAGCTGAAAATAAAGCATCAAGTTAGCAAAAAAGTAAAAAAGAAAGAAAGAAAAGCCCTCAACAGTAAAATTTTAGCTCTTTGTCTCTTCTTCAGTGTCTCTGAAATGGAGAAATATGACTGCAGTGAACATCTTACCTGAAAGTAAATAGCTTTACTGTCAACTCTGTACAGTGCTTTATGAACTAAATGACAACTTAGGACAAGTTGTTCTTTACCTTCTCTCTAGTTGTCTATTGGCAGTGTTTGTACTGATATGTTAATATAATATTCTATTAAGATTTTGTTGGTTATCATGCCACAACTAAGTAAATCTATCTACTTTTCCCTCAGGGACTTGAATTAGTATCTCTTGTACATTATAAGTAGGGATTTCCCCAACTACAAACTGTCTCTAGTTATCTTAGGGAATGAATGATAAATTGAACTGCAATAGAAAAGTCATTAAAGCAAATATTTCGATAGCTCTTAAAGCAAAATCATGTTATTGTGCCAAGCCCATGAAACTGAGTTTCATCTATCATATAGATGGTAGATAGAATGGGAAGGGAAAAAAAACAGTTTTATGACATGTGATTTCAAAAATTTATTTAGTATTGCAACCTTTCTTTTGCTTTTGTGCTCTAAATGAAAAAGTGAATTCCTGTAACCAGCAATTTAGCACTTAAACCTAACGGACCTCCATCTCTGCAGTCTTGTACAATCTTACAGATAAAATTCTGTTAAATCCAGCCTGTACACTTCTATGGTAAATGCATGTGTTGTTTTCATGTACAACTGTAAAGAAATGGTTTCAATTTCGAAAGACTATAGGATTTTCTTCATTTCAGTTTAGCCCCCTAAATTGTTTCTTTGAAAGTTTTACTCGCTCTTTCATAGGAATAGCTTGTGTAGATTCCTAGGGGTTTAAGAGTTAACTAATATCAGTTTCAGCATCGTCTGTGATGTATTTGCGTGATGGGTCCCAATTGTTCTGCCATGTCTGCAGCCATTGAAGAAGTAGTTATATCTGAGTTACATCTGCCTCTGTATAGCAGATGTCTTCTAGACTGTAATAAAAGTTGATGTAGACCAACATTTATCATAACTAAGTTGCTGTATGCTAAGAATCACTCATGCAGTTCCCTCTAATACTAATCCTAACCACTGGGATCTTTTTTGCTACACTTGCTGTTAAAGGCATAATCCTTAAAATTTAATCATTTCCTGGAAAAGCCCTTGTGGATGTGATGGATGTTCTATAGCACGTCATAGAAAATTGCACTGGATCTCACAGACTACTTCAAAAACATCTGTAGTATATTTACTTATACATCAGTTATTTCTATAAATTCATGTATATGGACATATGTCAAATATTTGTTTCAAGCATAAGTTCTAAGAGACTTGTTAAAAGGTGCATTTGAAGTATTTGAAGTATTAACAGTGGTATTATCTTGCATGAACTACACTACTCAGTGTGTTAGTTATTCCACATATAGTCCTTTTGGGGTTTACATTAAGGTTGGATGGATTAGGAAATATTGCAGGTCTAAGTAAACTACTCTGCACTAAGATTCAGCTGTGTTAATTTCCCTCTATAAATGCTGTCTGAGAGTGTGTTGGCCTCTTCAGGAGTGTAGCTTTATTCCTGAATTTAGTTTAAAATATGCTATGCATGTCTGTGTGTCTGAAACAGGAAGCAATTAACAATTTACACCAAAGTTATGAGCATTTATTGAATATCTACCTTGTTTTGTAGTATTGAACTTGCATAGTCTGCATCACTGAAAGAAATATTTGTGATACTTTAGTCACGGCACTGGTCAACAACCATGTTGTCTTTTAAGACATGCTTTCTTACAATTCAGAGAGCAGTAGAATTACAAACACAACTCCATGAAGAAATAAAAAGCAATATAGTCTATCTCCTTCAGCAGAATCAATTAAACTGGAGAAACTGCATAGCTGCTTTGCCCAAGCTTAGGGGCATTTCTTCATAGCTGATTGCACCAGTTTATGGTTATTTCTGTGTAAATGTTGTTCACCTCTACAGATTACCTTTAAAAAAAGACTGAAGGATAATGTCTTCATCTTGCTGAAGCCTGAGGAGAGGTGGCATTGGTACCTTTGTCACAGATGACTGATAAAAGTAAAAAAGTAGTACTCTGAGTAAACTACATTTGCCATAGGATTGCAGTTTTTATAACCTGGCATTTCCAGTCAGACATGGACAGAAAATTTAGGCAGTCCTCCATCTCTTTCTGAAACAATCACTGGCTGGCATTAGTATTTGACTAGAGGTCTTGTTTGTAAGGTGCGTTGCTATGAATGTTTTTGTCACTTTGTCATTTTGAGTGTTATCTTGTTTTTTGTGGGGCTGTACTTGCTTTTTAAATTCAGAGTGTGTTGTCTGCCTGAGAAGTGAGTGATTTTGCCAACTGATTCAACGGAGAAGCTGACTTTCCAGTGGTAGAATATATGAGAAAAATATACTCCTGTCCTCCTGCTTTTTCCTTTTTTTAAAAAAAACAATTATTTACATATGTCCAGTGTGCTCTAATCTAGTTGGCCAGTAGTTTGGCGCTGTATTTTTTAAATGGGTTAGACTTAATCTGTTTGGCTGTTGAAGAGTGAAGCACCAAAAGATATGTACATTTAATTCAAAGATTTTTCTCCTTTATATTTGTAAAAGCATTAAAAAATAAGATTTTATAAATTTAAGTTATTTAACTAATTTTGGATACTGAAACTCTCAGTCTGTACTGTTACTTTTATATACACAGATTAAAACAGGAAAACAAACATTTTTATTTGTATTTGAAAGTGAAAGGCATATTAGAGCAAATGTGTATGTTTGAGAAGTACATTGTGATATTCGGATAGTAAAACATAAGCACACACTATTTTCTTTTTTCTGAGTATTTCTCATTTCTATATACTTGTAGCTGGATAGATAAAATAGGTCAACTTTGCATTTCAAAGTGTGCTCCTCAGCATTATCATTCTCTTATTACTCTTTGAGTTTCAGTGGAAAACCTCTTCTAAATAATTGAGGGGCTGCAACATGGTCTAAATAATTGCATGACTAAATTACTAGAAAAACAGTGGACTACTACTGTCTTTTTATTCAGCTGCCTTTTACACTTCGTTTACCTGTGCATGAGGAAAATAGCTGCCTTGCCAATGTGAGCTGTCAGGTATTGAATCTCAGAATAAAGGCAGAAGTGTTGGCAACCAAAATCAGTGTATATAGTTGATAATACAGTGCAGAAGTAAGGCTTTTTGGCATTTTATTTTCGTGGCTTCATCAGAATAGAGTCTGTAATGGCAAGAGTAAAGATAAAAGAGGCTTTGCTTCTCCAAATCTGTTTTGGAATGCATAGTAAATGTGTGCAGTGCCTAAATGTAAATAGGATACATAAGAATTCTCCTGTATTTCAGTTTTTTTAAAAAAGTATGCAAGCCAATTTTTTCCCACTCTTTTATTACTTTTTTCACAGCTGTTTATCAAACACCTGCCTCCCCCAGAATTAAATGCACATAGCTTCTGCTTGTTCCTTCCTTAAATTAAGATAAGATAAGATTAGGAACCAATACTGAGAAAATGTTTACAAAATAAATTCTATCTACCTTAAATGAAAAAAAATCTATTAAAAAAATGTGTTTATCATAAAGGATTTTTACAATATTGTTTAAAGATTTAAAGAGACAGTTATAATTTTGGCTTAGAAGTACAGAAGGGTGCGTAAAAGAATGATTTTAATGTGAGAGAATAAGGAAAATAAGTTTCAAGTGTATATTTTTAAATTTTCTAAATTTGCTATTTTTAAGGCTGTTTTATTTCATAGTATTTATGGTTGCTGTCACCGTTTTCTGATATAGAATCTTGAGTTTTCATATCTACTTTGATAGTTGGACTAGATGATCTTAGTGGTCTTTTCCAACCTAAATGATTCTATGATTCTACTTAAAATGTTTAACTGAAATAAGGAGAGATCTCTATGCTTCTTCAAGTGAAAAGAGACAAAGTCTAAATGGTAGTACAAGGAAAGATTCTCATCTAAGTGGAGAACTTACCTGGAATCCTGCTGAATTCTTTGACTTCAGAATGCAACCATGTAAATTTTAAGCAAGCTTTTTGCTTGCAAGCTTATGTAGGTAATACCAGCTCTATTCTTATTTTTAAGAACAGTAGTTTCCAATTGAGAATTTTAAGAAAAAACTACCACTGTAGCTCCCCGAGACCACAAATTATGTTAACTAAAAAGATATTTAGACATTCGATTTTAGAATTTCCATTTTTTCCTGTACTATATGCATGTTTTTTCTCTCCATTCCATAGATCTGAAAATATAAAACCAGAAAACATTTCTAGTAGTAATTTCAATTTCTATCAGGATCTGCCATTATGATGTATGGAAAATATAAGGAACTGATTGTAACATATATCTTACTGAGATACTTTCTCCTTTTTAACATAAATAAAAATGAACAGTTTATGCCCAAACCTTTTCTGAAACAGTTTTCTGGCACAAAGTGGTAGTTTGTTGATCACTTGTTGGAATTTCAAAAATTAGGCCATCTGCAGTGTATCTCTTTAGCTATTCTGAATTAAAACTGGAGTGATGTTGAACTTCAGTCCTCCGGTACTTAAAAATTGTTGCCATACTGTCATGTGGCACTTCACATGAGCATTTGTATGTTAAAAAATAATAATAATAAAACATAGCAATGTTTTTAATGATTGTTTGCAAGGGCTGGATGTATATATATGTTTGAGTAAAGCTTTAGAGAGCTTTCAGCAAATATGGCTGCCTGTATTTTCTTCCTGTTGAAGACATGGATCCTGAAAATCCTTTGTATTGTGGAGGAACTCTAGGCTCCAATGCAGATGGTACACATGAAGCAGCCTGTGGATGAAAACGCATTTCTTCCTGTATGCATTAATATTTTCCCTTTGTCTCAGAAAATTGTCTATTTTTAATGGGCTTCCTCCTTCTCAGCAGTAATAACTGCCCAATTAGAATAATATTTTACATTTCCTTAACAACTGTGCGGATTTTTATCTAGTTCTGTTTTGCAAACACAATAAGCAATTGTATATAGTATTAAATATTCATAATTCGGACCTGAAACAACGAGTGACTCTTAACTAGCATGGTGATTGATAGCAATCCTTAATTCAGAAAACTGCTTTCTAAATAGTGATACAGGTGCATCCAGCAACTTCAGTGTCAGGGAAAAGATAAAAATCCAATTATTTTGTTACTTTCTTTTTTAATTATTATCTTATTTTGCTCAAGTAACTCGTCTTCATAAAACAGTAGGAAATATTTTCTATATAAGATTATAATACATAAGACTTCAAAAGAGAGGAAAATCACTGAGTGATATGTAGTTGCATGCTTGGACATCAAAAGTGGGCTATTCTTTACTAGAACAGTCCTTGTCTGGATGCCTACCTGTGTGACAAGTAGGGAACTTGGTTTCATAGGGAACTCAGTGAACTCTAATGGTCGCTTCCAATTCGTGTGATTCTGTGAGTAAGTTTAAGGCCACTAATTGCATTAGCTGAAATTGGAGAAGGTATTAGATTCTATAGATTCGTTAAAACACAGTAGGAACTAAATCATATTTACATGAAAATGGTGGTGAACTTTGTTACTTCAATAAATAAAAAAGCAGGAAGAAACATTATTGCCAAAGAAAACAGAAACTTCATCAGTACTCTTACAAAAATTTTGCTTTATTAATAAACAATATTAGTATCTGTAGTGTATTTACAACCTCATGACCGCTCTGATCTATCGGAGCTTGTTGTTTGGTTTGTTTTTTTCTTTTTTGTAATATTATAATACTCATCAAAGAAGGAAGGGAATGTTTCCTTTTACTTAAGCTGAAAAACACAGTGGAACAGATAAGCTTATACAAATATTTCACGTTATTACATACCCAAAATGCATTCTGAGCACATGGGATTTTTCACCCTTTCCTAAACATACAATTTTATTTAAAGGGGGAAGAAAACACCTATTTTAAATATTCAGCGTTTATTTCTAATGTGTAGACTTGCAAATTTGAGAAAACTGTCTTGTTTTTTATTTCTATCCTTCTCTTTTTTGGGATCTACTTTTTCGGCATCTTAATTATTGGACTTCCTTTATGTTCAAATATAAATATTTTGCAGCTTTCATAGGAGCTGTATTGATATAAGTAAGGAACAAGATAGTTGAGAGGAAATTGAGAATATTGCTCTCCTTTTTTTGTTTTTTTGAGATTCATAAGACCTGTCAAACCAAGGAATCACTGTGGAACCACATATATATTAAACATGTATATAGGCACACATACATACATCTATATAAATACATTCAAATCACATCACATATCCTATTCATTCTATCCCCTTAATATTTACTTCATTCAGAATTGTAGACTCATTTGGGTTGAAGGGAACCTCTAAAACTCATGCAGTCCAACTCTTCTGAAATGAACGTGGACATCTACAGCTCAGTAGGTTTGCTCAGTGCCCCATCCAGCCTGAAAGACAATACAATACAAAGGTGGTATGTGTGAAGATGCTGTATTATTTCCACAGTAGTCACTTTACCTGATGAGTGTCCAAATAAGGAAATGATTGTGAAAAAGTTGTCACTTTTATATTGCAATTTTTCAAATTCAAATCAATCAAGAACATGTTGGATTACTTATTCACAGCATATAAATGCAATCTGTAGAAGTTAAATCTTGACAGCTAATTTTTCATTCTTGACATAGATGTTAAATTGAAGCTCTGCAAGGTATAGCTCAGCATCAGTGTCAGGGCTCAGAGTGTAGGTTGTTGAAAGAAGCCCTTAAGTATCCAGAGAGGACTCATTTTCTGCTCCTCCTCAACAACTGGGAAAGATGCTCATTATACCTTTCCAAGGTGTACACATGACATTTGAGAAAACACAGTCTGTGGCATGCATTTTCTTCCAAGCCTACAGTAGTATTATTATTTAAAATTTAGATGTTACTGTTATGCATGGTTGTTCTTCCTATGCCTCAGTTTTAGGGAAGCAGACGTTCAGTTACTTCTGCTGTTATGTCACTAGCTCTGCTGTTTCAGTTCATGCTCTCTTTAACCTTTTAAAGAGATAAATAACAGTTTCTGCTTTGGGACACGTAGCTCTTTGGTTTATTCCCTTTCACTCTATTCTTTATCTAGCAACAGCAGAGAAAATTAAAATTTGATTCTTGATAACGCTAATAGTCTAGAACTTTTATACTGTGATTTAGGTCATGTTGTTGAGAAGTAGCACCGTGGATTAAGTATACTCATTAAATATTTTGACATTTTCAATAGTAAAACTACATATATGTGCAGCATTCATAAATACAGGCCATTCCTGCAGTGGCAGTTAGGAATACTCAAGCAGGTAAAATTGTCTGCTGTATTTTTATTGGCTGTTTTGATAACCAAACTTCTTTCCTGCCCCTAAGAACTTATTTCTGATCAGAAGAATAATAGTTTTCAAACTCATGGCATCATTTTGAATAAAGTCTTGTATACGCTTGTCAAAGCAGGACAGGAAAGCAGAAGATGAGAAAAGATGCATAAAGCTAACCTTGCCACCAATGCTTTAGCAGGCAAATAAATCTGACTTCCCTGAATATCAGGTCTTAAAGTATCTTCTTAGTTTTCTTCAGGAGAAAATATGAGACTTGCTTTTAAAAAGAAATACTAAATTCAGAGTAATACTTCTAATGTCTTTTGTTCAATACATTAATGTGATTTAGTAAGTATTCACCCTTTCTACTAGAGTGTGCTACCTTACTTAAACTGTATAGGAAGGAAAATGCCCAAGTAAACAAATGCTCAGGTTTTCAAGACCGTACTATTTCAGTGGTCTTCAAGAGTCTGCAAGAGAGACTCATATTCTAATCATTGTCTGTGCTTATTCAAATGGAAAGGCTTTACCAGAGGGTGTTTTCAATTTGTCCTTTAAAAGAACGCCTCTCATTTTGCTACTAGTTGAAAAATCCTCGGGAAGCTGGCTTAAAATTAGCCTTTGTGAGTAAATCATCCCAACCTTAAACCAGGTAATCAAAGGTACTCAGCTGTTTAACAGACTGAATTCAGTGAAATTTGCAACTGGAATTCTTTTAAGTCTTCTAAGTGTTTCACATTTTGGAAGTAGCCATTGTTTAATTTTGAAGTTGATCTGAGAAATGAGTTAGCTGTGATATATTAAAGGAACCTTCACGTTAGCATATCCACAGAATGCAACATCAACTGTTTTGATATAGTACTGGTTAAGATCATTTTTATTATCTCCAGAATGCAGAAAAGAATAAACAAAGAAGCACAGATGTGTTTTCTTATTGATTAATCTGAGCTGAGCTTTTTTTGTCATCTTGAGGTTAGTGTTTGAACATAGAGTTTACAGTCTGGTTTTGTTTTCCTACCTATGGAACAAACATAAGTGACTTTTGTTGAAATTTGAGTAAATTAAGATAACCATAAGAACAATCTGTGCTGCTTCTGACAGCAAGCACTGTACTGAATATCAAGTAACTGCCCACCTGTAAAGCAACCAAGAGATTTAAAGGAGTATGTATAACATAGTGTCTATGACATAATGAAATCTAGCTATCAATAAACATTGGCCCACAGAAGATATGAGGCTAATGTAAAATATTGTAATATCCCATTACAGAGAGTAGATTTCCTTCCCAGAATTAAACAAATCATGTCTGTTATCACCTGAATCAACCATAAAAACATCGGACAAATATGTAAAAGTAGACAGCAGAGTTATAGTTTAATATATTTTCTCAAATGTCTGGAACATACAGTAACTAAAATATTTTTCATGAGTTTTAAATTTCAACAAAGGTAGGTTGACAGCTGCAGAATACACTTGGATCAATTTACTACAGAGAAAGGAAAACAGGAAAAAAAAAGGAACAACATGAAATATAGCAAGAGATGTGACTGTGAAATTGACTGAGAATATTTTGCACTTGTGCAGAATGTGCCTGTACCTAAAGACACTGTTACACTGTGGACTCATAGCAATTTTCTTACTGGAAAAAAATATTGAGTTATTCTGCTCCTTAAAGTATTCTTATACTGACATATATAGTGATTAGTTAAGAGACACAAGCAGTAGGAGCTGGCCACAGAAAAATATGGACCACGGAAGGGATAACAGCTCTGCACCTTATCACTTGTGCCTATTGCAAACCATGCCTAGAATTCAATTCCTTCATCGTTTACAGTAATGTAGTCAGCCATATTGCTGAGTTGTGCTGGTATAAGCTTTGTGCAAGTGGTGAATATCTTTGTATGTCATTAAATACATATGCATTACATTTCTGAACTTATCAACAGTTAGATTGTGCTGATATGTATAAGATATTTTAGTACAGACCGAATGAATCTTGAGCCAAGTGACTTCTCTCCAGAAGCACCCAGCAGCCAGTTATAGTGTCTAGAGCAAAGGGAAACAACAGGTTAAATGTAAAGCAATACTTCCTGAGAATACTGACTTAGTTTTCAAGATTTCAAGTCCTTCTCAGCAAGAGATGGTGCTTTTATTTTTTATAGTCACTCCAGGTATTTGTGCAGTCTTTCTTTCAGGCCATGAAAATTTCTTTATCCAAAATATCCTATAGTGAATAACTCTCAATTGAGGGAATAGTTAACTTAGGCTTTTATCTTCTCCTGGATTGCTTTCAACTTCCTTCCTAAAGGTTTCATGTGCTCCTTCTCCTTTTTTTAATATAGAGCAAGTGTGTATTCCTTATCAGTTTGTACTATGGAAAACAAAACAAAAAAAAAAAAAGGCAATAAAACCAATAGAGAAAAGTGATCTGGTAAATTAAATACATGAATCCAAACTCTCAGTTGAAAAGGAACAGTTTGGAAAATAAGATGTGAACTTCATTTGGTGCCATTTACAGAAATTGAAATATTGCAATTTTATTTCCTACCAATCTAGATAGCCTTGTGCAAAGTATGCACAATGAATGGAACTTTCTAAGAATGATGCTGAGAATTAATTTAATTGATCTCAAATTAAGCTACTTCAGCTGTGATAAGATGAATGTTGATCAACAGAGTCAAATGCCTACTCAGTTAAAGTAATTCAACCTTAACAAAAAAAAAAAAACAAGAAAAAAAGAAAAAAAAAAAGCCAACCACATTTATGACATATTTATAGCCATAAGGTTTCTTGAAACAAGATAACACATGTTAGATTTGACAATACTGAAGTTTGGTTATGTTCAAGACATTATCTGAGCAGGAATCACTTTAATAAAATATAAGCTTAACATTAGGCTTCCCTTCATTTTCATGAACTTAAAATCTAAAATGGAAATTTTAATTTCTACCTACAGAATCAACAAGGCTGTCTGGTCTGTTATACTCTAATAAATAAATGTGGAGCTGGAATTACAAACATTGGAAAACATAAGGGTATACTGCCAAAGGACAATTTTTTTGCTTTACTGGATCTTCAAAATCAACCAACCCCCCCCAAAAAAATAAAATTTAATAATTAAGAAAAGAAATTTTTGGAAGATAATTCTACCAAAGCATTGATTCCTCAGATTGTCATAGCACAACTTGCACTCTAATAAAAATACAGGCTGCCATTAGAATGAGATCATACAAAATGAAGATTTATATAACTACTAAAGTAGTATCTTTTCAGTATACTGAAAACCAGGAAAGAAAACAAAGGGGGGTGCAACCAGCATGGTTGCACTTCACCATGCAACCCTGAAAAATGAACTTCCTTGTGGATAATTCTGAGCTCTAAAAGGTGAAATATGCTTATTTCAACTCCATCCTTACATTAAAAAATTCATGGAATACCATTACCATATATTAAAACAAAAATGCATCACCTTGTTTGTAAGGATGACACTTTTGAGAACAAGGCTGCTATATTATAGATTTGCCGGAGTACATGAAGAACACTAGAGATTTTTAGTTTTATTTATTTATTTTTAAAGGAGAGAGGAAAGAAGTATTGAAGTCTGAATTCTATAGCCTGCAAAAAAAAAAATTGTATTTTAGATTCTCTTGCCAGCGTACTGGAGGTATATGTTAAGCTAGTGAATTTGCCTTCTTCCTCCATCTGTCTGCAGTAATCACTGTCAGTGCATTTGAGCATTGAGGAAAGGGTTTTTCCAGCCAACAGATTAAGGAAGAGTGTTTAAAGGTTATGTTTCCAGCTGATGAAGTAGATTCTGTAGTCAGTAAAGGGAAAAATAAGTGAAAATAGAGGACAGAAGGGTACAGGTACACTACACAGTGAACGAGGGCCAGATAAAATGAATCAGTTTGATTCAGGTTTTTTTTTTGTTTGTTTTTGTTTTTTAGAGAAAAGTGACAAAAGTGCATGTGTTTGGAATAGCACGTGAACTGGATATTCTTAATTCCTGAAGTTCAAAACAATTGGCTTGAGAAATCAGCAGTTAGTAGCGGGGATTTGTAATGAGCCTGCCAGTCTGGTGTACCATTATATGACAGAAAATTATAGTACCTAGCCTATAAAAAAAAAAAAAAAAAAAAAAAAAAGCACATGCAAGCTGGTTAGTCTTTTCTCACTTGGATTGAAGACTTACGAATAAATACCTAAAGTATTCAGGATATGGCTGTAAATGAATAACTGTTGGAAAATACTACATCAGTAGTATCAAAAGTATATTTTGTCAAACTGCCTTTGTATCTGCCTTAGGTAAGACAACTGAATGATTGTCTAGACAGGGAAAAACAATAGATTAATCTAATTTCAGCTAAACATTTGATATAATACCATATGGAGAAAGACAGTAACACAAGATGGTTAATGAGGCTGTGCTGGTAACAGTTGCTGGATTATTAGAAGGATGGTAATGAAACTCAAGCATGAGTATTAGCACAAACCCTCCTTAATACTTTTCACTGTGTGTTGTAACGCCTAGGCAGTGGAAATTTGCTGATGCAATCAAGCTGATAGTGCAGAAGGTGATGTGATGTGAGTTTCTTTAAGCATTTAAATAACAGAACAAAATTCAGTAGTTCTATGTTCAAAATGTAAGTTTAGCAACAGTTTGTGTTACACAATGGAAGTTCTACATGTAGAAATGAAGAAATAGTTTGGATTCTCCTAGAGATTACTTGAAGCCACAAATGCAAAGACTTTGGAAGTATCAGACAAGTATTTTTAAGGAGCAGTTTATTTTTTTCTGCAGAGACTTACTCTGAAATATTATGGACAATTTTTGTCATCCTTCTTAAAAATTGAGCAGTCTAAATTTGATCTAAGTGCAAGGAAAAGATATCTATACCTTCAAGACGAACATGGAAATGAGAAATGCATTTAATAAAAGGAAACTATGTAAGTTTGGCTAAGAGTGTAGTAAAGAAAAAAAAAAAAGTGGTCTATAAATATGTCATTGTGGAAAAAGAAAGTGGTAGTTAACAGCAGTAAGTGGAAAAACAAGTAAGAAAAGATAGCTACCAGTACAGAGAGAGATAAACATCCCACTAATGAAGTTAGCTTGGAAAAGAGAAGACAGTATATTGTAATAGAAGAGATGGAAAAAAAAAAAATAATAATAATCTTGCCTGGTTTTAAAACAGTTTAATTGTTACAGAAAGGATTTAATAGTATTGTATTTAATAGTATTGTTGACTGGTTAGGGAGGTTGCTTCAAGTCTATTCTTTGAAGACCCTTCACGTTCCTTAACCATAGAAATGCTTGTTAATTTTATTTTGGTATAAACTCAGAAAATTATAGGCAAGTCTGTATTATGAAAGGAAGTCTAGGGATCCATTCTGGAATATATTGATCAGGAAAAAAAGTGTGCTTTTTCAGGATCAGTCAGCATGATTTGAATTATGAAATTTTAGGTATTTCTCATTCATATTCACCTTTTTCAAAATGGTGGGAATTATAATCTTTATATACTTCCTATTTAGTGTCAAACAAGTTCAAAATGTTTCACTCATAAATATTCATCTTAATCTAATTATTTTATTCTGACAAGTAGGGATAAGGTTTGTGAAGGCTTACTTATGAGCAACTTTGAAGTTGTTTGGAGATCTGCTCATAAAGGTACTTATACCGTGGGAAAGTCTGGTTTAAGATGGCCTTTAGTGTCAATCATTGTAATCTACATATATTTCTCAATAATAATAATCTACAGGTTTTTTTTTTTTTTAGATTATTAGATTGAAAGTAGTCTGGAGTCAAACAGGTAACAACGCTGTACAAAATGGGAAGCAAAAGTGGAAAGGCAAATCATACTACTGTAAAGATAATTATGATTTCTGCTCTTAAACTGATCAACTCTCTTTAGACACATAGGTAGAGACAAATCTTCACCTAGAAAGAAATCCTCCTTATTTCTCAACTATCAAGTTTTTTTAGTTTAAAAACAAAACAAAAAGAATGTTTCTGGAATAAACTTGATTCTAAGTCTGTTTTACTATCTGAGCTTTTCTTAATCCCCAGTCAAAGGAAAGAAGTTTCAGTGTCTGTATGAGATGTTCTATCATTGCTTTACAGTTGTCTATGTTTAGTAGCATGCACAAACTTTTCCTTCCCCGATAGATTTGACCTCTTTAAGATTACTATTTTATCTAGAGGATGCCTCTAATGCAAGTAGAGAAGTCTGTAAACACTCGTTGCTACCATGATTAGCAGACACATTTCTTGCAGCTAAACTAAAACATAAGGAAAAAGATCAATGATTTACAATTCATAAATAAACCCTGAGAATTGAGGTTTAACAATAGAAGTGCAGGTCAAGAATGTCAGAATGTAGGATTGATTTAATACTTCATAAATAGAGGATTGCCTCTGTGCTTTACTTATTATGATTGAACACACATAAGATTTAAAAGAGAAAAGGAAAGAAAACCAGAAAAAAAATCAGCTAAAAATTAATTAGTAAATTTAAAACATAACATTAAAAAAAACACACCACAGATGAAAACCAGTGCAAATACAAGTTTTTTCAGTGATAGCATGTGCTAGCGTAGCAAATTCTGTGATACAGGATTTGTATCCAACTTTTTCAGTCATTAAATCACACTTAAAGTTAAATCTAACTTAACAGTTTTGCTGTCTTTGATTTTATTCAGTGACTTATTTTATTAATTATTACCATTAGACATGCTAGTTTTTCTACATAAATAGAAAAAGCTTTTTAGTCTTTGAACTTCCTAATACTTATATTTACATAGTGACACAAGAAACTATATACTTTAATATAGTAATTTGCTGCTGATGATAAATTCATCTTACTTAATGTATCTGCGCCTTATAAATAGAATGAATGAAACATGAAGTTTGAGGGAGTTTGGTTTAAAAGATATTTATAACTTAGAGAATTTAGTAAAACAAAATATTTGAAAACCGCACATTGCAGTTCAGTGTTCTGCAGAATACCTGACTTAATGATTCTTCAAAATTAAAATTAGAGAAGCAATGAGGATGGAATCTGAACAAGCTACTAAAAATAATAAGAGTGAGTTGCTAAGATTTTCCCCCTAAAGCTAAGCCTTTATCTCTGCTACATACATAACAATGGAGAGGATGTATTAGGAGATGCCTGGAGAGAAGAGAAGAGGAACGTGCTGGATTTGGACATGGGAATGTAGGGATTATTCAAGATTTATGCAGTGTTTACACAGAGAAGAAAAAGCTTGGAAAAGAAGGGATCAAGGAAACAAATTCAGAAGAAAGAATTAAAAGGGGGCAGAAGTGAGACCAGGGATATGTAAGCAAGTCAGTACACTTGTCTGACTAACTCTGCAGATGGTCTTGTATAACAAGAACGTAGAGCACCTGGGAGATGGATGCTGGAGAGTGCTCACTCTGATGGAACCTGGAAATGGAAATAAGAGCAGCTCCTCAGGCAGCCCTAGAGGTAGGGCTGTATATTTTATATGGATTAAAGACCTTTAAGTGTAACTAGTAATCTTAACATTTCAAAACTGCGGGGTCTGTGAGTTCTCCCAGGAGTCTTTTGAGGGGTAGGAAGGAGGCAGTGGATTTTTTTTGTGTATGTTTGGAGGTTAGAGAGGGCATTGTTATTTTTTTTCACTTATTGCATCAGTAGCTTTGGTCATGGTTGGGGTCATGGAGAAGAGAGGAAGTTATTAGATGGCATTAAACATGAATGTGTAGCTATGTTTTGTTATCTCTCTCAGTGAAAAATTCATACTGCAGCTGGACTGTGTACAAATTCTGACTGTCAGGAAGTGACCTGAGATGGTCTGACCCATCTTGCTGTAGGTCAAGTTCTGGTTGGATTTGATGATTAAGCTACCCAGCCTGCAAACCTTAAGTTTTGCCTCTGGAAAAGGCATTCTGATTCAGGATTCCTTTACTTTTTTAATAATTCATATTTCATATGCTACCGTGTCGTGTCTTATAGCACAAGTCTGAGGTGCAGTTCTGTTGCCATGAAAAGTTGCAGACGAAAGCATTCTCTTTCATGAGTGTAATAAAGACAAAATTCTGCAGGGCAGGTTATCAAGGTATTGAAAAGATTAAATGAGGTTAGAGATAGCTTTGGGGTTTTACTTTGTGTAGGAAAATACCTTTGTAAAGAAAATGGACTAATAACTTGTATCACCTGAAGGTGAGCACATGCTTTTGTTTGGGTCTATTGAGGTTATCATAGAAACTTACTGTGGCAAAATGATAAAGGTAAAGAAAATATATCTTACTGATTCAGAAGCAAAGGTAGCATAAGACTTGAAAATATTGTATATAGAAATTTAATGAAAAAAATATGACTATTAGAAATTTTAAAACATTGAAATTACTTCTCATTGCTGATTTTTTTGTTTGTTTGTTTTTACCTGTTGATAAATTTCCCTCCCCATTAGTGATTGGTCAGCAAAACAGATACATCAGTTTCTACTGTTTTTAGTAAATATTTCTCTTTCAAGTAATTTGTGTGTGTGTGTGTGTGTGTGTGTGTGTGTGTGTGTGTGTGTGTATATATACACATTAAAGTTAGGGAAAGTGTGTGTGTATATATATATATATATATATATATATATATATATACATACATTAAAATTAGGGAAAGCACATGCTTAGGAGCACAAGTAAAACCTTACTAACAAAATTCAATCTAATTTATTCTTTATGATACTAGTATATTATTAGAGATTACTTCACTTGATTTGTTCACACTATCATAATGTGGTTTTTTGTTTTGTTTGTGTTATGTTTTCCATTTGACCCTTATTGTCTAAACTTCTCACTGTCCTTACTTTGCCAGAACAATGAAGAAAAGCTGAAGGAACTGGGATTGTTTAGTTTGGAGAAGAGAAAACTCCAGGGAGAACTCTGACCTTCCAATACTCGAAGGGAGCAAATAAATATGAGGGGCAACAGCTGTTTACTAGGGTGGATAGTGATAGAACAAGGGGGAATGGTTTTAAGCTAATACCGGAGTTGTTTAGGTTGGATATTAGAAGGAAGTTTTTCACTCAGAGGGTGAAAATCCACAACCAAGGAGGTTGTGGATGTCCCCATCCCTGGAGGCATTCAAGGCCAGGCTGGATGTGGCTCTGGGCAGCCTGGTCTGGCGACCTGCACATAGCAGGGGGGGGTGAAACTAGATGATCATTGTAATCCTTTTCCACCCAAGCCATTTTGTGATTTGATGATTCTGTGATTTCTGGAAAACATGAATTTTAGAATGTTTTCATAATCTTTATTTTCTTGCACTGCTCGGTACAAAAGGCACCAATTTTCTGTCTTTGTTAAAGCAGCTAAAAATACCTGAAGGTGGAATGCAAAATGATTAATCATCATTCATGGTTTGGAGTTTCCAAAGACACATTTCTTAACCACTAATCCATACATGAGTTTTCTGCTTTTTTCCCTCCTTCTCTTAAGCTTAGCTCTTGGTACTCCAGATTTATGCATAATTTTTTTTTCCATCCTATTGTATGATTTCCATCTTAAATTCTTTCATACAGTGATATCTCAAATTACTATAATTTCACATTGCTGTCTTGTACGGGATGATGTTTGAATACTGATGCCTTCAGATTTAGGTTCAGATGTGAACCTAAATTGACTAAATGTTTTTTTCCTAAGACTGGAATCTGATTCAGCATCATTAATGTAAACGTATATATTTCTGTTGATGTAATTGTTTGTTCCATTGGGCCTTGCTGATGTACCTTGCTTACAGATCTTCATATTATATTTTCTAGAAATGTAAAGTGACTTCTGTAATGGGCTGTTGTACTCAAATACTAGGAAAAAAAGACTTTTTTTTTTTCTGTCTAGAAGCAATCCTTATTATTGATGAGGACATGTAAATGAATGAGCTTTGTGGAAACAGAATAAATTCAGAATTCACTGCAGTCTCTGAACCCAGAACTCCAATGGGACTCAAAATGAGCCTGGAGACTGTAGCAGATCAGTGAACAAAGATAAAAATAATCAGTGTGTTAAACAGCAAGTTCAACTTTCTCTTTCTACCACTTATATTAAAGAAATAGAAGGGAAAAATACTCCAACATTTACACTCTGCAGATATGAGTTTGAATCATTTCACTGATGTACTGGATGAGATTTAAAAAAAAATGCATGAATGGAAGAATAAAAATGGCCTTCATGCTCACTGACCAAATTAAAAATAAAATAAAAAAAAAAAGAGCATAAAGGAAAATTGTATTCTAAGAATACTTATGTAAAGTATATCTTAGGTATACTGCATGCCTTTACTGTTTCTGCAAAAACTTATCAGCATTTATTGTTTCTGTATTTTAAAGTATACAAACTTCTGGAATTATTTCATGGAATTACATTTAGGACCTGATCGTTATAGAAGATTTCCTATGAAAACCACACCACTGGCAATTTGGGAATATAGAGATCAGAGGTGTAATCAAACAGATCTAAGTCTTCAGGCACCTGAAAGCGTTGTTACTCAGAACTCCTTTTTTATTGTTTTAAAAGCTTTCCATTACTCATGAATAAGATTATTCTCTGTGGCACAAGACAATTGTATTCTCATTTTATAAGATTTAATAGAAGCTCTTTGGTTCATGAACTCTCACATTTCTAAAGCTTGCCAGTCAATCAACTACTATAAGTAGTTTGATCATATATCTTAAAGTCAATTTACCTAAAGGGTTGTATTTATGTTAGACATGCTTCAAGTTTAATTTTTTTACATTCATTGTTTATTTACTGCCTAAACTCTTGTGTTTGTTTTATCATATGAGAATCTTATACAGCCTCATTTTCTACTCTGTGCATTCCACAGCTCTGTTCTTGACTGGGAGTACTGTATTTTGAGTAAACAATAATTGATGCAGGTATATTTGTCAGTATTTCTTTGAAAGTTCATATATATATATAATCCAGAAAACTATTTGAAAGTGGAATTCCAGGAAAATTGCATGGATTTCATGATAAGGAGCAATATATAAATCCTGGATATTGTGAAATTTTATCTTAAGTTGTTTCAGAGACCCCTGTCTCTGCTAAACTAATCATAAAACCTTCAGTTTGGGTCAGTTTGTTCCTTTTAACTTGTCTTGGCGTGATCTTGGAAGTCTGGAAATGGTCTCTTTTAGCTATTTCTTTACAATTTTGAAGTTCTCTTGATGTGTTTTCCTCCCTAATATTTACTGATAAGAATTAAAATCTAATTTTAGTTTATAGAATTTCAGTCCAGCACCTTACTACGTACTGCTTACCACAGCACTATGTGAAAAAAGCTTGGGGAGATGGAACAACTATGAGTGTTCATCATATTATTATTGCATCTGCTTACTTCACACGTACGCGGGTTTGTATATAGCAATGAAAACATCTCAGGACCCCATCAGCCACTGAATCATTTTTGCTTTAAGTTGATATATATAACACCACTGTCAAAAAGACTACAGAAGCAGTGGATAACAATTGCAATCAAACATTCAAAGAATTGCATTTATTGTGAGAAAAAGGTGGACTTCACAACACTGCATTCATCTGTCTTGGTTTTTGCAGTTGTGCAATTACTGTTTTGTCATTTAAGGAGAGAGAAGATTCAAAGCAGCTCTATAGGACCTTCATTATTATTATTAATTCGTTATTATTATTACTTCTCTATGATAAGATCTGGAAATTTATGAGAGTTTCTGCTCTTGATGAATTCTCTATAGTAGTAAAATGGATATTCTTAAAATTCTCCAAACTTGTTAAACTGCTCAAAATCTATAAGATTCTGAGGCAAACTGCTCAGAAGACTGACACAGAGATCCTGTACTTCAGTGCTCCTCCCAGATGCTTGGTGCTAATAATACTGTTTTCTCTGAAGGAAAGCTAAATAGAAGAACATATATTAAGCCAAACTTAGAGCTTTTGCAGTTTCTTTTCTGAGAAATCCACATCTTGTGGGCCACATAAGAACCCATAAATATCATAGACTTAGCTTTCCTCTTTCAGTGCTTCCCACTGTGCTGCTCTATGCCAGTCAAATCCTGTTCACTTGTTTTGACTTGTGTAGGACAGACTTAAGAAAAATCAAAAATCTCTTTTTAAGTGTGATGTTTTTTTTTTCAGTTTGTTGATAATATTCACCCCTATGCTATTCAATTCCTCTATTGAATCCCTCCTGTCATTTGTTTTTTAATAAAGTAGATTCTCATTAGGAACTCCATTTCTCAAAATAGCTTAAGAAAGCTCACAAAACATATTTTAAGATCAACTATTAAATATCACATTTGTACTACTATGATATACCCACATTTATTTTAACCACGTACCTAATACTTTTCTGTACAACACTTAATTCTTGTTCTCTGAGGAAAACCTTGGTGGAATTTGAACTTTACATTTTTCCCCCATCCTTTATGTTTCCAGGCAGTGCATGCCTCCATTTACCTGCTCTGTAGTTGTCTCTAGTAACAGTCCTTACCAGTGAGGTTGTAAAATGTTCTTCTCTCCCTCTCTTTTTGATTGTGTAGCTTGCAAACGTGGCTCTCATTAATGGTTAGTCTGGTAGAAGAAACTGAATGCCCATGGAATCTCAAATTACAGTTTATATAGTTTCATTTAAAGTTTCAGCTACTGTAGGTTTTCTGAAACGTTACTTTGAAGATACATAAAACACTAATCTCAAACAAGTAGACAAAAGTAAATTTCAGTATACATTATTTATAATTTTCTCTGTGTTTTTGATGTGTAATAAGTGATGCAGAAGTTTTAGCATCATCTCTCATAGATTCTCAACATTTTAAAATAATTTAGCTAAGGTTGTTTACTTATGTTCTTTAAGTTTTGTTAATTATACTAAAATTATTCCAAATGTCTTCTACTCCAGCTGCCATAATGAAATAGCAGATGGCTATTCAGGGGACTTTATTTTATATCCATCTACACTTGTAACCTAGAGCATAAACCCAAAAGTTTAGTCTAGAAATGAAGAAAAATTACGTGACTCTAAATGTGAAAGTGGAGAGAGATCAGTGAAAAAAGTCACTCAGATAGAAAGCTTTCTTTGAGTAAACACATATCCATTTGACTGGGGATATATTATTATATGAACAAGAAAACTAGAGAAGAATACGAGTAATGTTTGTGCTTGTGCCATGTGTTTATGTTGAAAATCTGATGTGCAATACATCATTTCCCCAGTCATTATACCGTATCTAACAAAACAAAGGTGAGATTCCTGAGTGCTGCGATGGCAATTGATAATACTTCCCACAACTCATCAACAAGAAAGCAACAATCTAATCTTAATACAACCTTTGCAAAAGGAACAAATGGCTAGGTAGTCTTCTTAGAGGGAAAAGATAAAACATACAATCTTTTTGTGTTGGGAAGTTTTTTGGGGAAAGTTTTACTTTACACAGCTAGAAGTTTTTCATTTCCATAGACACTGCAGTGTAGAATACCAAGCAAGTACTGAGCTATATCACTTAACTGGAAAAAAAAAAAAATTGATTCTAAGTTTACAATAGACTTTTCCTGAAAACTTCTAAAGAAATAATGAAGCAAACAGGGAGATAGTTTTCTGCACAGGTCAAAAGTTCAAAGTGAAAAAGAAATTTCTCCTTCAAAAAGTAAGAAAAAGGAGATAGTATTTTCCTGAATTCTCTAACAAGATGTGGCAGGGATTTCAGTTGACATACACATTTTAATTTTTTAAGAGAGAGAAAAGAAGTGGTGTTAAAGCAGACTGAAATCGGGGATATGAATGTGCACAGTAGTAAGTGACTTTCTGATAATCTGTTTAATTTAAGTTTTGATGTTAAAATAAAAATCTAAATTATTTTTGTTTACAAAGGGAACATGTAAAAATGGTACTGTGTTTGTTGTAGAAGACGAGGATGAAGGAATATAGCAGAAAATTAATGGATAAAAATGAATGTTACTGTAGGGAAAAGAAATATATGTAAGACAGGTATGATTGGGGTTTCAAGACTTCATTGAAAATAACATAAAGTTATTGTAGAAGATGAAATAATGGAAATCAGCCAACAATAAAGAAAGCGAGGCTAGCAAACTGGAAAATAACATCACAAAAATCTTAAGAAACTGCGTCTGTTCAAGAACTTGAAATCTATTAGAGTGTAATTAAATGGACTAGTCTTGTGGGATTTAAGTCAGTGATATTTGTAAAAAATACTTGCAAGACAGTGAAATTGCTAACAGTGTTATATTTTCAATATAAAGAGTAAGAAAACATCACAAATGCTGTTTCAGACAACATTTATATATTGATAATGATGATAACAGGATCGAGACAAAAACAATTGAACTTGAATTTAGCCACCTTCTTCCTAGAAACTTGAAGGTGAAATTGTTTTGCCTGAAACTCTTACTGCTTACAGAAACATTCTGTTAGCAGCTCTGTTTGTCATCATTTCGTAAGGTGGGCATAATACCCTTTTTTTCTTTACCTTTTTTGTGCACACTGTCGTAGCAGTAGCCTTTTTCTTTATCTGTGTATATATAAAAATGTGATAATGATTTAGCTACCGCAGCAGAATAAATGTATTTTACTTTCTTCTTAAAGAAACTCCCCCCAGAGACCAAAGGGTTTAAGGTTCAAATTAACTCAATTAACTTTGGAAATCAAAAGAAATCAATAACAACAACAAAAAAAAAAAGAAATATAATTATTAGAACATTACTCTCCAGCTGTCCATTTTGTCCATGTAGACTGGACCTAAATTTGATATTTGCATTCAATCAACTTATTGCCTTTTCAACATCAGTAATATTTCTTCATTTTCTTGCTGCCCCAGAGAAGTTCTTTTCATCTTGTCTGTGGCCTTTCTGCTGGGCTCATTCTCTCTGTTGTCTCTTAAGCCATGCCTGAGCTCCAGTCTCAGCTTCAGGTCCTTCTTGACAGTTTTCTAGCCATTCCCACCTTGATTTTGCTCAGCAGTTCCAAGGAAGCATGAGTGGCATCCTCACTTCCAGATTGCTCTGCTGGAGCCAACCTATTCTTTAAATTCCTAAATGTGTGTGGGAGCATAGGAATTGTAAGGAAAGAGTTGGAGACTCAAACAGGTCACAGTAAGCGAGAGCAATTGTCTAATATATATTAAAATACTGCTTCGTAATGGATTATTATTTTTATTGATTTATTTTTATTTAATTTCTTGATTGCACTAATATTGCATTAAAAAATCTATCAGATCATGGAGAAGGCCTATTTTTTGAAGCATTGAGAGATTATGTGTTATTAGTAAAGTGTAGGCGGTTTAATGATACAAATCCACTTCAGCTTCTGGCTAAAAAGAGCCTGATTTTATTGTTATTTCTGCATAAACTAGCATTGAAATTCTACTCCATATTGGAAATAATTTCAAGAAGATATATCAGCCAATCAAGGTAAGATTGGACTATTTCTGTAATGATTCATTAACTCCCTACTCTTTTATTTCTTGGCTTGCTTTTAAATTTGTATCCATTTCTCATGCTACCTGTTGTGTCTTAGCATATGTAATTCCCTTTCAACATGCCTATCATAGTTTGCAGCTTTTGTTTTGTGCTCTTGCAGCTTCTGGTCTTACAATTTAAGCCAGTTACATAAAAGCAGTCAATAGCAATACTATTGATGGTGTGAGCACTCAAAAAGCTCACATTTTATAAAGATCAAAAGCTCACCACTGAATACAAAACACAGCAAAGCAAACTAATGAAATAACAATCATCTCAACAAACCAGGACTATGTAGACTCAGAACGGTAATCTTGATATGAATTCAAAAACTACGTTCTTATAGGTTTTGTGAGTTTGGTTTAGCATTCACTGAAAAAATATTTGACATAAGTCACCCCTTCTCATAGTTCTTCACAAAACTGTAGCTGAATGGTGAAAGAAAAAAAAAAAATTCAGCTGCTACATGGAACTATTTCCATATAAAATGACTGAAAGAATATGCTAATGGAAGACAAAAGAGGAAAAAAAAGCTGACTTAAGTTGCTACTGCTGTTTGAACAGCTGTAGAGAACACTTACCAACCTTTTCATAGGGCTATATTTCATTGTATGTTAAGATACAGTTCATTGATAACAACCAAGGGGTCTCAGGAGTTTGCTTTAGTAGATCAATTTCTGTGGAATTAATCATTCTTCAAAACTAGTAGAAATTATAAATCTGTCCAAGCAATATGTTTTGTATTTTGTAGATCAAAAAATCCTGTTTGGCTGGATGACTTCAGTACTAACTAAGCAATAAATAATAAGGAGGAAAAGAACATAATAAACAGGAATATTCATCATTTTTTCTTCTACCCCTGAGTAATGCTTAGTGTCTGTATAGGAGTCATAATGCTATAATTCTCTTAGGGCAAAAGAGAAGAAATTGCCAATAGCAAAATATGTGAGTGCCATTGTGGTAGAGGTGGGGAAACAGGATCATCTTTGTCTGCTGTGTAAACCATCAACCAGATTTTGAATAAAGCAGGAAAGGGGCCTCCTGCCCTTTGCATCCTCTGTCTGTGGCTGGTATCACTTTTATTTAATATATTCATTCACAAAATTGCTATTGCGTAGTCCTTTTTTTTAATTTTATTTATTTTTTTGTGTGTGTTGTTTTGTTTGTTAGTTTTGACTTTATTTTCATTTTGAGAAGACTCTTTTTTTGAAACAACGCCTTTGTCTTTTATCTGTTGTTCTTGCTTTTAGTCTTTTTTTTGTATGTTTTATTTTTCTTTCTCTAGGGAATGATTTTTTAGAGTGTGGCTGTTCTCTGCTCTTATTTGTTGTGAGCTGATTCCTATCACTCACCTTCATAGATAAACAGCCAAAGGTTCTGTTCTGACCTGCAGCATTATAGACTTTTTGTAGAATTTTAAGCTTAGAAAAATGTAGTGTCATTTCCATATTCTAGTATGAAATACAGATCACATCCCAGTGTTAAATAATAATGTTTAAAGATTTCCACAGTCTATATGAAGAAAAGCAAGAAGATGAAATGGAAATAACTTTGACTAGGTAATTTTCACTTGCTATTTTCTGCTTCTGTTCTAGAACAGTTCTTCCTGAATATTTAGAGAAGTTAATGAAATCCAGATTGGAAGTACTGAACTTCATTTGGAAAATAAAAAAAAAGAGAGAGAAGGAAGTTCTATTTTTTCTTTGAATAGGGTTCACACAAAGAGGGTTTCAGGAAATATATTTTCGCCTCTCCTATTGATTGAGCATAGTACACTGGTTTTTAGCTTGCCTGCCTGCAATTAGACAAAATTTAAAATTCAGGGAACAGTAAAATTATTACCATTAAAATAGGATGACAGTTCGCACTTCTGCACAATATTAGGCTATTTTATGATACTTGGAATATTTTTATTATAACAATAATAACTAGTAATAGATCTTGAAATAAGGGGAGAAAATGAAGCTCAAACGTACAGCAATTACATGCAAGTCTATCATGACGTCATGCTGCTACAAGGTTTTTCTCAATTCTATTTTTAAGAACAATCATAGACAGTGATTTGGAAAATTCTCTCTCTACTGTATAAACATAATCCTTTTCTTCCTAAGCAGAAACAATAGTAGCTGTTAAATATGCTGCCATATTTTACTATATTTTTGATAGTGAAAGTATGGCAAGGAATTACAGTTTCCTGTGTTTTAGGACTGTGTTTATGACATTTGAATTTATGTATATGTCAATGCAAAACAGAGATTTTCCATCTTCTCTAATATTGTTTGTAACAAGCATTAAAAACTGTGCTTCCAGTTGATTCTGATTAGCAGACATTAGTAGTCATTTTTCTTTCTATGGCTAATGACACCGCAAATTAATGACACAAAAATTAATGAAAGTAAATGCCCTTATGAAAAAAATATATATTTAATTTTGCATATTATTTTCCTACCACAACTTTTGTTTGTCAAGTTCTTCACAGAACACTGTTTTCTCTCTCTCTACATAAATAAAGATATGTATCTAAGAGTTCTCTACTGGAATATTGTTTTGTTACACAAAATAACGTACAGAAAAAATAAAGCAGAAAGTAGAAAACATTCTTCACTACTAAAAGTTATCTTCCATGTTCCCAGACTTGCTCCGTTTATTCAAATTCATGCATTTGAGATGGTGTCTATACAGCCAACTATAGCTGCATCGGAAAGCATGAATAGCATTGTGTTGTCCCATTCAGTGGGTTTCAGTGAAGGTGAATGTTTTTCTATCTCCTGAGTCATGCCTGCCCTAGTCAGTAGGGCTTGCTACCATGATGTAGTCATCCAAGACTAAGAGGAATAATACACATCTTGGAGGTAAATAACTAATTTACCTCTAATACTTGGAGGTAAAATTGGTTTCTTTGCTAATAGTGATTAATAAGTGTTAGAGGTAATACAGTATTAGGCAACGGCTACTACAGAGACTGAAAAAGAAGAGAAAAAAATAGAAAATAGAGCAAGAGAGACAGACAGATGGTTATCCAAAACCAGCAAAGCAGTTCACCGCTCCTCAATCCAGTGGTGTTAAATGGTGCTGATCTTTGGTAGTTGTGGATTGTCCAGGGTTGTGGTGATACAACATATATATGTATTCTTACTTATAGTCCAGAGCAGTCAAGCCTGCTCTTTTGGAGCAACAGCTTCTGGATTCAAAAATCTCAGCAGGAACTCTTTTGTTCCTGTCTTCCAGGCCGTGCAAATTTAAATCAGCAGAAAGAAGAGGAAGCAGGGAGATGCTAGCTTCCATTTTGCCTTCAGAAGATACAACATAATAATCTCCTATATCAAGCTGGAAGCATTTGCTCCCAGGCCAAGTCTTCAGACAGAAAACACTCGTGGGCCTTCCCATTTGAAAGCAAACAGCTCTGAACAAATGCTTTCGAACGTACAACTGTCTACGAAGTGTTTTGATTGTCTCATATTGATCTGGAACAATACATTCCTTACCAGTCTCATACAAGAATAAACACGGTAATAACATTCTACTGAACTAATAAATTTGCTTGCTTTATTAGACCTTTCTTAAAATTGTTTAGAGAGGATCATTAAGTGAAAAGTACTTCTACAGTTAGAATATATGGAAGTAGGCAAGTGAATATCTGAAGAGAGTGAAGAGGCAGTTACTTCTTAGAAGTCACAACACATCTTTTCTTACTCTCACAGGAGGACAGATAAGTGTGTTCAAGCTGCTGGACATAAGGAGAATAAAGTTCTACAAAAGTATCTTCTGATTTTAGCAGAGCTTGTCTCAGGACATGAAGGAAAGAGGTGAAGACAGTAATTTTAGGTTAAATATAATGACCAACTCTATGCTGTAAGATTGAGTTAGTTACATGTTCATCAGGAAATTACAATAACCTCCACCAATTTATTTGAGATAGCTCAGAAACTCTGTAGCACAACCACATATAAATTTTTATGCATAGGACTTATAAAGGTAGAGTAGCTTTCTTTGTGTCAAGACCATTTTCTTTATCATCACTCATTCCTGAGTACGTGATAGAATGCAAAACATCAATTATTAATTAGTTAAGCAAAAGTAGGATGGTCCTTTATGAAAGGAGAAAAAAACACAGCAAAAATAAGAAGTAAACCAAAAATTATGGTTCTTAATTAGTAAACTCAGTAAAGAGAACTTCTTCATCCAAAGACAAAATCAGCTAGAAGCCACAATATGCCTTGAATGACACATTAAAACTGATACAATCTTATCTGCTCCTAAAAAGCTTGCAGCTATGATTCTATGGCAAAACTATTAGTTTTTATTCAAAGAATGACACATATGACACAATGGCACTTCACCATATCCCCAGGCTTAAACATATCATGCTTTAACTACCAGTACACAGGTTCTTTCATGACAGGCATATCACTTCACTTTTGTTTTACTGAATGCTTATTTTACGATAGGCTTCTATTTCTTTGCTTTTTGGTTTAGTTTGTAGTTGGTTGTGTTGGGAGAGAAAGATGCAGGGCTATAAGTTACTCTCACCTGCATTAAATCTGCTTAATGCTTTGCAAATGTGAAATTACATTCATTTTAAGGAAACCACATTTCAACTGCAAATATACTCCATACTTCAGTGACAAAAGAATATTTCATCTCGACTAATAAAAGAAATATTTGAAGCAGTGATCTGACTTCAGATGAAATATTTTTGTCATGCTGTAAATCTTCTCTGTGAATACTTAAAACCGTATGTGTTCATTATAGTGCTATACATCGAAGCCCCCACTTTTCTAAAAGGAAATTGCCAAGTGTGAGTGTGTGTGTGTCAACAAATACCGTCATCCACCCGTCTATAATAAATAAATAAATAAATAAATAAATGCACTTAAAACAGATGCTCATACAATCCTTTGGTTTACAAGACTCCAAAGATAATTTCTTTATTAAAATAGATGGTTAATTGTTAGCTTAGAACCGTGGGTAATATGCTGCACCAGAGCTGTAACCAACCAAACGTCACTGTAAATGTCTTCAATGGCTGGGGAAGATTTGAGCCTAAAGATACTTGTCAGCAAAGATCGAAAATGAGTATTTCATACTCGTGACAATTTCTTTAGTATCTAGAAAATTTTTTCAGACATCACTTTAACAGGTATTGCCTCTGGGGAAATTTTAGAAAAAGAGAAGAGTGGAGACACTTAGGAATTGCGATACCACAGAAATGATTATTTCCTGAAGCTGTTAATTTCTCTATGTGTTGAGTTGAATGGAGCCTACAGGGCCTTTAGACAATGCTTAAAAATAGTATGTATTTGATTACTCTTACAGTAGTATACAGTTGAAGTAGTTTTTCTTTGTTATTATTGATGTTGAATTGCAGAACTATGCAAAGAGCTTTCAAATGGTTACATGCTGGAATAGGCTCCCCCAGGAGGTGGTTGAGTCACCATCCCTGAATGCATTTAAAAACCATTTGGATGTGGTGCTCAGGGACATGATTTAATGGAGGGTTCTTAGAGTTAGGGTAGCCTGGTTAGGTTGTGGTTGGACTTGACCTTGAATGTCTTTTTCAGCCTGAGCAACTCTATGATTCTATGATTCTAAATAATAACATTGATAATATTTGCCAAGCATCTAGCAATTCATACATTGTGCAGCTAAAAGTCCCTGATGCAAATAATATTTATCAGAAATCAGAGCCCCTATAGCCAAATATAATTGACTGAAAATGGAGATAGATTTTAATCAAAACTACTTGTCTTCAGCTGAAGTAATTTCAAAGGATACACAACCAGGCAGCTAAAGTGAGTTTTTAATTCGAAAGTATGTATTATAGCGAAAAAGAAACTTTACCCATACATTTTAATCCAGCAGAAAATGCTACAAATATTACTCATTTGCTGCACAAATGCTTCTCAACTAGAATATAAAATATGCACTAAATATGAAAAAATTATTTATGTGCTTCCTCCTTGAAGGCAGTATGCGTATTGAATAATAAAGAATGAAATTCAGCCCCAAAGAATAGGGGAACAGGCTTCAATAGATTTCACAGTAGTGCTATTACTATGAAATAACCTGTACTCAGTTTCTGTTGCAACCAAGCTTTTATAATATGTATGCGTATATATATAATATATGAGCATATACACGCACTTATATAAAATAATAATTGTATGAATATTTCAAAACTGTTTCAACTTAGTATTTCTGCTTGATTTTACCACCTACTTTCTTATGTGGATTTCAGTTTTAAAGCTATACTTTCTTAGAGGCTGTTGTACTCTCAACATCACCAGAAAGATACTGTGAACAAGGAGTACAAGTCCTTCCACTATAGATTTAATTCATTTATTTTCTCCAGAAATAATAGTGTCATCTGAAGTGATGACAAGTACCAGTGTATTGGAATGTTGAATTTTTTCCTTTGTCTTATGCCACCACTCAATATATATTTGCTTTTCCAGTGTATGTTACCTGCTGTTAAAAAGAATGCTCTGTTCTCTTTGCAGATTGAAATGAAGGAAAGTACTGGAAAACATAGCATAGGAGAAAGAGAAAATAAACAAAAAGAAAGAATAATACGTATTTCAAAGATGATTTATTTAAAAATATGTCTCTTAGCTGTAAAATCATCACACCTAATGCCACCTGTATCACCCACATTGTAGCATTAGATCCTTCCATCAGTGAGTAAAGTTTTCTGGTTGAAATGACAATTTAAGGTATGAAGTAACATTTTCCCCTAGACTGCTGCTTGGAATTTTTTTATTGCATTGTTACAAGTAGTTTGCTGAGTTTAATAGTTATTCCTGACGTTAATTCAAATGCTATATTTCTTTCCCTGATGCTTCAGTACCTGGGACAGCATACATTTAAAATGATTGAAATGAATTTCAGTGTCAAAATTTCATGACTAAGCCAAGGGGAAAACATAACTAAAAGAAAAATGAGTTTAAAGTTGAACGCAAACAGAATAGGGGAGATGCTGAAGATTTATACATGATACAGATAAACAAAGAAATACAATTAAAAAAATGACCAAACTGGGAACAGGTAATACGTTCTCAGCCTTTCTGCTTAAACAAATTTACACATATAAAAAGCATTCTGTGCAGATAAAATGATTATTGTAATTTCTCTTTTACTGTAAGATAGCAGATAACTTTTAACAAATTTTAATTAAAATCATAACGTTTGAAAATTATCCCAAGTTTATCTGTCCATTAGAAATCTTTTAGATTGTCCTTCACTATTTCAAAGGGAAATCTGTGAATGAAGTAAAGGTACAATTCTTGGTTGCTTTAAAATGGGAACTTTCCCATTTGAACAGTATAGAAAAATATTGGATAAACTGTTTTTCAAGGTTTCCTGATCAAAATTCTAATCCATTAATTTTTACTTGATTTATTTAATCAGAAATTTTCTTGTAGTCTCATACAGCATTGATACATCATAGAACAACTTGCATCAGTGAAACCTGTTAACAAGTTACAGACTCTTTGGTTTTTGATCCTCCATTGAAGGTTATTGGCCCCACTACTTGTCTGGAAGAGCAATGTTTATGAACATTCAGTATCTGCTTCCACACAAAGTTTGCTAAATTGATTCAAAACATTTTTAGCATCGATTCAGACTAGCTCCATTCACCTTTAACTGAAGTATTAGTGGAGCATTTCAGTTCCTTTGGACAATAGGCTATGGGCAGGATGGTCAAAGAATCTCTTTAAATGTCCCAGTTTTAACTACCTGTCCCATAATATTTGGTCATCTTCTACAAGGCATAGTAACATTTGTTGTAGAAATTCTAAGCAGTGTATAAATTAGGATTTTTATTTATATAATTCTCTGCAGCATTATGTAAACTAATCTTTCCAAGACCAAACTTGGCCTAATTTCAGATGTCTTCTTTACATTAATGTATTTCTCATTTCTATATTAGGTATGTAGTCCTCAATCATTTAATTCTTTCTTCAAAATACTCTGTAAAACACAGTTGTGAAACTCAATTTCATTTCAATTCTATAATTTATTTTTAGATATACTTGCCCAATTTATTTTCAGTCTAGCAAGATACTACGATTATGATAAATCAATAAAAATAGCAATATCATTAAAAAGTGTCATTATAAAGAAAATCACACCATTCACATCTCTATGCACAGATGATAGTTTAAACTCAGTTTTCAAATCCTGTTCTATACATATTGCCTTAAATTCAGGACAAAAGGACTTCTCACTCATCTACATGCAGATGCATGTAAGATTTGAACATTGGTCTCATAATTATCTGAAGTTTTTCCAGGCATATGGCAGTAGGTAGGTAAATCAATAATGACATCCTGAATAGTGATAATAAGCTAATTAAAACCTGGGACTGTAAGCCTGCAGACCTGAGCAATCACTCATCATGTAAAACCTTCTAACTTTCTCATCTGCTTTAGACTGGTCCAAGTAGGAGCAAGCTAGAGAGAACAGAATACATTTAAAATATTTTCTCAATGTATTAGATGTTAATCTTCTGACAGATGTGTAAACTTCATTCGAAATAATTTAAAAATGGATACAGACTCAGAAAAGAAAATGTAGTAATTCACATTTTGGGAGATGGAATCAATATGGCTTATACAGGAGGCAAGTTATCTAAAGCACCTCAAGTCACTGTTCTAGTTAAAGTCATATTAGGTTAAATGAAATGTATTCTTTTGTGACCAGTCTGACTGCTGCCTGTGTTACTGCTAACTTTTGAACTTAAGAACTTATTCTCTGTGACAGTTTTAATGTCATTTTGGCTTATTTGTGGAAAAAAGATGTAAAAAAAAAAACCCAAAACAAACAAACCAAACAAAAAAATAAAAGAACAACGTAGAAGGACCAATAAGTGGCAATGTATGTGACAGGTGGTATTTTCTTTCTTTCACAATTACACAAGTGTAGTTCCAGAATTTAAAGCATATATCAACTTGCATTGTGTGTTGGCTTTTTTTTCCTTCCTTCTACTTCCAAAGTAAAATATATATACACATATCTTTTTTTGTAGGGAGAGGAAAGGAAGGAAAAAGAAAGGGAAGGGAGTAATGTAGGGACTTAAGTAACAGTTTCACTATGGCAACTACTGCACCAAAGAAAATGTTGATTAATGTAAATCTGGAGACTATGATAGAATAAAATAGCGTAACTCTTCTTTCTGTTCCCCCCAAAGGAATATAAATACTTTCAGTTGCTACGGATACATATGCATTTCCTCAAGGAAAATAAGAATGATATGGAATGTTTTTACTATTTGTCCCCTATTAAAGTACTGAGAAGCAGAATGCATTTGCCAGTCTTTGCCCCTTTGATGGTATGTGGATCACTGATCACTCAGTTTGCTCTCTCCTGCAAATCTGAATGGGAGCCATGATACGTTCTTTTTCTAGGATCTACAAACTTTGACAACTTTCTAAGAGATTTTACAGTGTAGGGTAGGCTGTGGGTCAACGTGGTTTATGTTTTCTGTTGCCTGGAAGTCCAAGCTGAATGGTTCATGCAAGACAGTAGGCTTTTACTCAAGACTACAATTGTAGCCTTCAAATAAGAATGTGTTTATTTGGGGTATTTTGAAGAGTTGTCTTTAAAATTATGTTATCCTACAAACTTCCTGCATGCTGCCTGCTGTGTCTTGGATTTATCTGTAGTGTTGACAGATTAAACATAGTTTCAAATATTGATGCAAAGATTAACCTATATAATAGCAAACGAAAACGAGTTTGAATATGTATACAGTGAACACAAATTGATGAAAAGATCTTCAGTGTTGATAAATGTAATTACAACTGACATGTTCTGATAGTCAAGTTTAATAGGTGATTTATTACAATGATTGCAGGGACACTTCTCAGTCTTAAAAGTGTCTTAGTCATGGAAAAGGGTACAGCAGCATTTTAATCAGCCTTGCTTTCTGCAGTAGCAGAGCTACTGCTAATAGAGTAGCCAGTGTTCTGCAGTGCAAAGATCTTCTGCATGTAGCTTAAAACATTAGAATCGTGGAATTTTGGTCTATTTAGAAGTGATTCTTTTTTATTTGTGATCACTGTAAAAAGCTATGCCAACACTTTTAGAGTGTGTGGATGGTTTCCTCTCTGTTCTTCCTGCCTCTGTGGATGACTTTTTTGTGAATACAGTTCTGATAACTGAACCAAGATTGCTGATATAAGCCTAGACCATAAAGAAAGGGGATGTTTATCTAGCTGATTTTACATTTTCAAAGAGTCAAATAGAAATTAAAGTGCCAAACATCACTTTCCTCACAGTTTCAGTATGAGAACATAAATTACAATGGTTATACTGGTAAAAAGTGAGGCTGAGAACAAATGTCTTAGGTCACAGAAGTTTCAGTTTGGGAAGAAGTTTCACACATGTCAGAATAGAAGTATAACTGCAGCAGCCTGCTGGCTGCATTTCTGGCTCTATGCAATCTCTTTTTCTAAGCTGTTGTTGCACTGAGGTGTATGTGACCTCTCTCTTCTCCTAACTGCAGAAAGTAATTCTCTCTGGAAAGTCACCAGCTATACTGGTACATGGAGCAGAATGAAAATGATAAAGTGTTCTCAGTGGGTGAAAATAACAATGGGGAAAAAAAATAAAAAGTGGAGAAAAAAATAAAATAAATTAAACTGCTCGTTTTCCTGTCCTAGACATCAATGATTAATTATGAAAACTAAAGCAAGTACCGAGCATAGGCAGTGTGCTTGAAAATTTAGTTTTACTGAAATTATACGATTTCATACTCAAAGACTGGCTGTGCTGTCACTGTAGAATGGAAGAAAGTGAAGGCACTGTTATAATGATGACTAACCAGGGTTCAGAACTAAAATGAACTATCTTCAGACTGTGTTACATCTTCTCTGGTCAGATTAGAAATCTAAATGAAAGGATACCCTGTCAAACTCTCCTGTTGTCATTAGAAAAACAAACAAGCAAATAAAGCAAACAAACAAACACCCAGAAAACCAACCTTCCCTTCTAACAGTTTTGAGGAAAGAAAGCATTATTACAAGGAATAAATTATTATTGTCTTTTTTACTTTGTCCTGAAACAGGTTGCTGTGCTATGGCATACTGAAATTCTTTTCAGATTTATATAGAGAATGTGGCAATTACTGATTTATTATTATTGTTATCATCATTATTTTTTTAACAGCTATTTCACTCAGGAAAACTGGACTATGTATATGTGACCAAAATCTTTGACCTGCAATGAAATGAAGAACGTTCTTGCAGTCTCAAAAGGTGGATTCTGTTATGCAGGTGGGAGAACAGCAAAATATTTCTATGCTTCTCAAGGCGTGCGTATCCTTGAGATGTCCCTGATCAATTATTACGAGGCCATTGTCAGTCAGATTTAGGTGGTTAAGTACTATGGTTATACTTCTGTTGCACTATATGGATTCAAATATCAGTACCTACCATATGTTTATCTATTTTAATGGATAGCTGAAGCTTATTGAAAAATTTATTGATACCATATATCATTCCCCAAAATGGTAGCCCAATTAAGCTTAATTAACTTAATTTTAAAAAATAAGAAAACAGTCATCAAAAAGAACTTAAGGACTGAAAATAGTTTGGGGATTTTTTTTTTAGGATCCCATTGTTTCTTTTAAAAATTGTTAAGATATTTAGAACATCATTAGCATCATTCAAGCTGTGTAGTGACACCATAAGGAAATAAAGTTGAGAACTTTTTCCCTGGTATTCCCAAGTTTATTTAATGCTGTTGTTTTAATACTTCTTTGCAATTTGCTTTGAAGGCTCTTATTCTCTAAAGTCTCAATCTCCAGAGGTCTATTAAATATATATTTTTAATATGTAGGTATCTCTTCTAGATACAGAAGTTAGACAAAATGTATGTGCCATAAACTTTGTATGACAGTAAAACCATCTAGTGAGAATTTCTCCAGTTTATCCAAATTAAGGAAACTAAGACTAAATCTCCTTTAAAAGCAGGCTATGTCTAAAACATCCCTGCAATAGACATATTTAATGCTGCCTTTTTAAGACTTGCATTTTGCTTTAAAGGCTTTCATCCTCCATAATCTTAATCTCTAGAGGTCTATTTCAATTATACTGTAGATTTGTAGGTATCTGCAATAGAAGATTTGTGAGAGAATTGCCTTTGAAATATTTCAATGTGCTCTCTACAAACACACTAGGAAATCAGTTAAGGAATGTAAAAAAAATATTGAAAGCCTTTGTAAATTTATGACTGTTTTGAAGTATGTGTCCATGTGTTGGAATCAAATGTGTTACATTCTGCTTTTCCACTGTGCCTGATGGTGAGTCAAACCAAGAAGTTAATTTGGTGCGGAATAACTGCTCGATTTCTATATAGTGCAATTACTGTTTCTTAGTAACGTAATTCTTTATATGACCTGTTGCACTGAATCATAGGTATTACTGATCATTGAGATATATGTAGTTTTATTTATTGCTATCTGAAGTGTTGATGAACTCACAGAATTACATGAAATACCATAGCACTCATGGGAGAGTGAATGACAATTTGAAAACCACCTAAGTTAAAAACAACCACAACAAGCATCTAAAGTGAATGAAAATGTTTTCTTTATTATCAGTTTTCATTGCCATAATTTTATACCAGAGAAATTAGTAGGAAAATTAGAATTATGATCGCCATTATTAATTTCCCTAGCTAGTAAACAATGGTCTAGGCAATGAAACAAAGAGGAAATCTAGAAGTTACTTTCTAAAGCAAATATATGTGAAAGATTAACGTGATGGCTAGGTGCACTTAATATTAAATATACAGTAAAACAGTGTAAAAGCTAAAAAATTCAAATATATATCGTATAATCCATGAAAATTATATAAAGGAATATTATATAATTTAATAATATTAAGATGTTATAATAATGAAATATGCAAGAGAGTTAGGCACAGCAAGACAAAGAGAATAAACAGGAGGCTTACCTGTGTCGTGGGCTCACTCAGGAAACTCCAGTGGAGTGGATCTTCCCAAGAGAGAGAGATCCTTCCCTACTGGTAGTCAGCTCTTAAATGGGTGCAGGAGGGGTGGAGCCAGGCTCCACCCCTTCCTGCAGCACAGGTGAATTGCTTTCACCTGTTCTCCCAGGGCTGACTCACTGCTCACCTCAGGTGATTAATCAGAGGTTCAGGCCGTGACTCAGCAGTTCCCATACATATATGTATGTACACTTTTCAAATGAATATTGAGATATGTGAAATTAGTGTTTCTAGGAAGTGCACAACATTAAAAACCTAAAATGAAGAAATAAAAATGCAAGTTTCATTTTGAATCTGTTTGTTGTTGTTTTGTTTTTTTTTTTCTCATCTAGATTGAGCTGTAGGGGAATATTCTGCTCTGATATGATATGTTTGCACCTTTCTTAGGGAGTTTGACCATTTTACAATTCAAGGGCAACACGTAACAACATCTGCTGTATATGCCCAGGTCTATTAGGCAATAATGCCATGCTGCCAAATTTGTATTACGATACATGACTTCAGGAACAGGTTTTCCTAAATGTTTGGATAATAACTATTCAATGCAGTTAAGAATTTAATTTAATTCAAATAACACATACATAGAGAGTGATCTGATCATGGACAGATTATGAGCAGGTGACTATTCCCGAATAACTAATTCCCATAACATTCTGGAAGGATTGGTGGGGCACTTTGGTTTTTATTTGTTTTCAATTCTGTCTATTTCTGTCAGCCATAAAGGGATTTATTTTTCCAAAAGAAATAGTCCTAGATCTTGCTATTCATAGAAGGTAATTTAGACATATAAGCTCAGGGAAGACAAGACAGCCCAGCTAGTAAAAGGGGCAGAAGGCATGTCCTGTGAGGAAAGGCTGAGGACACTTGAGCTGTCTAGTTAGAAAAAAAGGATGCTAAGAGATGTCTTCTCATTGGTGACAGGTGACAAGACGAGGGGAAATGGCCTCAAGTTCTGCCGGGTAAGTTTAGGTTGGATATGAGGAAACACTTCTTTACAGAAAGGGTTGTGAAGCACTGGAATAGGCTCCCCAGGGAGGTGGTTGAGTCACCATCCCTGGATGTGTTTAAAAACCATTTGGATGTGGAGCTCAGGGACATGATTTAGTGGAGGGTTGTTAGAGTTAGGGTAGGATGGATAGGTCGTGGTTGGACTTGATGATCTTGAATGTTTTTTCCAACCCGAGTGATTCTATGATTCTATAGCTCCTCATCAAACAGAAATATCAGTTCCTCAGTTTAGCTGATTAGAATGGCAGGCAGGATACCTTTCTGAAGCTCTTGAAAATGCAGAAATCAGGCATATCCGTGCTTAATACTAGGATCTGAATTTTCTAAGTGTTTTTCAAGCACAATTAATATACACTGATAGGAAGAACTCAAAGCTTTATAAAGGAAGCTTTCTCTTGCTTTTGAATGCTAAACCTGTCGTTCTTGTAATGAAAGTGCTTTTCACCAGAGGGTGGTGGGCATGGAACAGGCTCCCCGGGGTAATGGTCAGAGACCCAAGCTGCTGGAAATCAGGAAGCAGTCAGACAACATTTTAGACAGAGGGTTTGAATTTCAGGTGTTCCTGGTGGACTCGGGAGTTGAACTCCATGATCCCTGTGGGTCCCCTCCAACTCAGAGTATTGTATAATTCTATTATTCATTTCCGTATCATATTGAAAATGGTTAGAATCTTTATTAACTAAGGATAGAAGGAAGAAACAGAAGGAAAATTGACTCCTCTAAGCACTTTTCATTGAGCGTAGTTAGAAATTTCATTTTGTGTCCTTCTACATTCTGTTTAAAAAGATAAATTTTATGGATTGCTCTGAGTAGCTAAGCAGGTTTTAATTAAATGCCTCAGCTCATAAAAGTTACGATTTTTTTTTCATGTTTCGCAGGTTGCTTTGGTTAGAAATCATATTCCACATAGAAGGAATTTTTATTCCAAGTTCCCAGGAAAGCAAGAACTAATTGATTCAAGTTTTGGAAAAACTAAATAGTAGCCTGAAAAAGTCTCAGCATAAGGTCTTCCTGTATCACCTGAAGGCAGAATTCTACAATGTTTGAAAAAATGCCAATGAAATTAAATAAAGTCAAGAATATTAAAGAAAATATTTTTCTATGGTAGAAAGAAAATGTGTTTGAAAGCAGATAAACTATTTGGACTGAGCTGTTCTCTCAATATGTTAATTGTTAATGTCTGTGAAGAAAAATTCCATTACTTTTTTACTGCCAGGTTTACTTAAAATGTTACATTTTACTGTCTTCAAACTGCACAATTTTCTGCATCCTTTCATAATATTATCGAAGTTATGTTCACACATTTCATCCCAGAATTCCAAAAGAGTAATATCATTATGAAAGCTCATGGTTTGCCCCTTAGATGTTAAAAAGGACAAATTTTTGCATGTCCCCCTCCCATACCTATTTCAATGAGAAAATATGATGCAGAATCCCCACTTGGATTTTATAATTCTAGCAGGTGTAGACTTCAGCATGGGGATCATTCACTGATGATGTACCTACAAAGGCTACATTATCTGTCACAATTAATTATTCCCTTATTTGAGTGTGTCTGATCACCACATAAAAGATTTTCTCTAGAGCGGTGACCTTCTCTCTCACATTTTACTTCTGTCTGACAGCTGGAGTTTGGCTGTAATTTTATTCAAGGAGTTGTTTGTAATCTGAGGCAAAAAATGCTCAGAAGACTTTACTGCTTAGCAATAATGTATGTTTTCAAAGCTGGGCACTCTTAGGATATGTTTAGGGAATCATGTACACATTTATCAAGCAAACTACCTTGATATTGTGCTTAACATTTAGAGTTATTAGGAAGGAGTAGTGTTTTGATAAGATAGTTGAATCAGGAATCAGGATAAGATAGTTGAAGCAGGAAATGGACAAAAAAAAATAATAATAATAAAATAAAAATATATATATAATAGCATAAGCTTAAATACCCTATCTATAATTTGTCTTATAGATGAAGTCTTGCAATCACAGTGGAAAACAGAGAAGTACACTACAAGGAAAATCTAGTATTTTTAAGGCTAGTGTGTTCTCTTCTTTAACTTTGTAAACACCACATATGTCTGTTCATCATCATTAGAAGATCTATAGAAAACCATAAGAGATGATGCTAATTAAAGCAACATTTGCTTGACTTGCAAAAGTAAGGGATAAGTGGGACAAAATGGCTATGGCAAATCCTGTGGTTCAGTGTCTTCTAGCTACTCTCAGCATGAAGTCCCCAGAAAGATGTACCATGATGTTGGAATAGATCTAGCTAAAACAAACGAAAGCCACCTCACTGTCCTCCTCACTGACCTACCTGCTTTCAGTGGCTCCCTGTCACAATCACAAAAAGCTGATCTAGGCACCTGAGAGTGATCTTACTCCATGCAGTTACTTACATGTATAAAAAAATCATTTTATTAGTAGAAATTAGCACTCACATTACTGCACTTTTTTTTTTTCTCCATGACTCTACAATGTATTACTAAAGCATAATCTGTTAGATGTGTCCCCAGTAATGTTCCTTGAGATGGAGTCTGTTTGAACCTAATAATGTCAACCCCGAAAAAGAAATGTCCTTCCAACACTATAATGTGTACATATGGATAACCCCAAGTAAAGTAGCTTTTCCTAAGGTACTGTCATAGCTTTCATAATTCAAGGTGAAGGTTTAAAAAGCTTTCGCCCTTACAAAGTCTTCCTGTAGTTCTACGTCTGTGACTGGGCTGACATTTTCAAACTATTTTCTCCTTCTTTTTTCTCTTATATTTGACGTGTCTGAAGCTGTAGTAACCACCATCAGGATGTGTGTGTAGCAAGCTGAGATTTTGACACTTCACAGAGACACATACCAGAACATTAAAAAAAAAGCAGCTACTGAGACGTAAGGTAAGAAAAAAATATTTTGCTAACCTACTGAGTTATAATATTGTGTTATAATGACCAAGACTGTGTATGCATAAATATACTTAATTAAAATATTAGATAAATACTTATTTCTCTTTTATTTTCCAGCCCTTACAGAGCGTAAGAAATCTTGAAATAAAATTCTATATTCTCCTCTAAAGAAAGCATAAATTTTGCTTTCCTTTTTTTCTAAAGGAGATTGCATTTAATACATTATATATTATTTAATACATTATGTAATGCAGTATGGATAACTCATCAGACAATAGTTATTCTGTGGTACTTTTTAGTGGTCTCAGCAATAGCTCATAGATTATAAACTACAGAAGCAGAAGAAGGATGCTGACTATCCTAAAAAGTTAATAATCTAAAGATGAACAGAACAAGAATTATTGACCAAATCAGACATATGGAGGGGAATGAAAAAACTGCAGGAATACACTGATGAACACAAAACCCAGCAGTTAGAGAACAGCCTGCAACCCTTTTCCCACAGTCTTCTTCCTACTGTCAAACTCTTTAGATGATTAATTGAAAACCAGCAGAAAGGGGACATGAGTTGAAACAAGATGAATGTCCTAAGAATTTGATGTGTACTGATAATATTTTATAACATGCCTCCAGATCATGTCCTTCTAGCTGTAAATATGCATTTTAAAAACACCATAATAAACAAGTCTGTTTTCCTGTAGAAGAAAACAGATAAATTGAAAGTAGCTGAGCAAGTACTGATTAAAATAATCAGCATGCAATTTCTTCTCTCCTGTAAGATCAACAGACAAGCACACAGAAGCTTTGCCATGCAACATCTGAAACTATCTTCAGCTTTGCCATTGCAGTATTAACTGAAAATACATGTTATGATTTTTAAGCTGTAGGAGTAATAAAATCAGCAACAGCACTCAGTATGCTAATAATTCTCAGGTTTTGAGAGCTTCTGTCCTCAGTTTCAGACCTTCCAAAAGATGAAGTGTGCTTTTACTTTGCTTTACCTTAAGGATTGATATTGACTCTAAGGGATCGTTCTAGAAGGTTATGACTGCATGCAAAATGAAAATTCTTTACTCAGTAGGAAAGTAAAAGACAGTATTTTAGGAACATGATGCAATATTGCACAATATACATTTTCTGATGAGTCTAAATGAAGTCTAATAGCTCTATCAAAGACTTGTCAACTTGATACATGCTGTTTGACTTATTTAGCAGACCTCAGGAAATAGACATTTGTACTTAGTTTACAGATGGATTTGGTTTTTTATTTGTTTTGTTGCTTCATATTCTATAAAATTTCACTGCAAGATCTGCTTATAAAGTTTTCTACTTTTTTCTACTTTAAAGCAATGTTTCAAGCACTTGGAACAACTAGAATGAAGGAGCTGAATGCCTCCCTCAGTAAAATCTCAGGAAGGAGATAAGAGAAAAGCAGCTCCAAGTCAACCCAGGGGAGGGGGAATTATGGCACAGATTTCTGCCGTCTGCTAATTTTGGTGCATTTCCATGTTTATTTCCCATTCTGTCTTGTGCAGATTATGAAAGCTTTAGGTTTTGACTTTACTCAGCACTTCAGAACTTTAATGAACATAAGCCAAAATGCCTCAAGTCAGGACATAATTAGGAATTGGTCTCACAGCCAAAAGAAATCTTAAAAGGCTGCCCTCCTATTGACTTTCTTAAGCATCTGCTCAGAAAATACTATAATCTGAACAACCTACTCATTAGTGTGGGTACATAAAGATCTTCAACCTACTCATAATTTCTATTCAAAACCACTAAATCAACATTTTAATTATTTTAGTAGCATGCACATCACAAGCTTTTCATTCTTGAGGATGGGCAAAAAACTACATCAGCCTTCCCTAATAATTTGTTGGATTTGAAGTTAGCTGGTAGGAATTCAAATTTTGCTGGCTGCAAATGGCAGGCAGACACCTTGGTTGCCCTAGCAACTTAGTCTGATCATAAGCAGAAAGATAGAGGTAATTTTTTTTTTTTGTACCTTTTATAGTGAAGTTATGATGAATAATATTAATACCTAATACTAATTCTTTGTAAGGTTTCTGATTTGCTCAAAATCACGCTGATGGTTTTTTGAAGGCTTCTGGGTGCTGTCCCGTAGAAATTCAAAAAATAATCTCCATCCAGTGTCTACTACCTCTGCTTCAGTTCTGAACATCTGCCAAGTAAAAAGAATCTGGTAATTGTCTGCCATTGTAAGAACTAGTGGTATCATGGCAGACCAGTGGCTTTGTGATAGAAACCAATCATGTTCCAAATGACATCAATAGTTAATATAGAAACTGACTATTACAAAGTTCCCTTCTCTGTCATGGCTATCTGTTGGTTAAAAAGAAATCAGTTCTGGATCTTCCAAAAGGAGTCTTCAATAGAAGACAGAATTAACAATCTGAGATATAGAAAAATAAGTGTGTGTATGGTTTTTGTTTGTTTGTTTGTTTGTTTTTTGCTAATCATATATTTGTTTCTTTAGGAAAACTCTCAGGAAGTGTTTCTTTTTAGTGAAGAGTTTGACACTCTTAGAATTCTGATTAGTAAGATTTTTAAAGAGCTTTTCAGGTTCAGAATAACGCAGATCAACTTTTAAGTAAGAAGTTGAAATGTAATTTGATTGCTCAGGAAGAGGTTAAAAATGGAGAATTTCTGGAAACTAAATTGCTGTATTAACTTTAAAGGCAGGTCAAGGATCCTCTGAACTTAGATAGACACGAATTATGTACTTGGCTGTACAGAACATGTAAGTGTAGCACCATGAGAAGTCTCTACCTAACTGCCCATTTTTCTTCTGTGAAAAATAGCACTTACATTGTTTCTGTGTTCCTTTTCAAAATATATCTGTATTATCCTCTCAGTAACTACATATCAAAACATTTTTCACTTTATGATGGAAACCCATGTTTTGCATTTCTATGAAAGAAATGCTAAAATACTTTTTGCCATATTTTTACGTTGTTTTTCTTGCCCTGTACCTCACCACAAAGAAATTGTCTTAATTGTTGCTTCCTCTTTGATATTGTGGTCTTTACCTGCTACCTGTTGCAGCTGTAGCATTTCACTTCACTTACTATGAGGAAAAAAAAAAAAGAAAAAAAAAAAAAGTAATAATATACACTGTATATTAAAGAGCCTTCCAGAATAAATTTTTATTCTGATTACAGAAATATGACTGTCACAGGGGAAAACTACGCAGTTAACGTAGCTCCAGACAAATCAGGATCAAAGCAGTTTATTGATTAATTAATGATGTATAATTAACCAGAAATCAGTGGATGACTCGAAATCTGTATCAGTGCAACAGACAAACAGCACTATGTTGTTACAAAATGCTGAGAAATACCAACAATTTTTTAAATGCTTTTTTGTAGCTGATCCCAAGAAATTGCAATTACACACCTATAGATGCATGCATGCACACCGTGTATACAGGTTCCCACAGCTGCATGCACATGCAGGCACCTGCTGTGACTCATTTCTCCTAAATTAATCCTTGCTTTCATAACATGCTCTAAAAGAGTTTTAGGTACTTGCATATGCACCTGCTTGTTCATATTCTCATCTATTGCTGAAAAGATTGTTCCAGACTAAGCTTACAATGACCTGTTTCTCTGGATTTTCAAGAAAAAAAAAAAAGAGAAAAAGTGTGTGAGCTTAAAATCACAGACTACTGCTAGAGATGTCTAAACTGCAGCATGATTCAAGGGTAATAGATCTACCTGAGATCAGGTCTTTCCAGAAATTAGATTAATTTCAGCTAGTGAGTAGGATTACAAACTGATTTTTTTTCTGACCAGAGATCACATGACGGTCTTGGGTGGTAGTGGTTTTCTTCTTTTTAGCAAATAATACTAAGAAAAATGTTGTAATAGATGAGAAAATGTCATTGGTTAAACTTATTTTTCCTCCCTTCAAGAAGCTGCTGTTTCTCAGGCACCAGAAACTTACCTAGTTAGCAGAGTTGATGGAGTCAGCCAGTCTTGGTTCTAGTGGCATTTTATCATGTTGATACTGGTCTGCATTACTGTGGCTGATTACAGATGGGCTGTTTCAGAATAACTCAGTTGAAGCACTTCTAGCTATTGTCAGTGGCAATTCTTCTTTTGGGCATCCAGAAATCTGTATGGTTCCCCAAGGAACTATGCTGGCCCAAATGTTTCTCAAGTTACTGTAGGTTGCTTCTCGAATTGGCTCTATTAGAGGCTTAGTTTGGTGTATGACTGTTAGAAAGTTGATCTGTAACTATATATCTTATGTTCTTTAACAATTGTAGGAGATCATAGACCTAGCCTTTATAGTAGAAAAATCCCACAAGAGCTGTTTATAGGACTGATGTTTTGAATTACAAGCTCTCCGGCAGATAAATTATGTCTTTCTCTGGATTTCAACACTGTTTCCTCTTTCCCACCGAGTGTTTTTCTCTTTTCTTTGCCCTAGCTAAAATCAATGCATCTCATATCAGAGCTTTCCCTGTTTAGCCCATGATCTCATGTGTTTCATCACAGTTTTTTATTCACAGTCAGTGTCTGTGTGACCTGTGAGTGTCTCTCTGCTTCCCCTCCTTATGGATCAATCTGTCTCAGCGGAATTAATGCCAGACACCTCAGCTACCATTCTATTTCTGTCTTACCCTTTCCCCTTCTCTGTAATGAGTGAGGTATTCCTGATCAAATCCTATCAAAAGCCAGATATCTTTCTCATAACACAATGATTCAGTTAATCACAGAAATAATTAGAATCACTTACCTGTATTAAAAGTTACCTTCTTTACGTAGCAATTTCTGAATAATTATTGCCAAAATCTTCCAAAATTTATTCCAAGTGAAAACATATAAGGTGAAATTCTGCAGAAAATAATTACTTTATAATTGAAATAATATCATATTTTCATTCTTACGTACCACAAATAAGTAATGTTATAGACCATTGATAAGATAAACAATATTTGCTGCTATATTTCTTGCCAGTATGATTTTCTCTACTGTAGTCTAAAAAGAAACATGGATCAGGCAGTTATCAGGCACTGAAAGGAAATTGCTTACAGAGCCTTAGAAATGAGATGTCAAGTCTAGTGCCTTTTTTCTTGCTTTGACCGATTTTAAGTTTTATTGTATATATATTCTGAATTTTTAGTGTGATTTGTGAAGTATATACTTGTTAAAATTCTAAAAAGAGATAGAATCAGAAGATTTTTTGAAAACCTAATAATGAAAATAAATGTTTTTGCAATGACTTGCTTGCTTAAAGTTTTCTGGTGTTATAATTATTAAAATTTTTATATGAGTATTTCAGTAAATCAACATATAGATGCTAATATTGGTATGGATCAAATGTGTCTCTAATTCATATCTCCACAAATACTAACATTTCAATCTTAGAGCAAAATTCCACTAATGAAAGAGCCAGGTTGTTTTAAGAATTATCCACATATGAAATTCAGATGAAAGTTCTAGAAAAAGGAGATAATAAAAACTTCTCTGAAAAAAAAATATCATTAAAAGTGATATCTATCCAACTCCACTGTAATGCTATTAGAAGAAAAAGCATTCTCACGAATCTTAGTGCTCTTTGTCATGTAGTACTTGGTTATATTTCTTTAGACAGATGTTAAATGCAGTGCTGCAAAAGCAAAAGGTAGCATTTGCCAAATATGCAGCAGGAAAGAAGCAGGAAATAAAACCCTTCAACTCTTTTCAAGATAATAAATTATCAAGAACAGTGAAGCAATAAGAGCTTACAGAGAAATGAATCTTTATGAGAGGCAGAAAAAAAAATCCACACAAGATCGAAAAAGGAAAAAGAAACTTTGGAAAGTTTCGGTGTTTGAGAAAAAGTGTTTAAGAGCTGCTATCCTGGTAACTATATAAAAGTGAGGCATATTGTATTAAGCTATTTGCCTAGTCAATGGAGATAGGAGAACTCCCGAATAGCATCTCAAACGTGTAAGTACATCTGCAAGTACCTAATGCTCTTGTAAAGGGAGAGCAAGGATAAATTCAGGAGAAAAATATCACACAGTAGTGCATTAGTAAGAGACAATAAATAGATGCTTGACAACTGGTACAAAGATGAACCTTAAACTATAATATTAAAAAAGATCACGGTTAACTTAAATGCCCCCCATTTCAAGACTGCTATGCTGCCACTAATGAAACAAGCAAGTTAAAAATCTTCTAAAGATCCATTACCATATATGTTCAGAAAGGGAAACTCAGCTATACGTGGTGAAAAGGCCTGAAATACTGAACGTTCAGCCAAATTTTAAAACAGTGTCCCTTCGTGATATATACACATAGATGATGCAAGCTGCAGAGTGATATCAAGCAGGTGCAGGGATGAGTCTGAATGAAGCACTCCTTCTTGTACAGCTCTGCTGCTTTTGCTTTGCATGTCACAGTTGAGGAGGCCAGCGTATATCCTGTCTGTATGTGATGTGATAAAATTAATCACTCAAATAAAGGGGGCAGCCACTCACTCATGCCCCCACACAGCGAGCAATGGGGAAAAGTATAGGTGGAGTTTCATAGATAAAGCAAAAGCTGTGCACAGAAGGAAATCAAAATAAGCAATTTGTTCTGTGCTTCCCATCAGCAGGCAGAAGTTCAGCCATTTTGAGGAAAGCAGTGCTTACCTGGGAAGACAGATGCAAAATCCAAATTCAAAACATGGCACCACACAAGAAACTATGGGGAAAATGAACTGTCCTAACAAAAATAAGCAGTACACGGTGGAAAATGAAGGCAATTTGAACAATGTTTATATTAAGTTTGATTTGGTAATATGACAGAAGTTGCAACAACTTGTAGCACATTCCTTGAGGAAGCACTGAGGTGGTCTGAAAGGACATTTTACTTCATATTGGCACTGTTTTCCAAAGCTTCATTTTTTCTCCTGTGTTGCAGGAAACAGGATCTTAGATGAGATATTTAATTTTTACCTAACGTCAGCTAAAGTCTGAGGTCAATTCCTCTAAAAGAAGCAAGATGCATAGGACTCTATCTTGAGGTAAACCATTTTTTCCAGAACTGATTTTTTCTGTCCCATATTTCCACCACACTTTTCTACTCAAAGTTATTTTTTTCTATCTTTGCTATCTCCTACTAAGCATTGAAAGACCTGCCTTATCTCTGGCTTAGTCCACATAGGAACATAAGATAGTTCAGGTATTTTTTTGAAAGTGACATTATTTTGAATAGCCTAGCTTTTAAACACCGAAAGATATTTTCTTCAAATAGCCTTGCAACAGTGAAGGAACATCTCTATCACTATTGCATTCTGCTTAAATTGTTCTCCAAATATGGTATTAAAATCATCTCTAGGTTTGACTACTTAAAATACCATTTCTAGCCTTCAGTAATAGCTAGCTAGCTTTCATCATGTCATGCTTTTCTCATTTTAGACTATTTCTCATATGGTGCAGTCACTCAGAACACCAAGAGAAATCCTACATAACTGTTTTAATTTTCATTCTAATGCAGAATTAATTATTTGAACACAAAGATCCAAATAGCTGTCATTACTCCTAATTTATTTATTTTCAATAAATCAATGGGGGGGGTGGGGGAAGGAATCTATGCCCTTGAGAGAAGTTTGAAAGTCTCAAAACACTATAAAGTGAAAAATGTAAAGCAGATGCTCAAGCTTTACTTTGTTCAAATGTATTCAAATATCTCAATTTTCTTTTTCTAAAAAATTAATGTCCATATGTTTTTTTACATGTTTCTTTCTTTTGAAAAACAAAATGTTTTTGTCATTGATCCTCGTGATCTTTTTCTATTCTTCATCATTGAAAACTGTCATAGTCACCTTCAAATATGGGCTCTGATGATAAAGGTCTGACTGGGAAACAAATCCTATTAAATACATGACAAAAATAATTTAATTCAATCTTAAGGAAGAGAGATGAGGAAGGTTATTTTAAAGCTCATCTCAAAGATGTGGTACCATGTAAATAATCATATCTTCCTCTGGTAACTGAAGACTATCACTGTGATCACATTGTGTTTCCTCATGCACGGATATGAAGTGTGGTTATATTCTAAGTAGATGTCAATTAGAATATTTTTCAGACTCTATTTAAAGTAATATTCCATCTATTCACTTGTTAATTAAAAAAATAGAGTTCAACATCCTTTTTTTGTTTGTTTGTTTATATTACGTATATAGAGATACTGTAACTGCAAAAGCATCCCAAGCTGATGTCTTGGCAAGCACTCTTTGAATGATACTGGAGAACTGTTCTTGGGTTGAGATCCTTGTTGATACTCTCTTCACATGACATTTACACTCCATGTGACCCATCCTTCCTCTATATTCAGAACCACATTGGTCCCCTCTACTTCCTTCTTGATCCTTTTGCAAGACCCTTCTCAATGCTGTGACTCCCCATTTAGCTGTCCATATGTCTGGCCTCTAAACATGCTCTTGCTTTTTAATTTTATATTGTAGTATATTAATTTTCTACCACACATTGGATTGCTTTGAACCACAAGACTACTTTTTGTCTATAAGTAAGTCCTTGCCTTCTGTCTGTGTCTTAAAAAATTGCTCATCTCATCCCTTATATTTAAAATTGTCTTCAAACCAAACACAGTATAGCCTTAAGCATTCCAGCGTAAGGCACATACACAAATTCTCAGAGCACAGGTCATTTCCCAACTAAAATACAGCAGAAGCAGTGATTTCAATTTCACTACATTAATGTGATTAACACAGGAATCTGTGTTTGCATCTTTTCCTACCTGAAAGGCCTTGATTCTCCACTAATTCTTTAAAATTTGTGTAATTGAAAAGAAAACCCAACCTAAAATCAACAACTATCTTTTAATGCATAAGCTTCATATCAATAAATTGGATGTTACATTCCTTTCAAAAATAGCATCCATTTAATATTCTGTTGGGCATGAACAAGCAATACAACTATTGAATGCTGGATGTAGCTAATTTGCATATATTCATGTAGAAGAAAATCTTAGTCAGAGAAAAGAATGTTAAATGCAGTCCTTTGTAGGCTAGTGTGTGAGTTTGCACTGTAAAATTTGCAGGTTCAGGTGTCATAAGTAAAGTGGTACATTTCAAAAAGAGTGACAGCACTAACACAGGCAGAGGTCAACTTACACTTTTCACAAATTCACACTGACCATGGGATCGTGGACTTTGGTGACTGAAAATCAGAAGTATAAACTAACAGGTATCGAGTGTATAGCTACATCCTTAGGTCTGAACTACTTTCCAGACTTGCCTCAAATAGGTAAAATAATTGATGTATCCACTCTTACCACTTCATTTAAACCTCTGAAAATGCAATGAGCTAGTATGTTTCCTCTGAAAGCTGTTTATATGAGATACTTTTTGTGTTGGCAGTTATTTTAGAAGAGGGAAAGCTTTTTTAATTGCTAACCACTTGTAATTAGAATAAAACTAGATACATTTCACAAATGCATTCTCCCTTTCTACGTATGTAAAATTTTAAGCACTGAGTTGTTTTCCAGCATACAGGATGTAGGTTGGTAACTGATTTAACATACTTAAATAGCTGGTTCGTAACTAATGTTTATATCATACAAATTGTCAGTCTAGAAATGGCTGCCAGTGATTTCTGTCAGACTTAAATAGTTTGCCTATTCAGACACGTCTCAATTAATAAATCCAATTTCTACGAGTTATAAAAAGAATATACTTGGTTGTTTTTCTTTCATGTCAGTACAGATTTTAGAACAGTAAGGGTTGACTTAGAAATGGTTCTCTATGTATACAGAGCTACATTTCATGCAGAAAATCTGCATTGGTTGCGATTGACCCACAGTCTGCTTGGAATGAAAAGGAAATAATCAATCAGAAAACTAATTCTCACATCTACGATAAAGAAAGCTCTTTGCATACATTCAAAGTGAATAAGCTCCACTTGTTTACTCAATAAGATGCCCTAGATTTAAGTGGTACTTAAAACTCATGACTCTCATCTGAACATCAGCTGCCAGGAAATGCCCCACCCAGATGAAAATTTTGCCTGTTTAACAAAGGAGAATATATATATATGGAGGAAATCATTCAATTTTATGGTTTTCTTCACTTACAAAGCACTCATAAATATGAACTTGATCCTGAATGATGCTGAGCATCTGGCCCTAGTCCAGAAAAGCACTTCAGTGCATCTTTAATATGAAAATAATCATAGGGTTTAAGTGGCAGATATTCTAGCTGTCTATGTACTTTCATGGATTGGTGGGGCTGGGCAGGAAGGATGGAGAAGAATGGGAAATAAAATTTTGTGTTCATGCTAGCTAGATGGATAAGAATGGGAAATAAAATTTTGTGTTCATGCTAGCTAGTGCCTGCTGAAAGAATTTGCTGTTGGATTTGTGGAAAACTGAACATTTCCACAGTCTGGCAGACCACTCCTTTGCCAAAACAATCACCTTTGTCTTTCTTTCATTGGAACTCTAGCCTCTAGCTGTGATCTGATGCATGTTTTCAGGTACAACAACAAATACTGTAAATCTGGGTGCTTCTGGGAATAATTTAGGAATGTAGTGCGACATAGTGATTACATGATGGCAAATATAACCAAAGTAATAGTGGATCTGATTCCCCAAGGATCATATTTCACATTTCTGCAAGAATCTATGGCAGTTGCATGGTCACTTTCATGCAGTAAGGAATCTATGCAGATCAGCCTGTCCAGGTTAAGACAAGTACCGCTGTTAAATAAAGTTTGATGAAAATAGTTAGGTGCATAAATGAGCACAGATTTGAAGAAGTCCACCCACTGAAGGTGGATGCATCTTTTTGCCAGTGCAGGATGTGATCCACACTACCCATGCACTGGCTTTGGTAGGCTTTAATCTGGTGAAAGAATATGAAAGCAGCTTCACTGGTCCAGACCGCGAGTCAGTCTAAACCAGCATTCTTTTTTCAAAAATGAAGCTAAGCAGCTGTCTAAGAAAGATTAGGAACAAGGCAAATATATTTACCTGTAGTAGCATCTAAATCTCAAAGTACTGTCAAATAAAAGAATTTCCAAGTGTAGCATGGTAGGTCTGTTTATCGTCCCATACTGTTTGAACCATTCAGATTTTTCTGAACTTTGTCCCTGACTCCCTCTTAACTTCTTAAATCCAGTACATATTCTAACAAAAATCTGTTGCAATGAAATGACTCTTTTTCATGTTTACAACCTGGCTCCTATTGACTGGCAGTTTTATGAGTCTATCTGAATCTTGTAAGGGTCACGCTGGCAGAGACGTGAAGATATCATCTCACTCCACTCTGTTCATGCCAAAAAATCTTTTTTTTTTTTTTTCTTTATTTTGGTTGAGGTTCTCTTTCATAATCTCTCTACATTCTCTTTTTCCAGGGCATCAAACAGCTTCTGATCACCTCATTCTCACTACAATAAACTTTGTTTTTTAGTGGAGAAGGATATTGATGGTAAATATTTCAGTTGACCAGAATTCTGAAGAGATTTTCATTTGAATTGCCATACTTCACCCAAATTAGTATGTGATGATTAATTTTTAGTGACTGATAATGCCGAAGCTTGTTACTGAAGCCTATATATCCCAATAGTTTGAATCCTTCATCTTCTCTCATTTAATCAGTTTTATGGAAGTGTTGCATTAATTGCACTGCATAGTAACTAATCTAATACTAACTGGAATAGATTTCACTGAGAGTTATATAGATATTGTAGTTAACTCTTTCTATTCTGTTTGTAAAAAACTTCAACAGAAGTTTTCAACAGAAAGTATGCCTTGGTAGAATATGAATTACTTTGATTAGCTTCTGTGAAAGCTTCAGTTAAAATAAAAGGAGTATGCAAAGAATATCATAGTTGCCATCCACCTGGACCAAGTGACTTTTATTTCAGACTTGGTATCTAAAAATTATTCCTCTGATTCATACTTAAACTGTTTAGAGTCTTAATTGGAAGCAACATTTATAAGGGTGACACATTTTAATTTCCCACTTCTTCTAAACAAAATATTAGGCCATAAAAAAATCTAAATAAAAACTGTCGACATATCCACATTAATGTAGGATATGTTGACTTTTTAATCCCCTGCCACAGAATTAACATAAGTACAGTATAACATGAGTAACTACCAGCATTCGGAGGAACTGCTGTGCTCCTTACAAGAGAAAGACTAAACCTACTCTACTAGCTCCTGCAGTTCTTTAACTTAAGGAACAGACAAATTAAGATGACCTTCACTGAATTTTATACATGGTAAGGTTCTCATTGAATTCCTGGAATAGACATAAAAATATTTCCATTAACAATTTGCCTAAACTTAATCTACATTCTCCTAATATGTTTTACTACAATTGCTTTTCACTTTTTCTGCAGACCAACGTTTCTGTCATTATACTCCCTATCTTCAATTTATGTAGTGTTTTCATTATTACTAGTTTCTTCTTTGCGCTCATGTCATCTTCTGTTCCACCTGTGGAATCTTAAATACAATATTTCTTGAAATCATTAGCTACAAGTTCTGGATTTAACTGGTCACTGTTCTCTTAATGTAATGAGAGTTTTGCACTGTTCCATGTTTTCCTTGAGAATCTCAAGCATAATTGCTGCCATTAGTTATTCTGAATATGAAGACTTCAGATGGTATTTAAAGGGCATGTTCGCTGCTATGTAAAGAGCCTGTAGTTTAGCAGTCATTCCACTTGATTTAACCACAAGATCAATATTCATTTCCCTGACAGTATTCTTCACAGATGGCATTAAATGACCTCTGAATGAATCCAGGACAAGGTTTTTTTTTCCTTAAGCATGCACCTTGTCTCCTGATCCAAATGATTTTCGGGCAATCCTTCATTAGCTCTGTAAACATCCATCCTCCGTTTTGACACCTCACAATTATTTCAGTACGCAGCTATTCCTTCAGCATTTCTTTATGCTTCAGTATCACATATGGAAGCAATATTATACCATCTGTTAACATCGCCAGCATTTCTATACCATGCATTTTTTTTTCATCTACCAGAAATTTAATGCTGGTAAATTTTGGACATACTTTTTCAATGCCTCAATGGAGCAAGTCAAGGCAAAGAAGCTGTCGTTTGACAGAACAGATAACTGGTAGAAAGAGATTCTAGCAAACTGAATTCTTTGCCATAGGCAAAAAATTATGATGTATCATTTGGACATGAACTCCAACTGGTCTTGAATTCTTGTTGTGAAATATTTTGTACTTGTGCTATTTTTTTAGCTTCTATTTAGTCATTTCCATGTTTGGGGATTTCTGCCTCTTCTATAAGTATGCACTAATTACACATTTTGTTCTTCTGCTCCATGGCAATTTCCTCCTCTGAGTTCAACTGTGCACCAATTTAGTGCATTAAATCTTCTAATTTGAGTGCTTCAATATCCTCCCATTTTCTTCAGTCTGTTATATTTCTTTCAAATCTTCTTATTAATAATCATTTCTGCACACGGTACCACCATGAGTTGAAAATTTTGCATCCTACCTTTTAGTACATTTGCTTTTGCAATCATACCTCTCATCTCCAGACCTGGTGCCATTTCACAATTCACTTATTAGATTCAAGGATTTTCATAACTCTGCCAGAAATCTCAGTGGGAATCTTTGAGCTACAGCAGATAAAGCAGCATGTCAGTGAGGTGGTAGAGAAGACAGTAGTAATTGTGCTCTCTCCGTGCCACTTTAGTCCCTCTGGGGTTATTTGTATTTCTTAGTCATTAGCAACTTCTCCGCATTGCAGTCATATTACACTTTATCTAACCAAGATTTAAGACAGCATGTGAGCTTTAAATTAAACTACTTGGAAATAAAAACCTCATCTTTCTCTAGGCACAGGCCTATATATTAAAATCAAATATAAATATTTAAATGATTGAATCACAGAATCATAGGGGTTGGAAGCGATCTCTGGAGATCACCTAGTCCAACTCCACTGGGTTCCCTAGAGTAGGTTGCATAGGAAAGTGTCTAGGCAGGTTTTTAGTATCTCCAGAGAGGGAAATTTCACAACCTATCTGTGCAGCATATTCTAGTGCTCTATCAACTATAGTCCAACTCCACAAAATTAAATGAAAGGTTTCCTAAATGACTCTAGTATCAGAAATATATATATATATAAGTATATATATATATAAAATAAAAAATCTGAGATCCTTTAGATGAAAAGAAGCAGCTGTAAATTGCTCTGCAATATAGTGAGAGCTTCAGCATGTGTTAAAGCCCTTAAGTATTTTCAAATGGTAAATCTGTTATTTGAATCACCAGGGAAGGTGATAACAATTCTACCTACCAACTGTTCAAACAGCATAACTAAGGTTGAATTAAAGGCTCTGTCCTGTGTGTATTCTTCAAAGCATAGTCCATCTGCTTTTATTGAAAGTCAGCAAAGGTGGGATGATAAGGAAAAGAAGGTGGCGTACATATACACGCACATATAAATATGACAAAGCTGAGCAAGTGGACATGTGACATATTTTGTGTTGAAATCCGAAGCTATAACAAAAATAAAGGGTTCCCTGTAAATCAAAGCAAGGGGTTTCCATAATGCAGTTTGTTTTTAAGTGTAAGAAGCAAATCTTTTATTTTAAATTAAAGCTGAATGATTTACTTCTCTTCAGATGTCATCTACAATCAGATGTGCTTTATCTCATGGTTAGATTTATAGCAAGGCTTTTATGCTCTCTGACATTTTAGAGACTGAATCTCTCACATCTTTCACAGTGACACATATTTTACATCAGAACTGCTGTCCCATCTTTGGGACAGATCAAAGATACAATCACCACATATTTGTACATTTACATGAATAAAACATTTCAGTACCCTTCTGGCCCTTATGTACACAGAAAGTACTCATTATCCTCATTAAGAATTCAGTCTTACTGTATAAAAGATATAACCTTATCTCTTAACTGTTATGATGCTTCTTTAAATTTGAATATATAGTCTGTTCTACCAATATGATAGTCTTTGGAGAGCATCTTGCCCTTCCAGAAGAAAAAATAAATAAAAAAACAACACACAAAAAAAGACAACAATAAAAAGAACTTACTGGACATTAATAACTGCATGAATTATAAAAGTCTATCAGGTCTAGATGCTTGTAGTTAGTTCTCTGTTTATGGACTTGATGTTAGAGGTATATTGCTCTGTTTTAAATAACTGTTATTAGCATGGTCTTTGACAGTACGAGCTGTCTGAAAAGAGTATGCTTTACTGCACTGGAAAGACAAAGTCCAACTTTGATCTGACCTTTTTAAAGCTTCTACTTTTTCTATATTTTCTTTTTTTTTTCCCCTTTTCTTTCTTTCTATTTTTTCTTAAGGTGAAAAAAGGGACATAGATGACATCTAATGCCTAATGTGTCAAGGTTGCCAAGTAACAGGCTAGAGATATGTCAGTGAAGGCTGATTCCATGAGAATTCAGTTGGATACAGTTTTGAATCACTTCTGTCTCTCTCTTTTTTTTTTTTTTCATTTAAAAAAAAAAAATCTTTCTTGTTTCAATCTACGAAAAACAATGTAATAAAGTGAAGAATGTAGTACGTGCTTACGCCAAAAGTATAAAAAAGGACGCCTCTGCTAGTTGTTTATATCCCTCCTAAGCCGTGAAAATGATGGAATAATTAATGTAACATACTCATTTTCAGCTTCCACACATTAATGCTCTTAAACACGTCTGCATCTCCTGTGAAATCACTTGCATTAAAAAAGTGCCATAAACAAAATGTAAGTTTAATTGCTGAATCCATTCTAAAAGATCTGAGGTGGATTGGTTAGAACAACAAGATGCTAAGAAACAGCCAGTGTGAATTTTTTGAGGAAGAAGTCAAGTCAAACCGGAGTAATTATTTTTCTGCTTTTCAGTGTGAGAACAGACTTGGTCAACAGTGAGGAAAGCTACAGATTGATGCGTTAGAAATCACTACTTTTTTGACATTCTGACTTTATTGATTCATGACTTACTTTTCAGCTACATCAGGAGAGTTTAGTAGTGGCCTGCACTGGACAAGAAAGTGGTCAATATCTCCTTTAACGATTTTCATTATGGAATAAAGAGACTCCTTATAAAATCCAATGGAAATGTTTGCAAGTACTTTGGTGGACAGGATTGAAATTCACAATGTTCTTGATGACTGGAGAAACAGACTGAAATCAATAAGATAAAATTCAATGAGGACTAAAGCATAAAAAACTACATGCCAGAAAGTAGAATCAAATCTCTTCCAAATAAAATTACTTCAGTGCAGAACAAAAGAGGATTTTAGATACATATTGAATCATAAAATAAGGTAGTAGACACAGCCTGTGTGCTTGTTTTGCATTAATCTGTGTATCTTCCTGCTGCATCTTATGATGAACAGCCAATGTGATCTAGGAAGCTCCAAGAAAAGACAAAGTCTTTTTGTCTGAACTCTTAATTAGCAGATCTGTAACTACCAAGATTGACCTGCCTCAATTTGACCAGGGCAGCTGAGATCTACCTGAACTTGATGCATAAGTTAAGATAATTTTAATGAGTATGCCACAGCCAAACACCTATGGTTTATGTATGACGCAGCATAACTGAGCAACCTGAATCTTCACTGAGTATCTGACTGAGAATGTGCTGTGTATACAAAGATGATGTTCAGAGGAACAGAGGCTGACATTTTCATGAGATTTAAATACATATTATCAAGCAACATTTCAATCTACCGATAGTTCTCATAAGCTACACAAAGAAAAAGTTGTGGCATGACCCAAAATATGCAATAGAGTAAGTATTTTGGAAGGCTGCTTAGAAGCTCATTGTGTTTTGTTGTCTGTATGCAAATCAGCTTACTGTAAAGAGTTATCAACAAAAGAACAGATCAAGATGACAATATGAGAAATAATATCCACTGAAATTTAACTGAAATCTACTAAATTCAATTAAGGCTACTCTTACAAGAGGCTCCCTTCTTACCTCTAATGTCTTTTTATTTTATTTTCCTTCCCTTGGCAGTGTTCATCATTAGCTTCTTGCTAGAAATGTGTATCATTGTATTTTTTTTAATGTTGTAATTTGTGCTCACTGTTATAAAATAATACAATTATATCATTCATAAAATACAAATACTTAGCAAAATGATAATATTATCAAAATTCAGATGAAACCAAAGCCTTCAGGACACTGCCCAATTTTAGAAAATGAGAATGATTACAGCAGAATGTCTCACAGCCTGGTTCAGTCCTTTTACTCTTATGTTGGTTATGTACCCGCAAGTCTCATTTTGCCTAATGATATTTGCTTGAATCTTTCCTTTGTTTGATTGTTCTTTTTTTTTTTTCTCCATCATTGTACCTCATTTTATTTTCAGTGTGTATCTGGTGCAAAACAGAATAGCTATCATACAAGGAATAAAACAGAAAGCAAATGGTATCCTGGGCTCCATCAGAAGAGGGGTGGCCAGCAGGGACAGGGAGGTGATTGTCCCTCTTACTCTGCCCTTGTGAGACCCCATCTGCAGTACTGTGTCCAGGTCTGGATCACCCAGTACAAGAAAAACAGGGAGCTGTTGGAGAGAGTCCAGAGGAGAGCCATAAAGATGATCAGGGGACTGGAGCACCTCCCCTACAAAGACAGACTGAGGCAGCTGGGCTTGTTCAGCTTGGAGAAAAGATGGGTGCAGCCTTCCAGTACCTATAAACAGAAGGGTAGTCAGCTCTTTGAAAGGGTAGATAACAGCAGAACAAGGGGAAATGGTTTTAAGTTGAGGGAGAGAAGATTGAGGTTGGATGTCAGGGGGAAGTTCTTTATTGTGAGAGTAGTGAGGTGCTGGAACAGCTGCCCAGAGAGGTTGTTGATGCCCCATCCCTGGAGGTGTTCAAGGCCAGGCTGGATGGGACCCTGGGCAGCCTGGTCTAGTATTAAATATGGAAGGTTGGTGGCCCTGCATGTGGCAGGGGGGTTGGAGATTCATGATCCTTGAGGTCCCTTCCAACCCGGGCCATTCTGTGATTCTGTGTTATCTTCTTAGTAAATTAGCTTTCCTCCTCAGATCATTACTGCTGTTTTGTTTTTAGGCCCATCTCCTTACCTTTTCCCCTTTCTCCCCCTTCCTGGGGCATGGGTCCATGAGTCACCCTGCCCCATTAGTCACAGAATCAGGCCAAACCAGCCCATGAACAGTTGACACCTGACCAAACCACACCCAGGGATTTTACCAACAAACCTAATCCTTACACTTTTTGTGGGTTTAGAGCCCACTCTTTGTCTTGCAAATGAGCAGTTAATGAGTCCACTGCCCTTCCTAATGCCTCCAGTGAGTCAGCTGTCAACATGAGATCGTCAGTATAGTGGTACAGTTTAATTTTATATGGATTTTTCCATTCTGCTAGGTCACGCACCAGTAAGTTATGGCAATAGGTTGGTGAATGCATGTACCCTTGCAGCTGAAAGTTCCACTGCTTGCCCCCTCACATAAATGCAAACTGGTCTTACAATTCTTCATAAATAGGAATGCTGAAGAATGCATTTGCCAACTCTAGTAGACAGTGGTAGATTTCTAACTCCCTACTCACTGTGTCCATCAGGGAGGCAATATTGGGTACAGCTGCATGAATATGCAGTGTGACCTTACTTAACTCCACCATCATTCTCCATGTGCCATTTGACTTCTGCACTGGCTGTATGAGAATTATTTGGGCTGTGGGCAGGCCTTACGGCCCGTACTTTTTATAGTTCCTGCATTGTTCTAGATACATCCTCCTGCACCCCCAGGAGTCTATACTGTTTAGTATAGACTCTATACTGCACAGATTGGGCATGCAAATAGGCTCATGTTTCACTTCTTAATATCACCTGCACCACCAAGATACTAATACATCTCTCTCAGTCTTAACTCTCCTACAGTTGTTTGGAGAGTCAGACCCCCATTGTACGTCTGCTCCCAAGATGTATCTCCTTGGAATTTAGTTAGATCACCATAAATGATTGATGTTTCTGCAACCGTATCAATCAATGCCATAACCCACTATATGTTCTTTGAGGACCAAAAAATAGTTTGACTTAGGGCCATAGTTTGACAAGGAGGTCCTTGTTACAGGAGGGCTAATATACCCTGTCATACCATAAGCTGCCCAACTGCCAAGTCTTTTTCCTCAGGTGGTTCAGGCATCATAGCCCGAGTCACCTGAGGCAGCTTTTTCCTTTTATTAGGGACCATAAAATCCTCCAGAATCCAAGCTGTTGTTAGCATTTGTCAAATTATCTGTACCCCTGTTCTTTTCGGGATACTTTGAAATTTCTGGTCATCTCTTAATTGTTTCCATAATTGAAGTAAAAAATGATTAGGTTGCCAATCAACTTTGGCAAAGGCCATCCTGGCCCATGTAAGATAACTCAACATTTGTTTCTAGGACACCTGTATGGGGCTCAATTGGGGTATCCATGGGGCAGCTTACCTAGTTTTAATAACTGGAAATATTCTATTCCTTCTACCACTCTAACATTATGCCTTGCTCTTCAGTGCTCTGTCTCCCCCAGACTGGTCACCAACCAGGCAACCTGCTGGACAGTGGCCTCCAAGGCCACCAGGAAGTTCAACATGGATACTAATTTTCCATAATGGTGTGAGAATGCCTGTAATGTTAGGTCTCTCATCCCTGCCAGAAATTTTACCAAATCCAGGCTTTCAAATGCTTCCTCATATATAGCCTCCTTCATGCCCACTTCACAGATGTATGTTTGAAGGTCCTTCATGGAAGACCATAAACCCATGTGTAGTGGTATATCAGCCTTACTAGGCCAAGTAACGAGGCATACCACCATTAACCAATCCATTAACAAATGGTTTTCATCATGGTGTTGTATAGCAGCATATAATCTTTGCCCAAGGGCAGGGTGTAAGATGATAGATGTGTGTTTTGAAATTTCTGGTCTAATAACTATAACATTTTCTACCTCTCTGTCCCATAATCTTAAGGCCAAGCTGGTATGCTTTCCCACAGTTTTGTCAAAATCACTGCACTAGATCCATTAAGTCAGATGCCATATAAGGCTGTCATGTGAAGGTGGGTTTGAACAAAGGGTCATTGATCAGGGACACCCCTGCTGGCCTATCCTGTACTTTATTTGTTTTTTTGTGTTCCTATACGTTGGATCTCAAAGGGGACTGTCTCAGGAGTGACTTTCAGATCTGATCTTGAAATTTAGTCGTTTGGATTACCTGTGTCCATTGATTCAGAGCCCTGGTTATTTTCCAACCCAATATTTCAGATTTCTTTCACAGAAAAAGTTAAGCTTGTTTTTTTTCCTTCGTTAATATACCAAGTTGTTATTCTAGTTTCTCAATACAATCATGTAATAATTGATTCTCATTCTCTACAGTATTATTTGAGAGCTCTGCGTGATCCAATAATGACCCCACAGTGGCCAATAATGGCCACATAGTGGATGCAGCTAGCTGTTGCTCTTTTGCAACTAAGATGTCTTTATCTATTCCATACAAACATTCTGCCATGTTTCTGGGGCATTCCCATTCAGTGGGATGGGGATTGAAAGATTCCCACTATCCAACCCCATTTTTTAACTATAGTTGCTAGTTCATAATACAGGGATCCCAGAAATCCAGAGATGTACCATGGCAAAATTTTATCTAAAGGAGCAATATTCTCCCCTTTGACCCATTAAAGATAGTTATCAAGAAAGCCATTTTAATGTTTCAATCTGCCTGGCTTGCCAAATGTAATGGCAGAGAGACCAGTGTGATGAGACGATGTTAGAAAAGAAAAAAGAGAAATAGCCACACATCTACAAGGATCCAGGCTCACAGTATCTAGGCTCAGAATAAAAACTCTACAGAGGAGGAATCTCTAGCAAGAGATCCTTCTACAGTGGCAGTCAGCTCTTAAATGAGGTCTAAGTGAGGTGCAGCCAGGCTCCACCCTCTTCCAGACACAGAGGTGAATTGCCTTCACCTGTGCCCCCAGGGCTGGGTCTTGTTTCCAGATGCTCAATCAGTGGTTCAGGCCATGACTCAACAGTTCCCATATACCCTCTAAAATGATATCTCTTTCTCTTTTATGGTAATCAAGGAGTTACAGTACTGCTTACCCCTCCCCCCCCCCCCCCCTTTGTGGAATAAGTACAGTCTTCACATTATGGGGGCTTCTTCTCTGACATACATAGCAAACAAAGCACTACTTACTATTCTGAAAGACATACAACCATAATCCATGAGAAGGCTGCCAGTAGAAGATACAATAAAATGTAATGACAAGCAAAACAACTCGTTAGCATTTTCTTTTCACATTTAGTGTATTTCCTTTCAAATAATTATAATGTGTAGTAGCTGTATTTCACAGCTGGACTTTCAAGTGAGCCGTTACAAAATCAGCAAGTGCTTTGAAAGCCACTATTACCCATGCTCAGCTGAGCCCACATTCTCAGTTGTGTTTGTATTAATTGTTATGGAGCTTTAAGTGCAATGTTTAGTCTCAGAAAATGTTCTTTAATCAGTCAACCCTCATGGCTCTTCAGAGCCTGAGGTGTGCATAGCTCCCTGAATGAAGACAAGCACAGCTAATGTCCATATGGCTGCTCTGTGTCCTGGGAGGAGGATTTATGAGTTTCCTCCCATTATCACTATGTTGCCCTTGGGGCTTTTGGTGCTCCCACTCTGACTAGCATTAGTATCACACTGGCAAAAGGAAAAAGTTCCAGATGACACAGAGACTGATTCCTTCACTCTCTGTGCAGTCTTTTCTCCCCCAAGCTATGTAGCCATTGGTCCCATCAATAGGAAGATAGAATCATAGAATCATAAAATTGCTCAGGTTGGAAAAGACCTTAAAGATCATCAAGTCCAACTGCAACCCAACCATACTACCCTAACTCTAACAACCCTCTGCTAAATCATGTCCCTGAGCACCACATCCAAACAGTTCTTAAACACATCCAGGGATGGTGACTCAACCACCTCCCTGGGGAGCCTATTCCAGTGCTTCACAACCCTTTCTGTAAAGAAGTGTTTCCTGATATCCAACCTAAACCTCCTCTGGCACAACTTGAGGCCATTTCCCCTCGTTCTGTCACCTGTCAGCAGTGAGAAGAGACCAACACTGCTCTCGCTTTAAGCATCTTTCAGATATTGGAAGAGAGCAATAAGGTCTCCCCTCAGCCTCCTTTTCCCCAGACTGAACAGCCCCAGTTCCTTCAGTCTCTCCTCATAGGTCATATTCTCCAAGCCCTTCACCAGCCTTGCTGCCCTTCTTTGGCCCTGCTCCAGCACCTCCATGTCCTTTCTGTACTGAGGTGCCCAAAACTGAACACAGCACTTGAGGTGAGGCCTCACCAGTGCCGAGTACAGGGGCAGGATGACTTCCCTGGTCCTGCTCACCACTCCATTCCTGATCCAAGCCAGGATGCCACTGGCCTTCTTGGCCACCTGGGCACACTGCTGGCTCATATTCAGCCGACTGTCCATCAGTACACCAAGGTCCCTTTCCATCAGGCAGCTTTCCAGCCTCTCCTCCCCAAGCCTGTAGGGTTGCCTGGGATTGTCGTGACCAAAATGCAGGACCTGACACTTGGGAAGGGAAGGGAAGGGAAGGGAAGGGAAGGGAAGGGAAGGGAAGGGGAAAAAAGGGGAAAAAAGGGGAAAAAGGGGAAAAAAAAGGAAAAAAGGAAAAGGAAAAGGATGCTTGGCAATTCGGTTTCATCCCATGGAGATTAGTGGAACTCAAAATGGTCTTGCAGTAAGGAATTCCAGTAGCAAAATATATTCAAAAATAATAAATAAATAATAATATAAGATTAATCTTTGCTAATGTTTCTATTAGAAGCATTATTTTTGCTGTATTACTTTTAAGAATAGAAGCATGTTCTTATTATTTTCTTGTATTTAAGATAAAAGCTTAAAGAAGAAAAAAAAAAAGAATAAGTGGTACTGAGAAAAAAATATTGTAAAAAGCACATTGGTATATACGCCTTACTCCTAAAATTTAAGCCTTGCCTCAGGTAGCAGCTTTTTAATTATTTTGGATGTTATTAAACAGACCGCATGGCAAATGTCATAGAATTCTTTCCTACTGATTTTCCACTACAGCTTTTCTCAGACCTTGGGCTTCTGCAACACTTTTAAGAAAAGATTAGACAATATCTCTAAGGAACAGCTTTGGTTTAGTGGATCGTATCTTCTGACCAAGAAATGGCATCTCAAGTTTCCTTCCAGTTCTATTTCCTAATTCTGTGATCTCCCACAGAGATACTCTAGAATAAAATTAGAACTTGCCTCTCTTTTTTCTGTACTTCCTGCTTTCTTCTTATATGACTAGTTCACAAACTGTATCCTTAAACCTTGTTCTATTTTGATAGCCTGTGACTGGCACATTTTTTAAGATAAGTGATCACTTCTTTCAGATATTTACCTCTTTTCAAGAAATTATCTCTGAAGTTATCACAGGTCTACCTGCATTATCCTTTCTTTTTTTTTTTTTTTCAGTTTACAGCATGCTACATAAGGAAACAGCTACACCAGTTTCATCTCCACTTCTGTGCTACGTGCCCTGCTTAGCATTTCAGGTTTTTATTGTGCTTTATTATTTACTTCTAGTTCTATTTGAAGTGCACTGTATTTTAACTATTTTATGGTGTTCTAGCAAGTTTTCACCTTCAGTAATGGGAGTGGCCGTTGTTTCATCTTTAGGTATATGAGGATGACATTTCTATAAATACAACACAAACTCATCTATATATGTAGAGGACAATTTAATACTGTTTCCAGTAATCTCGGGGCTGGAGTGGGGAGGGAGATTAGAAGGAGGAGCACCTGTTCAGCAATTCCTTTGAGCTATTTACTCTATTCTTCCTAAAGTACTCAAGTGCATGTCAATAGCTTTAGCAATAACATTTAACCACCTGACATCGAACGACTAAAAAAAAGCATACCTACAGAAGGCTGTTTCCCACACAGTAAATCTCTTGTCATTCTTTTCCAATATATTAACGTAGTTCAAAAGGCAGCATTAAAATTACGTTTTTGCTGCTGTGTGATGAAAGTAAGAGTATCTCAAGTGACAGAAATAAGCTTCCATGGAGTCCCCTGGGAGTTCAGATTTGTGTGTGTGAAAAAGGTGAAAGAAATCACAAGACAGAATATTTGTCAGATGCAGAAAGAAATCTTTTGAATGTTATTGTTCTGTGACAGAGGGGGGTAAAAAAGCCATTTAAAATAAATCACAGATGTCCTGTACAAATTCAGAGGATTTAAAGGCCTGAGACAAGGTTTTGAATATCTTAAGGTTCACCACCATTGCTTTTTAATAGTATGTGATTCATAACTGAGACTGACTTTATGTGGTATTGTGGACTGGTTCTGAGCCAGAAATCCAAGATTTCATAAAGTTTTCCTTTGAATTCTCTATTCAAGCAAGAAGCAAGAACTTCTTTAATCATGTGTAAGAAGTCTGTTAAGGGATGCAAGATAAAAAAGAGCATTGTGACAGAGTGCAGGAGCCAGCCACAATCCCTTCTGGCTGTGGCCAGAAAATCCTATATGTTGGCCTGCTATGGCCTTGTTCCTTGTGTTACAAGTCCCTCCTCATTGGAAGGGACTATGATAGAAATGTCATTTTATCATTCTATCTAATCTAATATCATTCTATAATGGTTCTCGTTTTTTAAAAATAAAACAGCTACGTTGATCAGTAATACAATCACAACACAAGTGGAAGTTTCATTAACTTTTCCTTCAGTGCATAGTTTGCTTTATCATTCTGCAGAATTTTTCATGTGGTCACTTTTAAGACAGATTCTGTTTAACTTCTCTAGTTCCAAAAAACTTCAAAAATAGAATTTAACTTTAAGGAAGTATTTTTTGTCTTTTTTACCTTGCAACTTCTTAATCCTGCTCACTTAAACATTTCTTATTCTTCCCAAAAACTGAAAATAATAGAAAACAAGATTATCTGAACGAAAGATATTATAAAAGACAATCAGGTTCACTAAAAGAACATAATGCATATATTACTGCTCTTGCAAAAAGATTAGGACTGCAGTTCTAAAAAATACTCAAATGTTTGCTTTAAGTTCTTGATAAATTTGGCCTCAAGGCTCATTAAAATGCAGCCTTATATAACAATATTTCGAACTGACAGCTCACACATTAAGTATGGCTTGGTTCTGTGAAATTATGTCTTCTGAGTATTTGAATGTGTGCATGATGATTTTGTTGCACCTCTGAAACATGTGAAATTAAAATGTTAATGAAATGGTTGAAAATAAATAAAGAAGAATTGGACTGTTGTTAGGAAAGCTGTCCTCACTCTTCGAGGGCAAGGCTTTCACGAAGACCTGTTAACATGGGACAATTGCTCCCAGCTACTGATAAGCACACAGTAGATTAAAATGAATCACAGAAAAGATTAATGGTCTGGTACTTGTTCTCAAGACTTTTAACTGCTGTATTAATGTTCTTTCCACTGCACTAATAACAAGTCAAATTGACAGTCCTAATTCTTGGCATATTACTGTCTAGAGATATGGTCTTTAAGAAGCCCTTATTTACAAAGAGAATGCTAAGGCTTATAGAGGTAATGTATATAAACTTTTTAAAATATTAGTATTTACTATTATTCTAAATAATATCATACCCAAACAGTGTTTAGTATTGCACACAGCAGTATGCCTATGCACACTGGCTACTCATTCCACTAAGAAATTTTGATTTTGATGTCTTTCAGGAGTTCTTCGGTGCTGGATTTTGAACCTATATCACGATAAGAGTGCATATATTTATAGATTTTTAAAGCAGTCAAAATGACAATGTGTAATACATGCATAAAGACATATAAGAAATACAGAAATCATTATCTTCTTCCAGGTGACTTTTAAATAGTTATTTTCAGGTTTGTTAGATACCTAACATTGAAAAAAGTTAGAAATAATATTTTTTTACTCTGCCCCTATCTTGCTTTTCTCCATCTTCATGTAATATTTAGTGTTCCTCTTCATCATTGTCTAGAATTGAACATTTTGTGAAACAGAGGAAAGTGCAATTATTCACATATTCTGGACTGGATTCAGTGTGCAATTTAGGCTTGGAAAGGTTTGGAGCTGCTCTTTGCTCTGCAAAGTATAAAATGTTTAATCCTTAAGCCGATAATAGTACACTAAATTAAACAAAGTAGTATAAAAGGGTCTCATCTGGAAGAGTCTATTCTATTTTTTGTATGTTGTATGTGAGGAGTAGGTTATAAAAATTCTCCTAAGGGAAAAAATGAGAGAAGGTTACAGAAAAGAACAAAAGAAAACAATGAAAGCAAATGCAGTTAAAGAACAGAAGACTGAAGTGAAGAAGCAACAACTTACAGGAGAACATTACAGGTTCCCAATAATAATGAGCAGACTATTTGTTTGGTTGTGGTTTATACAGTCTCCAAGAACAATGCACATACATCAGGAGCAAAGGGCTTGTAGTAAAATAATTTTTTACTATATATTTAAGAAATATTTCTTATTTCCTTCTTGACACCATTCTCCATGATGTGGCCAGATGCTGTCAGACTGGAACAATATCTACAAAATATCATAGTGTGTAAATACAAGTGGTTAACTCTTGGCTCTTTCCCATTTCATTTCAATGATATAAGTTCATCAGAAACTTTGCTCAAGTCCTTCCAGTGCAGGCAGCCAAGATGTGATTTTCTAACTCATGCTAAGGTGCAGACCACAGTGATGACAGAAAAGAAAATGAATGATTGATTCTGACCAGCAGTGGGGTTTAGTTATGGAGATGTATGGTTGTCACTTTCAGGATTGCAGGAGCCTTTTAGATAGTCACTTACTGACAAGCATGAAAGCAGGCTGACATAAAAGGATTCCTTAAGAAGGAAACTGAAATAAGAACACTGAAAGTTTTAATGCATTTTGTTCAGTTTTTTAAAATATAAAAATATTAAACATCAAGGAAGATGGAGAGCAAGCAAAGTCTCAGGACACCAGTGTGTTAAACAGACTTACACAGACTTATTAAGTTTAGAATATCTTACTGCTCCTCTTCAGGCCATCATTTGCTTATTCCTTTCACAGATGCATTTTACAGTGATCTTTTATGACTAGATGTCATAGTTTCTGACCTAGTTTTTCTCTCTTTTTAAAAAATAATAAGGGACATGATAAATCTGTTTGAGGCAGACCGAAGAAAAGCTGTTTTGAATTTTCCAGCAAAAGAGTTTTGTCTAGTTCACGCATCACACATGTACATCCCAGCTTGACATCCTATAGAGAAGCAGAACAAATCATTTCCCATCAGAATGAGAAATAATGTCAAACCTAATGGCAATGCAGAGGTGCAGGCTGCCCATTAAACTTGGCCGAGGCATCTCGACTTTTGGGCACGCTACTTCACAAACGAACAAAAACTAATGTCAGTCTACAGTAGCATGTTTTGTGATGAGTATTTAAGTCACAAAGTGTGCTAAGTTGATCTTCTTTACTGACTGGGAGCAAGGTGCTGCCCAGTACGTTGCAGTCTGCAATGGGAGACCATGACTGCAATTCCTCATTGAGCACTGAAAGACACATGGGCACACAGCAAGTGAAATCACCAAAACCTTTAGGACACCCAGCAATGCCTATGCTTCTTCTGCTGGGGATGAACAGTGCCAGCAGTAAAGCTGCTCTTTGTCTATACTGTATCTCATTGACAGTGGGATTCACAGAGTAGATCTCCATGGCCTGATCTCACAGGCGTGCTCAGAGCAATCTACATGCCTTGGGGAAAAAAAAAAAAGGAAAAAAACAACAACAAACTGTAGAGAAGTGTCCACTCCTCCCACATAACACAGCTGCAAGCTGACAGAATGCTCAGCTGGGACTGGGTTAATATCTCTTCCTTATCTGATTGCATTTTGATGAAAGTGTTTTACATCTCAGCAGAGTGCCCTAATTGCAATGTTAGAAGATAGTTTGGGACAGATCTCTCTTGCTCTGAATTTTTTTTGCTGATGGTATTTAATTAATTTTCTGTTTAAGAAAGTAAAAGCAGTCACTGAAACAAAGAAGAAGGAGAGGGAAGAAATACGAGGTTGGTTGATACACAGCTTCTAGTCTTCTCTAATGACTGCTGATGCTGTTTAATTGAAAGGGACCATTTTTCACAGGAAAGAAACTCACCCTGAGATACAGGTCTGCCCACTGGTTAGACTATTTAAGGTATTGGAATAGATGCTGTGTTGAATTACTTCAGGATATGGACTTGTTTGGACAGCTTCAGGGGGGACAAAGAAGGTGCAGGGGGAGGCTTCTTCCTGTGTAGCCGTGTACATAAAATCTACATTTTTTTCTACAGGAGTCTGTAGTCTTTTACCCTTTACTCTTCCTCTGCTGTAGACACTGCAACTACTTATTCAGTTCCTGAAAAGGTAATTTTGGAACAATACAAAAAAGTAGCAATTCATCCTAGAATGAAAGGGGAAACTTTAAGAGAAAGGCTTTAAGTAGTATAAATAAAAGCTGAGTCTGATTGTTTTTAGAGCAGCGTTAAGGACGTGAGACAAATAGCTGGATTACAGCGTTGTCTCTTAGCTGCCACAGTTCTGTATAATTGGTCATAATATTGTTTACAAACACATTTTTTGCAACTAAGTAGGGAGTAAAACATGCACGATTGGGATTCAGTAGGCAGTTAAATGATGCACTTGTGTTTTGTCTTGTGGGCTATAAATAATACTTCTGCTATTTCTGAAGGTTATATGGGACTGTACTTCAAATGAGTTCAAATGTGATCTTCCACTTACATCCTCAAATGTTTGAAATCATCTCACGCTTCTGTGGAATTGTATCAACACATGCCTATATTTATTCTGCTGAAATCATTTCTTAAGAGTAGTTATTGTGTGAAAGCACTTACAAACAGAGCATAATGTGAGATGATGTAGTTGTGTGAAAACCCTAGATGGATCTGTTTTTTACACATTTTTTTTTTTTTCACTGTATATGTGGCATATCACAGAACATCCAAATAGCTTTAAAATTAGACAGTGTTCACCCAGAGAATAAAATATATCGTATAAAAAGACAACATTTTTTTCTTACCAATAATGTATAATTGTTATATACTAAGATGTATCATAAGTATCATCATTAAAAATTTCTTTTTGTTACTCTGAAAAGGGATCTCACATAAAATCAGACTGTTGTGACTATACCAGGGATTCACAGCACCGTCAGTCACAATAATAGCAGGTCATGACTGTCAGAGAGATAAATTAAGTTGACTGGCTATTTCTCTTCAAGATAGATAAAAATAAAATTAAAAAATTGAATTCAACATACAGTCAAAGATCAACAGGTAAATGAGATGTCACTGAAGCCATGCAAGTATTAACTGTTAGGGGGTGATGAAATGGAAACTGTTCATAAGTAGTTAAAAGAACCTTGTTAGCAGTCTACTACAATAAAGCATATAGCTGATTACATAAAAAACAAATGAACAAACTTCTGATCCAGTGCAGCTATAGTCTCTCTTTGTTTTCTTTCCTGTTAATACTCTCACTCAGCATGATGAAGGCAATACATTTATTTGGCATCTGCAGAAGCTTCAGTAAACGGCTGACACATAGTTGATTTCAGTTGTTACCTTTCAATTATATAAATACTGCTGGGACTGTTTGTTTCTTTCCAGTCACTTATGTCTGTAGATAAGACAGTAATCATACTTACAGTACTATGATAGCCATTCATCAATCAATTTCTTTTAGGTTTATCAGCCTATTTATATATCCTGATCTACCACTTTTTCTATATATACCACTTTTTTTTTGTTTCCTCTGAATGCCCACATTCTATCAATTATTCTTACCTTTATAATATCTGATTTTATTCATTAGTTTGCACTTGGAAATCTCTCTTTTCCTGTTGCTTGAGCAATGCAAACAAATAGGTGAATAAGAACAACTTTGGCTCCCAGTTGCTTGTTAAAATCTTCTCATTAATGATTCTTTTTTCATTCACTGATTAAATTTTGACGCCTTGACAATTCAAATGGAGCGTGGAGTACTAATTATTTTTGTTGTTACATCATTTTTTAAGATGTTTCATTCATGCATAACAGAATTAATCTCATATGACTCAGGGGAATGCTTTTCCACAAAGGGTGAAATAACACCGTCATCCACAACATTGATTTAATCTGTAAATACTTATGTAAGTAGCAATTGAATTATTAAAAAATATAGTTGATTAATGAAAGATTTTCACATGTGAAAGCTGAGTCCCTTTTATTATCACCATTATTTGAAATAAAAAGCCTAATCAAGTCTACAGGAACATAATTGGAAACTGTATAATAGATGCTATGCTAGGGTCAGTTAATTTTCCTCTGAAGACAACAACAATATTGTACTTGTTAAAATGTGAATAGTTTTAGTTGCTAAGGACACTTCATTGGGTGCTTGCATAATATCTATCTGTCTTCATACTGCTGGCTTTAGAAAGAGATAAAAAAAAAAATACCCTTTCAATTATATGCTTTGTCACATGCTTACTAAAAACCAAATTATTTAAACTCAGTTACTGCACAGAATTCTCACTCTCCTTAATATCTGACAGTGTTAACAAAAGAAAGCAGTAAGTTACCATTTCTCTCATATTTAGTTTTCTGGACTTCTGGAATTCAAAGAAAAACTTTGAAACGTTATAATCATGGAGTCAGAAGTGATTATTTATATATGTCACTGTTAAAGACCTATTTGTACTATCCTAATGAGGGCTTCACCTCAGCTTCTCTTTCCAATTCATTGGTTTTGGTAGGAATTAGATATCCAGTGCAAATTTTGTACAGAATTTAGTTGCCCAGAGAAAGATAGTTTTGGACACAGAGTTAGTGTCTTCTGTATCTGATGCCTTGGAAGCTCCTGGAGCTATGAATAATTGCACCAAATTTCACTAAGTAAAAAAATTGGTTGTCCAGAACAAAATTTTAAATAACTACAGCTGTGAAGAGGAATTAAATATCTAGTAGACTTCCGAACAATGGGAGATCTGGGCCCTTCTGAGAATAAAGCTTAAACTGAAATTTTATTTTGTTTGTCTGAAGGTAGAAGCAAACATCATAAAACCCATTTGCTTTTTCTTATAATACAAGGGATGCTAGTATTCTTTTCTATAACAGCTTGTATTTTAATACTTTAAAAAGTAAATAAATAAATAAGTAAGCCCTACAAACATAATCTGAAAGTAAAAATGCTTTGAGGTGGAAAGAAGTGAGTCCCTATCATTACACATGTGAAACTTTATAGTTGTAAGTCACCTGAATATTTTTTTTTCTCTTTAATATATAATTCATGTAGTAGCGTGTTTGTGTGCATGAATTTAGAACTATTCACTTATTAGAACTGTTCTCCTATGTAGGAAGGGAATAGTTAAGGCTGGCCTAAAATGGCAAGAGCAACCCTCCCCTCTTTATATGTATTCTAATTGCTAAATGAAGAAGCCTAACTTAATATTCTGTTTACCGTATCCAGAATTTCACAGGTGCTCTGTATAAGGGCTGAATACAGTTCCTAGCTTCATAATAAGCCCTTTTATTTTCCTCCCTCTCCAAAATGCCTGTGATTCAATAACTAGATGGTGGCAGGTACAAGACTAGCAACTAAGGAATCAAACAGCTGTTGGGCATAAACAGTTATGCATCAATTCACTCTTATCTCTTGGTGGCATGCATATATGTTTATGAAAAACATTCAGTTCTCTTTCAATGTAAATCAGGACTGCATTTTGTTATTTCTACTTTTTTTTTCCTCCTCCTGAAATCACATTTCCTCCAGAAAACTGCATGATGTATAGTGCAGAATTTTCCCTTGTAATGTAACTCGTTCACAATTAATTGTCAGATTTTTGATTCACTTGAAAATGGAAAGAATCAGATCCTAGCTCATGCTAGAGTCATTAAAAAAAGGTGTTGTATGTATGTAATTTTGGACTACCAAGTCCTTTCCCTGACCAAAAATTGAGTACAATGCAAACAAACTTTAGAGCTTTGGTTTGAGCCATGAAGAACTAATGGGAGAAAATATTTAAACCCATGGGAAATGGATGACATGGCATTGCTGTGGACTCATCATGTGGTGTGATACAACATGGCCATAGAGGCTCTTGATAGTTGAGACTGGGAGATATTTCATGGTTCTCTGACGTAGAGATAGTGCAGCCAAGAGGAAAACAGTGGCAGTGCTGAGCTGCTTCACAGGGTGCTGAGATTGGATGGAATGCTGCATTCACCAAGCCTGGCTGAGGGAGCCAGGGGGATTTGAGGGACTGAGTGTGTGTGTGCGTGCAAAGCACTCTGATACAGCCTTCCTCATTTAGTCAACGTAATGAATTCCCTAAACTGAAAAATCTTCCCTATGATAGTATTTTCCTAGAAATGTGTAAGCACAAGAGCAGAAAAAATACTATTTCTGTTGTTAAACAAGTGCATGAATGCTTCAGTAACTGCTTGTCTTACCTCGAGTCAAAAATCAACACACAAGGCTGGGAGCCTCTCGTTCAGAGAAGTGGGGACTGCCAACATTTCAGCCATTTAGCAATTGAGCTGCAACACTCCTAGACACGATAATTGCTTTCTCCACAGGTATACGTATACAATCTAATTACATTTTTTAAAACATGACAAAGTGCTGCACGGTTACTTAGTGCCAATCTCCACAACAAATACTGGAAGAACTGGGTACAAGACGTAGCTCTCCTGCATTCCAAACCACAGCCACAACTGCTTATTCGCACACTGACACAAATTTTACCTATCAATCTCAAAAATAAGTACTGTATTTCCCTTTTTTATGCAGGTTCTGTTGAGTTCCCAGTAGATGAGTTTGTAAGAAGGGAATAAAGAACACTCAAAATGCACGTATGTCAGACCTTACCATGCAGATAAGGAAACCACTGCCAGCAGCAATGCTAGAATAGCATGCTATCTTTTAGTATATAACTAATAAGTACTAATATTTACTGAGTCAGAAAGGTATTTTTGTTTTCATTATATGGCAGGGGAAAAGCAAGATCTATTTCTAATTAATATAAAAGCCTTACTTCTGCATATCCTAAGGCTTTGGAAAATCAAAAGTCCAGAATTGATTTTTTTTTTTGAGATCATTTGCTATAAATTATTTGCGTGAAACAATTGACAGTAAATGTAATGAATGGGCACTTACAGGATGTTCAGCACAGTTCCATTATGTGAAATCAACAGAAAAAGGATCTATTTTAGAATGATTTTTTACTTTAACAGAGAATAACTTGCCTGGACCACAACCAACCTATATCATAATCTCAGTCTAAAGTCATTAAGTCAATCTTACTACATCAGTCAGGTAAAATATGAAGGCAGATTTCTGCTTTATCAGTGAAATTCAGCTCTCCAGTCCTCTAGCAGCTGAATTATATACAAGGAGCTACAGTTTAAAATATAATCTGTCAAACATATATTTAATAAAATTCCATTATGATCATTTAAATTCCATCAGAATTTCTTTAAAATAACATTTTGTGAAGAGAGCTTGAAGACCTCTATATGTTTTTTTTCACAGGACCCCTTTCCCTTCAGCATACTTTAGAAGCATTTCCTCCTCACCAGATCAAGCTCATAGCCTGTTTTCACTGTGAGGCTCAGCAGTATCATTGATGCCAGCTGTGGTGCACATGATGGCAGATTCATAAGCACTTTTCTTTCATCCTTCCAAGGTGAAATGCCTCTTCAGTGTTAAATCAAGAAGGGAGGAGCATCAGGAACAGGACCGACTGCAAGATAACCAAAAATCATGGGAATCTTTTGCAATCTGGAGCATTCAGGACATCTATTCCAACTTTTACAGTATTAGCCATGTTGGGGCCTGAACTTCAAGCAGACCAACTTAAGCATCTTGAGTACAACCATGGAACTATACCCCTCCATCAGCATGCATTAGGTCATCTCTGTTTAAGTGTCAGTGGAAATCTGCTGAATCCAATTATCTGTCTTTCTGGGACAGCTTCCTTAAAATAGAGGTCAGAACTGCTGTCTTCTCTTTGGGTTCTTCCATTCTGGAACAATTGGAAAAAAATTGCTAGGGGGACGTTTTGCAACGGTCAGGAGTGGTGGGTTTTTTTGTTGTTGTTTTTGTTTGTTTTTTTTTCATAAGAGAAGATATATGTTCAGAGTGATGAATGAATGGACGGAACAGTGTATGGAGATTCAACTTATACTGAAATCTGTGTCTGGGAGAGAAAGGCAGAGTGGTAAAATGATGCAGGACTGGCCATAGAACTTAGAGGTATTATTCTCAGCCCCATGCTGTATCACATATGAGGAAAAGAGTTGTTTTTTAGTTCTGTTAGCTGACATGCTTAAGCAACTATTCCATAAATGCAACAAAATAAGCATTTACATGCTGTGTGCATACCACAGCCTTGTTTCATTTATTAGCGTAAAGTTACATTTTCTCCAAAACACCGCCTTGAATTTTAAACATATACTTCATATGTGCGTTTCATTGTGACAAAACATGCTGAAGCCACACATTGGCCTGAAAAAAAAAGTGGAAAAGCAAGCTCTGTTAGAGAAATACAAGGAAAAATGCCACATGAGGTAATGTGGATTTCCTACTATACACAGAGTCTAGATTTGCTAAGCCATCTGAATTAGGTTTATGTCTCCTGAATGATTAGATCCTCTATATTCACTTTCTCACTGTTTGTGTCAAATAGAAGGTACTGTGTGCAACCATTATTTCACCTGGATCTTGCTGTTTTCCCTCCTAGACTAGAAGTTTATCCTGTCTATTTTATAATTTTTCCGCTGTGTCCAAGCCAAAATTATTCAAATGTTATAAATCCTTTTCAGACTACAAATATATTCTTAAACATTCCTGTTTGTCAGTTACTAACTGCTTTGGTCATTGCTTAGTTGACTGCCTGAAGACCACAACTACTTTCTTCCAATCACAAAAAAAGGTTTATCTTAGACATACATCTCACTTTTTTCATGTGTGTATGAAGTTATACCTTTGTTGAACAGCTGGCTTATGGGAGGATTGTGCCCAATAGAAAAGTAATGTACAGGTCTAGTACAACATGTTTTTGTTCTGACAGTTAGAGGCCTTTGCTGACTTAGCTTGTTATGTTCTAGCTATGCAAATGCTACCAACTGAGAGACATAGTTTATTGTCCAGAGACAACAATATTTTGTGGATGCTTATTGCCAGAATAAATCAAAAGATATGTCAGACATATCCATTGTCATTGCAATCATAGGCAAGGCAGAGGCAGTTTCAAGCAACAGAAATAAAGAATGCAAGTAACACATTTAAATGGCAGGGCTCAATACTGGGGCTGCTTCTATTTAACTTCTTTATTAATGATCTTGATGAGGGGATTGAGTGCATCCTCAGTAAGTTTGCAGATGAAACCAAGTTGGGAGGGAGTGTTGATCTGCCTGAGGGGAGAAAGGCACTACAGAGGGACCTGGATAGACTGGATCAATGGGCCAAGGTTAACTGCATGAGTTTCAATAGGGCCAAGTGTCAGGTCCTGCATTTTGGTCACGACAATCCCAGGCAACACTACAGGCTTGGAAAGGAGAGGCTGGAAAGCTGCCTGATGGAAAGGGACCTTGGTGCACTGATGGACAGTTGGCTGAATATGAGCCAGCAGTGTGTCCAGGTGGCCAAGAAGGCCAATGGCATCCTGGCTTGGATCAGGAATGGAGTGGTGAGCAGGACCAGGGAAATCATCCTGCCCCTGTACTCGGCACTGGTGAGGCCTCACCTCAAGTACTGTGTTCAGTTTTGGGCACCTCAGTACAGAAAGGACATGGAGGTGCTGGAGCAGGGCCAAAGAAGGGCAGCAAGGCTGGTGAAGGGCTTGGAGAATATGGCCTATGAGGAGAGACTGAAGGAACTGGGGGCTGTTCAGTCTGGGGAAGAGGAGGCTGAGGGGAGACCTTATTGCTCTCTTCCAGTACCTGTAAGGTGCTTACAGCAAGAGCAGGGTTGGTCTCTTCTCACTGCTGACAGGTGACAGAACGAGGGGAAATGGCCTCAAGTTGTGCCAGGGGGAGTTTAGGTTGGATATCAGGAAACACTTCTTTACAGAAAGGGTTGTTAAGCACTGGAATAGGCTCCCCAGGGAGGTGGTTGAGTCACCATCCCTGGATGTGTTTAAAAACCGTTTGGATGTGGTGCTCAGGGACATGATTTAGCAGAGAGTTGTTAGAGTTAGGGTAGGATGGTCAGGTTGTGGCTGGCCTCAATGATCTTTTCCAACCTGAATGATTCTATGATTCTATGACAAATGGACTCTAGTCAATTCTCAATTTGTTTGCATGCATGCTTTCTTCTTTAGAATGCTTACTCATTCACATTACCATAAAATATATCACAAAATAACTGAGTGGTTGAGTTTGGAAGGGAGATTATGTAGTCCCACCCTCTTCTCAGGACCATCTTTTCAGGTTTTGAGTATCTCCAAGGATGGAGAATCCAGAATCAGGCTGGACAATCTGTTCCAGTGTTCAATCACCCTTACAGTAAATAAGTTTTGTCTTCTGTTTAAATGAAATTTCCTGTATTTCAGTGTGTGTACATTCTATGTTTTGCTTTCATTTGGTATCACTGAGAATAGTCTATTTCTGTGTTGTATACTCTCCCCATCAGGTTTTTCTATACACTGAGAAGATTGCCCTGGACTTTCTCTTCCCTGTGCAAAACAGTTCCAGGTCTCTCAGCCTCCACTTGTGTGAGGTGTTCCATTTCCCTAAGCACATTTCTATGATTATGTGAATAAAATAATTTTATACAATGTTATATATATATGTTTACTCCGCTGGCAACTATGAAACTGTCATAATTTGTCACTGAATGGATTTTTTCCTTTGTTCTTTTGCATGTTGACCCAGATTCTGACATAGTTATTTCCTGAAGGCTTTTTCTTCTGTTTCATAAATCATGCCTCTAAAGCATTTAGAAACCTTCTTCCTCTACACTCCCCAGAAAAAAAGATGCAATTCTTCATGCTCTGTTAAACAAGTACATTGGAGTTCTTACTAGAAAGGTACAGTCCTACTTGATTATTTTTCTGTGTCCTCATGCACTGTAAGAAAAATGTTACAGTAAAAAAAAATAATAATAATAACAAACGAATCCCTTTTTCTCCAAAAGCTCAAATTTGAGCCTGAATCAATAGCTCCAGTAATCTACAAAGATTTGGTTATTACTCTTTGTATTCATTATTATTTTAGGCTTTTTTATTTTCAGAAAAGAAAAAAAAAACGAATCCCAATTGCTCAAGCACAATTGATAATGATATGTTGCAAACCTATGCAGTTATTTTCCTATTGTCCTCTCAAATATTTTTATATACCTGCAAAGAGTCACCTAAACTTAGCTTCCACTCACTGCTAAACTATGACTTATTTTTAAGCACGAGATCCTATAAAAAAGGGATGGTCAGTGAATATGAAATTCTAACTTTCACCCATATTTTAAATCAGTTTCTTGTTCTAAATCCCACTTAATTTACTCTGCTGCTTGTTACTGACTCTATCGAAAGTGCTTTTTGATGACATGTAAGGATGATGATATAAAAATTGATTCATATTCTGTGTGTGGCTGAAGAGATATTTAAACAATTTTTTTAGGCTTATATTATGCTTGAAAATCAAAAGTGAAATTTCAAGTGACAAAAAAAACAAAACCAACCAACAACTTTCCCCAGACTTAATGTATTTGAGGCTGATATGATGATATGAGGCTGATGTTCATTGTTTGTGGTATGGGAAACGTAAAGAATCCGTATTCTGCTTATCATACAATACATGTGTACATGCTGCAAAATATTTTTTGCATCTTAAGAAAGAAGTTGGCATGATCCTTATGCTACCTTACTAATGCAGGGAAGGAGTCTTGGAGAATGGGAAAGATATTCCTTTATTTTATATTAAGCTTCAATGTAATTTCCTTAAAATCCAAGCTGAAAACATTCCACTGGTATGTAGTTATTTCCGTATATTTATTCATGAGTTTGAAATCCCACAGAACAGTTTTCAAGGAATGTAGGGCAATAAAAATAATGGAAAGTACTAACAATTGCCTCTACTGACCCACCTATCTGTTGCAGGCATTTAAATCTGATCACTGTCATTATTACCATGAGATTCAAAAACTGGCCATTTAAAATTTAAGAAGTTCCTTGGCTGATGCAATCTGGATGTATATTCAGCCACAAGTCAGGAGTTCTTTCTTCTGAATTCCTTCAAGTGATATACAAATAGACATTTTAGATCAAATTCTGGTGCAGGAATCTGGGTGTTATATTGGAACCGAGCACCATTTATACATCCTAATCACTGATTGTGGCAATAAACTTCACCTAAAAAGACCATCCTAATTATCTTCAGTTATTTCAGTATAGAAAACCACTGTCAGTTTAAAAATCAGCTTAAATATTCCAGAGTAATAAATTTTTGCTGTTATAATTTGTGGCATTTCTTTGTTCTCCATCTCAAAATTTTAAATCCATCAGATGACAGTATAATTTTACAAAACGTATTACCTTGAAACTAGCAGATATGGACCAATTATTATTCTTTAGTACTGCAAAATAACTTAAGCACAAAAGTGTACATCAGCAGAGAGGTTAAATCAGTTAATTTTGCAAATGACCCACTCACAGACCTCTGTTTATCAAACAGTGCATTCCTAGCTTTGTCTTTAGAACCCAATAAGAAATAACAGGAAAAAAAGTCCTAAGTCTAGTCTTCTATCTTCCACATAATTTGAGGGAAGTTATTTGATCCATGGATACCAGGTCATTGCAAACAGCAGTCATTTAAATTTAATAATGTTACCTTTCAAGTCTAACTTGCAATTTCTCACTGATAATGCATGTATAGATATATTAAGGCATGAAACACTGCGTTTAATCTAATCTCTAGTTTTAGGAAAAGATCTTTGCAACCTGCTCAGTGTAGAACTTCACATTCATGACTGCACTTGTTCTCATGCAACTGCTGGTAGCTGACAGCAAAAATGTGGATCAGTTGCGGGCTTATAATATAACACATTTAAATCTAACACAGTCCAGAGGCTAACAACTTGTATGTTTATTCTGCTTTGAGTATGTAAACAAGCAGCAGTTTTCAACATTGTTCAAAATAATTTTCGTTTGTAAGTTATATGATATAGAGGAGAATTTTCAAATAACATCAATTTTCTATTTTTTAAAAAAAATCTAATTATCCTTGCTGAGATTTTTATGGTAGATTGTCACTTATTAATAAATCATTTTTAGCATATACTTTATTATTGAAGAAAGTAATTCCAATATGAATATTAATTAGAATTACTACATGATAGCAACTAACGTGCTACAAACATCTCGTGCTGTAGTACCACAAAAAAAAGTAGTTCTTTAAGTAAATACTTAATAGTTCAGCTCAAGTTTTCCATTGGTCGGAATTATTATTGTTTAAATATGTTCTCAGTGTCTTTGTCAGAGGCATGAGCTCTCATATTACATACAGTATAGCATGATTACATCTGCCTCATTGTGTTCCTGTATTATTTCATTTGCATTTTAATGGCATTTCCATAGTCAAGTTTCTACAAAAGCACCTCAAATACACCTCCTCTGTTCAGCATAGTTATAGGCATTAATTCAAATAGCCCCTAATCATGTGTACAAAATGGAGACCAGAGAAATAGATAGACATAATTAATTTACTTAGAAATGTCATAAAACTCAGTGGCGTATAATGAAATTACACAGTAATAAATATATAAACATCACTTAATTCCATTATAAATCCTAAAGTGACAGAAATAATGATGAATTGTAATGTAGGATGAAGCCTGTTCTTGATCAAACATTTTTGTTAGCTAAGTCAACTTTATGGGAATCAAAACTGCATAATTCTCTAAGAAATTTATATGGATTAATATTAACAAACAATTAAAATTATAAAGATCCACTAATAATTAATCAAGCTAAAATAACTGTAAAATAATAGTTTAACATGGTTTAAGCTTAAATGCATTATTGATAATGGAGTATATACATCGGGGAAGACTTCTAGTATTTCATTTTAAATTATGTTCCTATTCTACAAAGCTCTTTACAAACAATAACGTATATATATATAGGTATAAAACCTCATATATATATATATATAAAATTCTCGCCATGTTTGAGGTATTTCTTCTTACACAGAAAATGCTAGCTCAGGAAAGATTGTTAAAACAGTGCAATTCCTTCTTGTAAAATGTAATCAAAGCTGAACAGAGAAAGAACTGCAGATGAGTGAAACTCACGTGCTTTAAAATTTTGGAAAAAGCTACGCTGGGAGAAAATCTTGAGAAATAAACAATAGTTTTGAAATGTATAAATTATGCAAAATTTCTTTCGCTTAATTTAATTTTTCTTCTTAAAGATTTCATTTTGATGTGCATTTTGATAAGAAAGCATAATTATAAGCAAACGTATAATCACTCATGAGAGACTCTTACTGACAGCACAGAAAGCTTTAGGCTTATATTACTGTTTCGCAGAGGACTGCTTCTTGTAATCTTTGGGATGAAGAGATGAATTGACCTCCTGAAATATTTCCCAGGCTTTTTCCAATAACTTTCTGTTAAACCAAAAAAATAACTCTCTGTGCCTTATTTCACATCATGCCTGGACTTTCAGGATGAAAAAATACATTATCTGAAGTGAGAGGTGTCATAAAGGATACTCGCAATGGCCTTTACCCAAATCCTAATGCAGTCCTTCTGCATAGCATGACAATTACAGTGAAAAATGCTCTGCTAGATTTGCTATGTAAAGTGAACCTGTAAAACTGTATCACTGCAGATACATGCCAGAATGCAAAAGAAAAAGATACTCATGGGACTGCTTTAGAATTATAAATTGGTATAATTCATCAGAGTTCAGCCGCAGTATGGAAAAGCCAACAGACACAAAATTGAAACTGCTAGTATTAACAATATCTGTGTTTTCATTCCTGACCCTCTAACACCTTTCAGTAACAAACAAGTGCATTAAATCTAGAGCTCTCAATTTGAGTATTGGGAAGGTTCATGTTTTTGAAGGTAGGAATCCTTGACTAAAATTCAAGCTTGCTTCATATGTGATTATCCTGAAATGCCACAAAAATTGGTTCCTGTTAAGAACAGTGAGAAATTATAACAGTGAGCAATTATAACAGCAGCAATTTCTTCTAAATAATTGGAAGATATCTGAAGTCATATTGACAGTAGTTAATCACTGTGAATGCGTGAAATAAACGGAAGAAGGTGCTGGCATTTATGTGACGGGTTTTCTGAATCAGATAACCTGAATCAGATAACCTGAAATGCATTCATACAGGCTAGAGCAATTAAAAATGAAGAAAGTCAAACCAACCACAACAAACAAAGAAAACCGATAGACCCAAGGCACTAAATAAACAAATCATTAGTAGATGTATGAACTGTGATTTTTAAAATGATAACTTACCTTAGGCAAGCATACTTTATTATTAAGATTTCCAGACATATGACATTTTCAGGTCTTCTATGCAGTCTCTTTAGCTTGAAGAAATGTCTAGATTCCTAAACACATATTATCTTCAACCTATAGCTTTTGGTTACTTCTTACAAATATTGAGTGAAAGCAATGGGTCCTTATGGCCAAGAAGACCAACGGTATCCTGATATACATTGAAAAGAATGTGGCCAGCAGGTCAAGGGAGTTTATCCTCCTCCTCTTCTCTGCCCTGGTGAGGCCACATTTAGAATACTGTGTCTAGTTCTGCGCTCCCCCAGTTCAGAAAAGACAGGGATATCCTAGAAGGTGTCCAGAGGAGGGCCGCAAAGATGATAAAGGAGCATCTCCCATGTGAGGAAAGGCTGAGCAACCTGTATCTGTTCAGCCTGGGAAAGAGAAGACTGAGATGGGATCTTATTAATGTTCATAAATATTTAAAGAGAGGTGGAAGGCAAATGGCTGAGGCCAGGCTCTTCTCAGTGGTGTGTAGTAATAGGACAAGGAGTAATGGCATAAAACTTGAACATAGGAAGTTCCGTACTAACATGTTGAAGAACTTATTTATGGGAAGGGTGATAGAGCACTGGAACAGATTTCCCAGAGAGGTTGTGGAATCTTTTTCTATGGAGATATTCAGGACCTATTTGGATGCCTAGCTGTGTGACCTAGTGTAGGGAACCTGCTTTAGTAGGGGAGTTGGTCTCTATAATCTCTTGAGGTCCCTTCCGACCCCTGTGATTTTGTGATTCTAAAATCACAAAATCCCTCTTGTTTGTTATCATTTGGTGAAGGAAATAGGTAAGTAATCAAGTGTCCCAAAAAAGGTCCTGCCATTGTTCTTACAATTTGTTCTCTGTTTTCAGTTTGGTTTTGATCCAGGCCATCCATCTGACTATTTTCACAGTTACTTTACTTCTTCCACTTACTCTTTTTTTTACAGAAGAGAAAAATAACACTTGAATGCCTTTAAAATTTTTTACTATACCAGTTTGAATAAGTCATTTCTGATACTTTAGCAGGAATCTGTCAAATGGCCTGTCAGTAACAGATTCTGCTGTGTTCAACTGGGAATTTAATTCAACTTCATAAATATCTACAGCTCTTCTTTCATATCATTTTATTCCTTTTCTCCAGCTTCTCTACAGCTATCCCGCACTATCCCATTCTATTGTGTTGTAGCAATAGCTGTCATTTACTTCTTTCTTCTTTTTTTTTGGCTCACTATCTAATAGGACTTTTTTTTTTTTTTTTTTTTTCTTCAAGAGAAGTCTTCTGTTATATTTTCTGTGTTTATGAAACTTCTCAAATCTAAACTCCTTCTGTTTATGTATCAATTCAGTAGCTAGCAAGACTGGACATCATGACAGCATGATATTTCACTAGGGTACAATTCTAGATTAAGGAAAAGATGGTAACATCTCATTTTTCATCATTGCCTCCACTCTTCATATCCTATTCAGTTCTCCATTGGAATGAATTTATTTACCGAGTAAACAAACAGTAGTAGCTGACAGATGGATAGTAACAGTCAAAAAATGTCCCTATTTATCACTAACACACATTTTTGAGTGGACTTACCAGATAGGATCATAAAGTACATCTTAAAATAAAACTGCTTATTCATAAAACTGAAATATTAATCTTCTAAATAATTTATAAAAAATCATTATCTTACATTTCCTACTTAAATGGAGTCAATGCCTGAGAGTATCACAGCCTGCTTGATAAATCAGAGATGTCAGAAACTCAAGCAATGTTCTTTTCTAGTAAATCTCTTCAGTAAATAATGGTGGTTCAAACATAGTAATTTCTTCACATAATGGGATTTGGATGATTTTCTGCAGAGTAGATATAAACTAGACATCATTTTTCATGAATCAGGAGTTCATTTTGTAGATGCTTTATGTGTGTTTCCTGTGTATGCTGAAAAATACATGTTTGTGATTAGAGTAGGAAAAAAGATGCAAGAAAGGGTAAGGCAATACAAAGAGATATAGAGTTCCTACTAGCTTATGGAGAGGGCAGGCATTAGACTTGTTAGAGAAAATTTTGTCTGTGATTCAGAGATACCCAGGGATGCAAAGCATGGTCTCCTGAAAGAGATTTCTTTTGCAGTGTTTGTATTTTTGCACATTATACTAAAGTCACAGAAAATCTGCAGTCTGATTGCTGGAAAAACTTTCACATCCTAATTAGAACAAGACTTGCTCCATGCAGCGTTTTACAGATAGCTAGAAGTCTCAATCTAAATCATCATAAAGAAGTTTCTATTACACCTCGTGGTCTCTAGTCATGAATAATATTAACAAATATTCAGCTTGTAAGGGTGCCGAAAACAAAAATCAAAGATTTGGTAGGTATTATGCTGTTTTTTCCAATAATACTTGCCTTTCTCACTTATGATCATGCTGTTAGTCAGAACTCTAACATTTTGCTGAGTGTATGGTCATTAAAATGATAAAAGTGTGATCCTATCACTCTTGATTTTTCCACTGAATTTTCAGCATGAACATTTTCTGCCCCTGAGAGCACTCCAGCTGCGCTGCCACAACAGGATAAATAATGCCTTTCTGTTTCCCTGAGAAGCTGCTTTCTTCATCTTCTGATATAACTTCCCAACTCCGTTTTATTTTTCTCTAGACAAATTGGTTTATGGATTCAATGAGGAAGAAAAAAAATGAAAAAAAAAAAAAAAAGAAATTATTCAAAGTTGTTAAAGATCTTTCCAAGGTTAAACCAAAATAAACGCTCTCCAGTTTTCACTTTATATTTTGAAGGTTAAAGGGTGCAGTTGCAGTCTGTGAGAAGAAGGGTTTTCTATTTTGCAGTGATTACAGGTAACTGACTTCATAAGGAAAGAAAAAAAAAAACTAGAAAAAAATGTCAAGTGGGTAGCTTTTATTTTGTGTTGAATATAAAGATATTTGAGGTTTCTTGGACTTTGATTATGCTAACAGATTGTATATTTCACAACAACTAGCAGATCTACCTCTCCTAAATATGACAGTGCAATGCTATCCACATTTTCTCTGACCAGCAGGTCACAAGAGGTATTTTTTTATATTTATTTCATGCATCATTCAACATTTGCTTTAGTCATTCTGTGAAGTGAGAATATATTTCATTCTGCCTGGAACAATGTAATGTAAAAAAAAACAACAAATATTTCTTTGCTTTTTAGCAACACACTTGATTGGACATACATTTTGAGGCCATTATGCTGCCATGCCATGGGTTATTTCAGTGTATCTGTGAATTAGAAAAGCAAACTGGTCTTTTCCTTCTGTGCTCTGAATGTGTTCTCTGCTCTCCAGAAACACAAAACCTGAATTTCTGGCTTTGGCAACACCATGAGCGTAGCTCACTCAAACTGAGTAGGTTTTAATATTAACAAATAAGTGTTCCTGGAAGAAAAAGAAAGTATAGTATTAGTAGGCACACATGATCTGTGTAGTCTCTATTTTCCATCAGTTGCTACTGGTAACTATTACCATACCTTTAATAAATTTAAATCATGACACAGTGGCCTACTGTGCACTGTTCCAGTCTAGTCCAGAGATGCAATGCAGGAAAACAAATTACTACATAGTCTGCACCATTTCTTCTCAGAGTAGCTAGGAACCACCACCACACCATTCTTCTGTTCTGTGAGTTTAATTTTCTGAAGAAAAAAAAAAATCTGATGTTTCATACAGTATGAATACAACAGAAAAAAACTCTGATATATCTTTGACAGTCTTGTTAATTCATAAGTTCTATATTTCATGCTTCTATTTGTGACATGTTTAAAACTGATTTGTGATACAGCCATGAGAAACAACAGGAAGGCCACACCTGCAAATATTAGAAACATTTTTATAAGCTTTTTATAAACAACTTATGGCCACTGTACTGGTTATTTAAAGCAGAAAATTAATATATTTCTGATTCTAAACATACTTAAGAGTAGTAAGAATACTGTCAATGTACACATCTCATTTTCCTTCTTGACTACAGCAATTGCTTGAACTTTTTCCTTAGCCTGCATATATTGAAATTGAATTTGCTTTCTTGTTAGCATCTAGTGAGTAGTTCTTGCTGACCTTAGGATGCCTTAGGCACAGATTAAAATTACAACGTTACTTAGATTAACAATTAATACTGCGAAGACATCTTCAGTCCCCAGAGTCAAATTAGAAAAAGATGGTAACAAATCACATTTGATGGGAAGGTGAGAATATGATTCATACTTAGAGTTATTGAGTGATTTGTTTCAGTGCTTCTGCAAGCTGATGTCAGAAAGCTGAATAGCCCAATGCCATATTACTACTTGTGGATTTTTTTCCCCCAGTATATTTTACACTTTAATCTACAGAAGAGTTCTTGCTGTTCCAGAAGACGTACCATTTACCTTCCCTGCCCCTGTGCTCGGCACTGGTGAGGCCTCACCTCGAGTGCTGTGTTCAGTTTTGGACACCTCAGTACAGAAAGGACATGGAGGTGCTGGAGCAGGGCCAAAGGAGGGCAACAAGGCTGGTGAAGGGCTTGGAGAATATGGCCTGTGAGGAGAGACTGAAGGAACTGGGGCTGTTCAGTCTGGGGAAGAGGAGGCTGAGGGGAGACTTTATTGCTCTCTTCCAGTACCTGTAAGGTGCTTACAGCAAGAGCAGGGTTGGTCTCTTCTCACTGGTGACAGGTGACAGGACAAGATGAAATTGCCTCAAGTTGTGGCAGGGTGAGTTTAGGTTGGATATCAGGAAACACTTCTTTACAGAAAGGGTTGTGAAGCACTGCAATAGGCTCCCCAGGGAGGTGGTTGAGTCACCATCCCTGGATGTGTTTAAGAACCATTTGGACGTGGTGCTCAGGGACATGATTTAGTGGAGGGCTGTTAGAATTAGGGTAGTATGGTCAGGTCATGGTTGGACTCGACGATCCTGAAGGTCTTTTCCAACCTGAGCAATTCTATGATTTTATGATTCTACATCGTGTAATCTATTTCTTGCCATGAAATTACAGAATATTTTATTTATTCTTTAATTATGTATTGAAATACAACCATGTTTTGATGTCAACTCTTGAACAGTCCCAGAGGACAGGCCCACCTCTAATCCCAATTCCTGTCTGTGCTTCCCCTTTGTTCCTACAAAATAATCTTTTGGCACAACTAGCCTACAGGCCCCCTGAAAAATGTGTTTTCCTTTGCTCAGCTTTGTTAAGACCAATATGAGGCACATTATGTCTGGCTCACCCTCTCTTACCCATTTTCTCATAGAAAGGTGAGTCTGTGTAAATGTTTTACGTGTAAATTGATGACAGCTATGCTTGAATGGCTCAAAAACAGTGTCCTCATTAGCAAGATGCTTCTCCCGAACCAAGTGAGGGAGAAAAAAGTTGAGAATTTTATAATGAAAAGTGAAGAAGCATTAGGAGGAAAATACAACTGTAAAAAAAAAATGTCAAAACATGTTTTGATATTGTAGGGTGTCAGTGCTTTGCTCTGGTAGCACTGAAGTTAATATCAGTTTTGACACAGACTTTAATGGGAAAAGCTCGTGGTTGATCATGAAAACTAATGTCTCTTTTTCTTGCTATTCATGACAAGTCTATGAAAACATATTACTCTCTGTCTTTCATTGGCATTTATACACTATTTACATAAAAAGAAGCTTCTCTTCCAAGTCTGTACAATGCATATTGTGCAATTTATGATTTCAGCTTCGTGAAAAGATATCAGTGTTTTATAAGCACTGCATCCTCACGTGGGACACTTCTGTTTTGCATTAACAAAATTAAACAGCCTCCACAGCATTTTAAATCCAACACTTTTTTAAATTTCAGAAGGATTGCAGCTGAAATTGTGGAAAATATGCCTGTCTAAACCACTGTATCTTAGCCTGAAAGCACAACATGACAGACAGAAGGTGGACTACTTGTGGTTAAATTAGATATGACACATGTGAATGCACTCATTTCTTAAGAAAACAGACTTAAGGAGATAATATTTCAAGTCCCTAGTTTTTCCAGTGAAATAAACAAAAGCATCCTAACCCTGTTGCTTCAGGAAAAAAACAACAACCTCGTAATACTCTGTGATGACTCTTTTTTGGCCTCAGAGAGGTCCTCTGGATATTTTTCACTCTGTTCTGTATGCAGTGAGAGGGAAAGTGAGATAACATACCCCACAAGCTTCTGTGTGCCTGTGACATTTGTCAAAGCTGTTACATCCAATGACAGCTGAAAGGTCTGCAGTCATCTGATTGCGCAGGCAAGTGAATCCTATTGTCATCACTCTGAAGCCTAAAAACTGTGTGGAGCTACGCCAGAAGTGCTGCAGTTTTAGCAAATGCATTGGCTTGACAAACCAATATTGCTAAGATCGAGCAACATTCGGGTTAATGACAGCTGTTCTGTCAGCTGCTTCCTGATGCAACGGTGTTTACAGATTGAGGAGCAAAGGTAATATTTAGACAGGTTATTTTGGGGTATTGATGTTGTATCCTTATTCGTTGTTATTTTACTTTTTTTTTTTTTTTTTTTTGTTAAGCTAGAATGAAAGGAAATGGTAAAGTATACTTCTGTATATCACAAAGAAATAAGAGATGTTGCTCTTGAGACTTTCCAGACAATATTCACTACTCTGGAACATAAAGCATATTATTCTATATTTTAGTTCAATAAGAGTAAAGAAAGAATGAGACTATTTCCACTGGGATAACTTTTAAACTACCCAAGTAGATGTTTAAATGCATGCTGCTGCTTCTTATCTAACTTGGATGGTGGTTGGAATAATTGCTGAATCTGAACAATATGAAAGCTTATTTCAGCTTCAGCTTTGGCTCTGTGGGTGACCGCCTGACTTGACTAAGTCAAGCATAAACCTCTCATTGACTGTAATAAAAACAGTATTTCATCATGCAGCACAGACTCCTTATACAATTTATCCCAACAGTCAGTTGCAGAACAGAGCTCCTCCTGTATAAGATACCACAAAATGTCTGCTTCTGTAGAAACCTTCATAACTTCATACAAATTAAAGCCAGAGATATCGTTACATGATTGTATATGCAAGGAAAGTACCACTGCCTTCCTAAAAAGATGTGAGTGCACATACTCATATACATATCAGATACAGAAAAAATCTGCAGTCTCATGCAGCCCAGAGGGAGCTGCAGCATACATGAGATAGCCCAAGGCCTGAAAAACATCTTTTCATCTCTAACCCCTGTTGTGCCTCTTCTTTGGAAATTAATTTCCTACATCCGCTGTCCTTCTGTACATCAAAAGGCGCCAGGTTTCACTCAGATATGCTCTAGCAGGTGATAAAACCTTAGTTAGCAAAATATTTCAGTCTTCAGAAAAATTAAAGCCCAATCTACAAATGTGTACAGCAGATACTAATAGACTGCTGGTGCCTGAAGACCCAACTAGGTGGAGAATCTCTCCTTCCACTTCTGCCCTTTTCCCTGAAGTTCTGAGAGGCCAGAGGGGTTAACATCTTTGATATTTTATTTCTTTTTCTGAACTGCATCTCTAGCTGAATTCACATCTTATAACGCCTCCAGGCACTCACCAGAACATCTTAATGGTACCTGGAGAACAGTATTATCCAGATATGCTGATTTCCTACAAAAGGACTGGTAAAGACCTAAACCAGAAGATGTATGCACAATACAACATTTTGGTAAGCAGTGTACACCATTGGTGTAGATGCTGTCTTCCACCAGCACATAGAATGATTTTTGTTGCTGTTTTTGTCATTGGCAGACAATGGCAATCAGAAAAAAAATACTATGCTGCCCTTCTGATAACTAAATCTGATCTCAACTTTTAAGCACTCATTTTAAGTGACAGTATAAAGAAAAGTATGTAGAACATAAAAAAGTTCAAGGTAAAACAAAGCACCAATGCAAAATGGATATGAGTTGGCTCACTAGTCACAATTTACTAGTCTATGCAGATCACAAAGAAAGCATTAGTTAATAACGTCAAGCTGCCACAAAACAAGCATATTTGGATTTGTAAATAAGCATGACATTTTTAACACATCCTGATGTAGTCAGCAAATGCTTCATTTTTTGTTCACTTCATGTTGTAGAGAAGGAAATGGATAAAGTTGAGAGGATGACAGAAAGTTAAAAATCGTGATGTCCAAGAAAACAAAGAATTGAAATGATTTGGTCTAAAAAGGGATACATTTTGGAACATATGTTGATTTGAGTCCTGCCTGGTTTGAGAATTGAATATAGGACATCACGTGTCTCTGGTGGTGATTCTGAAATATCTTTGAAATGTCATTAAAGGGAGGAAAAAAAAATAAAATCAAAAGGAAGATCCTTGATTTCAAGTAACCACCATTCCTTTTAGTTTAGATTTTATCTTCCAAGAGATTTAGATTTTTTGAAGTTGATCAAAAAAATCATTGAGGAATTAATGATATGATTTCTAGGTTGTAGGACAAAAAGACACACGCACACGTAAGACTAAGGAAAGTACATCACTTAATCAGCTAGAGTAGCTGAAAGCATTAAATAAACTTACTAAAAATTTCAATATTACATTTAGTCTTAGAGTAGGTTTCAAATATCAGTTTATTTGATTTTTTGACTACTTTCATTTCTAGCTCTTATTGATGTTTTTTATTATCATGATAAGAAACCTATTTTTATTAAATCATGTCTCCAAACATCACTGTGAATTTAAAACATAGAAAAGTAGAAGAGAAGCATTTTAAACTGAATTTTTGTTTTAAGCAACACTAGTCACTACATTTAAAACATGGGATGCTACACAGCATTTTTCCAGTTAAATTACCTAATTTTCTGTTTCATTCATGGACTCAGAAGGAGCAGTATTGCAAAAGCCAAAATCAGCATCCATTGCTCTGCATTCTGTTACAAATGGCTAAAGGGAATCATCTGGGAAGAACAGAACAAAACAAAAGAAACACAATCAACTGGAGTTTCTGCTTTTAAAGAAAATTATTTAATAAAAGAGAAGAAAAAGTTGTCTACATTCATGCTTGTCAAATATCATTTATCAAATATATTATTCATCGATTTTATATTTTTCCCTTGATTAATGTGCTTAAACAAATACTACTTATGATACTGAACCAATACTTCAGCAACCAAACTATTATCTGTCAAATAAATTATTTGATAAATAGTGGCAGTATTATTCAAAACTCTTAGTCAACTGTTTGTTTGCTTGTTTGTGTGTTTGTTTATTATTTATTTTCAGCTAGCTGCAATCTCTGACATGGAATTAAGCTGCCTGAATAGAAACTGATGAAGCACATCAAATGATAATAGACAGTGTTGATTAGGTATAAGATTTCAGCTCAGACAGTGCTGTATTTTCCATTAGACTGCCTCTTTCAATTGTCTTTTGACAGTTCCTTTCTGGGGTTTGTGATGCTTCTTTCCTTATGTTTTCTGTCCAACATATACTGTTCCATAAAAGATAACTGTCTTTTTGTATGATCTATATATGGGAGATGGCTCAGTACTGTATTTGAGAAATGCTTACTACACACAATCTTTAACTATTGTTAAAGATTTTACTGCTATTTAACTACTCTGATATGACTTCATAAAAACAGAAATCTGAGAACTGAAGTTATTTGTGTGCTAGAAAATGATTTGAGTCTGCCATTTCAGTTACTGCTACTGTTGGAAGGTGGAATGCAGGACTAGGCAGGAAAAGAGACAATTTCATAGTTAGAAAAATGTTAGTATAGACAACTGGACAGAAACATTGTCCATAAGCAGGGTGCTGAGCAAATGGAAAAGTAATTTTTGTAAGTAGTCATGCATTTCTCATTTTCTTATTGCCAATTGGAAGACATCTGGAGCTTACCTTTGTAGAATCATCAGCATTCATGACTGCATCTAGAGTCAGTCAGCTTCTCTATAACAATTCAAAAGTAAAAAAGGCCAGTGAGTCAATAGGCAGATCTATCAAATTAAACTTGAGAAGTTCTCACTTTCTAAAAATGAACTGTCAATGTTTCTATAGTACTAGGATGTTATAAATTTGTATTATTTCTAAAATACTTAAGTGTAAAAATGATTTTTTTTTTTTTTGTACACGCATAAATCAGACTTTGTGCATTAAATACGGCTCACAACTCTTCATCAAATAAGGAGAGTGAAAGTAGAAAGTAGAGACTGAACAGTTGCATGTTGAGAGAGACAGCAGGAATACACTGATTCTGTATCGAAGAAATTAACATAGAACAGAAATGCAAAGACAGTGATTTCAGCTTAAGTGGAAAGTCTAAGCTCAAGTTTATTTTACTTTATTTTATTGTCGTTTTTGAGAGTTTGACTTACAGCACTGAACTTGGAGGAACAAAGTGGTGCAGAATGCTGAGTCTGAGGTGGAAGTGCCACAGCCCATGGCCCATCAGAATGGGTGCCCTGTTCTCCTGGGTCCTTCTTATGGGTCTGAGTAGGCTGGGGTTAAGTGTTGTATGAATGTATGGTGTGTGTCATATAATAGAATTTTCAAAAATACAAATCACCATTCAGCCACTAGACTCACCCTGGTCAGTAACTAAATTCCAGTTTATATTTCTCTGAGCAATGTAGTCCTGTTCTTGTGGCCTATAGTTTGAGCAGTTTTGTTTTACACTGAAGTTTCTCCATTCCTTGTGGGAGCTGACATTATCAATTTAATGGTGGATCAAACATACATTTCTTCATTTTTAATAACCTAAACATGCAATTAATACTTCAGTAATTAATATTATCAACAACTATTTCATTAAACTCCTAATTTTTATTTTTATTTTTGGTAAATTCTATTTGTTTCTGCAACAGTTGATTCAAATTAAGTGTAGTTGGAGCTGAATCTCACTCAATATTACTAATTATCCAGTTCAAAGTAAAGAAAATAACAGTTATGATGGTAGAACTATCTAACTGCAAATGTAGCCAGAAGTATCCTAAAACTGCATCATCTCTAATTGACATCCATGACACTATAGAATAATTGACTTGCTCTGCTCCAAATAAATATGAATTTTATGTTATTTTTCATGCCCAATGATAGTTATTTCTATAATTTCTTAGTTATATTTCTATAACTAAGAAAGTGAAATTTGAATTTGAAAATAAATACCTTGTTCTTCCTCACTGAAATTCTTACTTTCATCTGGAGGCAGATTTACAAAACTTCCTTTCACAGTTATTATTTCTAGTTTTGATGCAACTCAGAAGAGGCTTAAGAGATACCAGACTATGGGCATACTTATCCAAGTGGTGATTCACCTAACAGAAAATTCATGAGATTTAACACCATAAGTACCAAACAATAATACCAATCAGTCATATCATTTTTCCATTCTGAGTGATTAGGGCTAACACTGGTCCTTATCTGAAGCCTACTTCCTTTTGTCTCTGAACTTACTTGCTAACAATATGACTAGTAGCTGTAACAAACCAGTTGAAAAGGTGAATGTAAAAAGAAGCAGAATTGCTTCTTATTTTATACGTTTAATACAAAAATTATGTTTCATTTTGCCTATGTGCAATTTGTGCATACTTCTGAATCTGACTTCCAGTGGCTATGGCACAGATACATTCACAGTGCACAGAATTGCATGGATTGGAAGGGACAGCAAGAGATCATTAAGTTCAAGCCCCCTCTTACAATCAGGTTCCCTACAAATGTATGTGACATACATTATATATATATATATAAATTATATTATATTATATTATATGGAAATTTATGCATTAATACTCAGACTATACGTTTATCCATATTTCCTTAATTAAAAAAATGAATGTCTGTGGATGACACTATAAATTGCGTCTACTGTATCAATAGTACCTGTTTCTAACACTTCATTAAGAATCTTGTTTCCAAGAAAATCAACACAGTATTTAGATTTTTTTTTTCTCTTTTCTTTACAATAAAAGTTTCATAGAAATAATTAATACTATTTGTAAACACCTAGAGACACTAGGATATGTTAGGATATGTAGTAGGATGTCTTTGAATGCAAAGATGTTCTAAATGAAGCCAGAGTTGTTTTAAACCTACTTGATCCACTACCTGAAAGATTTTTCCTACATGAGTAGGAAGGTGATCTCAGAAATTTCTTAGACATAGCAAGTGTCACGCCAGCTTTCTCCTTCTTATAGCAGATGCAGCGTTGTTCAACTGTGCTTTCCACTGATGATTTTGCTAACAAATAAAGCTGCAATTTACTTGCTCATACACACAAGTCACAATGTTGTTACTTTAGAAATCTGAATATGGTGTTACCTTGAGTGTCTGGCATTAATGATAACTTCAAGAAAGAAAAAAAATCCATGAAGAAGACAGTAAAAAGTAAGAACAGTTCTACTCAGAGAATACTGGAGAACACCGAGAGGAAGACCTGCATACCTAACCCCACAGAAGCATCAAGACCCAAATTACTACTGTCTATAAGCCTGATTCTGAATAACCAAGCTGAGAAGCTGGCTCTTAGTCTTTAAAAGACTATTTCTGGTAGTAGAAAAAGCACCCTCAGATGCTTTGACTCACAGTTCTGATGTTACTGTTCTGTCTAAGAATAACTGCATTAAGTAGAGTTGTTTAACAAAACTGCTAATAACCCTGTTTTAACTTACAAACTGGCTTTTCTATAGAACTGAGAAACCAAAGTGATGTATAGATTTATCTATGTGTTTTTAATTACTTTTGATCATTGCAATACATAAATTTGATTTCGCAAATTCAGGAAGAAAAAAGGTTGTGTTATATGGTGATTTTTTTTTCTCTATAAATTTCTAATTTTCAGTTAACTGGAAAAAAAAAATATATATATAGAACTTCAATATACCTGGCTGGCTTGTTTGTCCTTCTTCCTGTCCAAGATATAGATGACAAAAAAGTCAGAATTAAAGTCTTGAACTGAGAGTTATCCTAAGACCATAAGGTGAACAGAAAGGGGTACAAAACTGTGCAGTTTGACTGCAGCTGGAGACAGAGAGACTGCAGAATGGCATTGCTGCAACAGTACTAGGAGAAGGTTGTACACTGGCCTGTAGATGATCTCCAAAAGGTATGCTGATCTGAGAGAGCTATATAGTCTTGACAATCTGGAGTTCGTGTGCATATTTTTTGTAGTTTATACAGCCTTTGATCTATAAGGGCATGTTATGACAAGAGAGGGAGAATAAAACCAGATAATATGCAGCAAAATTACAAAGATGTATGCTAATTTCCTTGATGAGAGTTTGCTCTTTCAAACATATGGCAAATCAAGGGTCTCTGCGTGTTTTGAAAGATCCTGCATTGCAACGTAAATAAATGCCCAAATTCTGCTACGCTGATGTGAATCCATGGCAAGAGTTTGGATAAATGAGATGTCTCCAAATTTAGTTCAATAAACAAGAACAGCAGATTAGCCCATAGGGATTTGGGGGTCTTTATAATCTTGTAGAAACAAAGCCAAAGTTGGGACATTTCCACAGCTGAAGAAAGTAGACGAAGCATATGCTGCCACTTATGATCTAAATGTCACTTTTCTTTTAAAGCTGTCTCTACTCTAAGGTTGCTGTTGCTTGTTTCCCCACAGTCCTCATAGTAACTATAAAAATTTCATTTCTACTCTAAATATTTAAGTACCAGTTAGACCTGTTAACATCTTGGAGAGCAAACACAAAGGAGCTACTTGATTACTCTGCACTGATCTAGGCCTTGTCATTTCAGCCATAATTCTTTTATGTGTTTTGGGGTATAGAGATTTCTTAGTAATTTCAAATATAATTCTGGGATAAGTTAATTGTTTCTAGATTGTTTTTTTCAGTTGTGATTAAAACTGAACATACAAAAACTGTCCTAGGAAGTCAGCTGACTTCACTGGAAGTCAGCAACTTCTGACAATCAGTTTCAATTTTTGTGTAATTTATCTTGCAAGTGAATTTGGAGGTTCTTATCCATATTACACCACCACTGTGCTAGCACAAAAATATGTCAAAGCTTATCTGTCTCAAAGACCTTGCAGTCTAAATGGAATTAAATTTAACCCTGTAAATGTTCACCAAAAAAATACTGAAATGAACAAACAAACAAAAAGCAGAAAAGAATAGTCTGAATGTTCAGATTAACAAGAAGATCATATAATTTTACCAATCAAATATAGTCTAAATGGAACATTACAGAAAACATAAAAAATGGTTTATATTCTTGTCTTTTAACATTAAAACAAAACAAAACAAAAGGAAAGAAAAGAAAAAAAAAAGCAACACATAAGAACCTTTGAACTTGTTGGGGTAGATGAATAACGAATACTACTAGTGCATATAATAGTCTGACTTATTTTCCTTCTCAGAAAATCTGCATCGTTTTTCATTTCTCATAGCTGTAATATCATTTATTTCATATAATTTGCTGGGTTAGCAGACAATTAAGAGCATTGTTCTAAGTGCTGTTATTGATCTCAGACCAGTCTCATTAAGCACATCAACATAATATTATTGCCACAGGCACTTGTGTCAGTTGGTACAAAATCAATTTGATCTACTTCATACTTGAAATCATATTTTATTAATTCAAAACACCAGATCATAATTTTTGAAACAACTCTGATCCTTTTTAGGAGTTACATTAATTTATAATGTTTATTAGGCCTTAGAAACTGTACACTTTTATCCTTCCAATGAATAGTGATTTGTTACTGTGACTATGGAGAAAAATTTCTCTAGGCAAGTTTCCTGATATCTCATTGCACATCAAGCAAAATAAAAATAAAAATAAAACAAAACAAACCACGCCAATACTTTAAACAGCAAAATTTAGCCAACACAATTTATATCTGTGCAAGAAACAAACAAGTATTTCTGCATACTGTAAGATAGCTGCAAAGGGGTCATATGTTTATTTAACATATTTGTAGAGCTTTTATCAAATAACAGCCAAAATAAACCTAAATATTGGCAGCACAAATCTATTGGATGCAAATCTTGTGTGCCAGCAGTGTCTAAAAAAGTTTTTCATTAATTGCACTGTTTTTGATCTCTTACTTGACAAAATACTGTTATAAACTTATCTATTGCCATAAAATACTCAGACACCTGGTGTTCATTTAGCAATACAATGGAGACTATGAGTAAAATAAAAGCTAGTGCAGCTAAGGCAGCTTTAAGCCCTCTCTGTGCTCTCTTAGGGTTTTGCAATAAAGATTATGGTTACAAATGGCACTTCTGATCCTTTAGTCCTTCCTCGCACTGCTGAAAATATCTGTCATATTCAGTGCACCAAAATCTATGAGTACTAGATGAAAGAGCAGTACAAAATCTCTCAGTCAATGGAGAGATTCTATGGAGTCCACTTCTATTTTGGGGACCTCCTCTTGATCACTTCTAATGTTGAGTTTGGAGAAGAAGGGAGAAAGACAGACTTTCTACTCTGATGCATTTTTGTAACTGCTTTGGCACCTGGTTAACGCCAGTGTGAGACCTTTTTTGAATGAGCAACTCCAGATAGGTCATCATTAATTCCTTGCTGTATGGATAATTTGTATGCTGTAAAATGCATCTGTAGAATTTCACTCCAATTTGTGTGGAATGTTCTCTGATGGGGCAATTGGAGTAGGTTGGGACTGGCTGTGTTCAACACAGGGCAATCTTGGCCTCTTCTCACAGAGGCCATGAAAACCAAGCTGCCAGAACCTGTGCACCAGCATCCATTATAACAGCCTTATACGTTTTTCTCTCAGGTTTGAAATCTTATGCTATATTGTGTGTGCCATTTTAAACTGAGCAAGGTTTTCCTTCTGAAATTGGGAAAGATATACATCTTCTCTTTTATCTTTCTTTCTTTTTTTTTTTTTTCCCCTCTCAGAAATAGAGTAAATTGACAAAAACAAAATAGCTCATTGCCTGGCATAACCTGACTTGTGAACTGTATGAATCATTTATTTTCCACTTGTTCCTCCCTCCATCCAGAGGCTAATCAATTCTCGTATTCATGTGTGCTCTTCCAGAAGAACATAAATCTCTTGCTGGTTGATGTAAAAGAGCTGTATGTACCTGAGACCAGCAACAGTGAACTGGAAGGAAAGCAAGCTCTGCTGCTGATAGAAGTTCTCTGTGGTGCAGCGCTTGGAGTCAATGGAAGAATTGTTCTCCATTAACTCTGCCTCCCATGTACTGGCAGCTAAGACAAAATAAATAATTAGGACCAGTGAGTAAAATGTAACAACCTGCTGGAAACAGGGTTTTTTTTGCCGCATACCAGGCTGTAATGCATGATTGCAATTTACCAACCTGTTGATCAGGACAGAGGATTATGCTATGTAATAGATCCATCAGGATTTTGTCATTTTGTTAAGTATTCAGGCAGAAAAAATGGTGGAGATTAAATATCTAAATAAATTAAAAGACATAATAAGGGCAAAAGAAGAAGAAAATTTGTATTTTAAGATATCTCTTTCTCACTGAGGCTCAATCATACTGAAAAGAGTATGGTAGAAAAGAAAACCACGAGACAGTTTGAAGAAGATGTGGAGTATTACACAAGGACAATGAAATACTCCAGAATGTTTGAGTGAGCACTTCTATTTCCATCAAGGTAGAAAGTTTTTACCACTGACAAAGAAAAGCTGAGAGATAAAAGTTATGGAGTTTCCCTCAAGAGCTGTTTGTATGAATCGAAGGCTATTGCTTTAAAATAACAAGAAAAAGATCCTTAGATCAATTATATAAAAGTCACAAGCTGCGATATAGGAGATGGATCAGAAAGTTGATAACCATAGATAACTTTCATAATTCTGGCTCAAGTATGATTCGAGTTAGTTTAAAAAGTTAATTAGAAAAGTTAATTTCTCTTTATGGTAATTTAGTGGATTGTGAGACAGTTCTGAGAACCATTTTGTACTTGTTTAGTTTGCAGTGGACAGTGCTCTCTACTCAAGGCTTGCAGCTGTAGAGCAGCTGAGGATGAAGGAGACAATTAGTAGGATGAAGTAGTTGCTCAGGGCAAGGCTGTGTGGAATATCAACACAGTTCTGTACTGTGCCATTTCTGTGGCAGGGAAAATTGAAATGATACTGCTAACAAATAAATCAAAAAACCTTCAGTATGTCACCTCTCCAGCTCATCAGATAAAATACAGTTTCACATTTTCCTGTACTGAGAGAGGATTTCCTCTGATCTTGAGAAATTATTTTTTGGTCTGTAGTGGTAGGATTCTGCAGCAGTAGAGCATGATTAGAGCAAGAAGAACAAACTCTTCATTTTTTGTTACCTTAGAGTTCGTAAAATTCATTTGATAATAACTGTAGATTTGTAAATGAACTGCAGAGAGTTACAGGTAAGTTTAAAAAAAAAAAAAAAAACAACCTTATATGAACATAGTAATTTAAAGGATTTTAGTTGTATGCAGAAGGTAAAGCAGTTATTTTCTCTTGTGTTTTAAGAAAGCAGATCTGCTTATCTGCTTTCAGTCTTCTTCATAAGTAAAAAAAAAAAACAGGGGGAGGGGGGTAGGAATGTGATTAATCATGAAGCAGAACAGGAAGAAAAAGCTGAACAAACAAATGTTCTTATAACTTGTGGCACTATTCAGATGGCTATTAAGGAAAAGAACCACTGTCCCCAGAGCAAGAGTTGTTGAAATCTGAATGAGTGAGTAAGGGACTTTTACAGCATCTACTTATTTCAAAATAAAACTGAACTAGAGAAGAGAAAGCATCCTTCCAAGGGCCACTAACTCTAAATCTACAGCTTATATTGCATCAACTCCCAGCAGATACTTCTTTATGAGCATTCAGAAACAAAATCTTATCCAAGTGGTTGTAAAAAGAACAGAAAGGCATCAACAAATGGAAAGAGTATCATACTTCAAATTGAAAATCTACTATTCTCATCATTTTTGCCACTGTAAAACATAATATCCTGGAATGCTGCATATTTTGAGGATTCAGATGTTTAGAAGTATAATACTTCAAAGTGAATTACAAGTATGAAATACACCAAGGAGTTTAAGATTCTGGGTTCTTCAGCATCATGAAAGTACTCCATGAAGAAATTTTTAAGACTTTACTAATGTGAATGCACCACTAGATGATACTGAGCACAAAGAAAAAATGAGCTAAGTTAGCATACCAGAGAAAGTGTCTCATATTTCATAAAGAAACAAAAATACAGTTATGTACACCCTAGTATTCACAGTTAGATGTTCCAAAGGGAAAGAATGGGAGAACAATCTTAAGCTAAGGTTGTCTATTATCATTTTTTCCCCAAGGTTTCACTCAAGGGATTGCAAGATAGAGATGGCACTCAAAATATCTCCTTGGAAGTTTCTTTTACAAATTCAGGACAGCAGTTTACCAGGGGATATTCATGAGTTTAAAAATGAAACAAAAATGTACTATTTATCTCTCTTATATATCCCTCAGTATATACTGAATATACTCAATCACTTTCAGACACAGAAAGGAGATCAGGAGAAGAAATAGGAAGTTGGAACTTACCTGAAAGGCAATGAGATCTGAATAGTTCCTGAGGTTATATGAACTATGCAAGGCATTGCCATATATCTGAATGCAGCACAGCCTTGTACTCTGTGGTCACACTAACTTGAATCCCAGAAAGAAGCTAGACATGTTTTTGTAATAATGACTCTATCATAATTAACATAACCTCCCAGCTGTGCAGTTGTGTTACACTGATGAACCAAAAGGACCATTCTACTTATTTTTTGAGAGCTGACTTGGATAGATCTTTCTAGAGAATCTTTATATCTAGCTGCAGTCATATTCTCTTGTTTTAATTTCCAAAGCATCAGAACTGTGATAAAAAGAAATTGTATTGGACCTGCCATAGTACTTATGTCCTCTCCCCTTCTCCTTTAATATTTATGTCATAAGATAAAGATATTTTGGTGAATTATCACATTTTTTCACATTTAAGAAATAAGAAAGGGTACATCTATCTTTGTAAAACATTTGTATATACCTACATACACGTATTTTAAATTAAATTACACATTTATATTGCAAATTAAGTTTTAGAGCAAGGAATTTAGGGAAGATGATGGCAGCCTACGATGAGAGAGCTGGAATTATTTGGAAAGCTGCACATGTTTTTGTTGTACATACAATAAAGTCACAAAAAGGGTCAAATGAATTTCCATATCAAGTACTTTATTCAAAGATGACAACATCAAGCATTCAGTTGCCTCTTTTTCATTAAAAGATTTTCTAGAATGAATGGAAGAGTGAGAGGGAAAGCAAGAACATCAACACTACATCACGAGAGGCTAGGTAAAGAGGTTTATAAGAAGTGCTTGCAGATGTTAGTGATTACTCTGTGCCTGCAATATGGTTATACTTCCATTTGTTCTAAGTGTGACATTAACAGCATGTTTCGGAATGCAAAGATATTTTTAGAGGAGCATAGAACAAGAAAGATTTCGGTTTTTTTCCAGATACTTATTCCAAAATACATGCATTTGCATATAAACCACACAGGCTGCACACACACACATATTTATATGCATCTCACCTTTTTTTGAAACTGCAAATACATTTTTCAAAGTAAAGCATTTTGATAAAATGGATGCAGTTCTTTCACAGTACTGATTTCTATGCAACTGCCATGTTTAAAATATACTAAGGAAATTATTACAGCACCGTGTTTTTATAACTGTTCAACAATGTTTTTTTAACTCTTTAATAATCACAGAAAATAGAGTACCAAAAAGAAGCTGCTCCAATTTTGGAGCTCTAGCTGGACCACACAGGGTACTTTTACAGGAGCAACATTTGTCCTTGCTAGCTAGTCCATAAGGCCAAGATAAAATTGGTCTGTCCCTAAAAGAAGATTCTATAGATTAACAGTACTGTGAAACTAACAAGAAACAACAGATTTTACTTAACACTATTCAGGATGGAACACTTCCCACAGCATCTTTCTTTTTATTAATGTCTCACATTCCTGTTCAAAGGAGGAGAAACACATCTACAGAGATGGACTTGTGCTTTTGTTATGGATAGTTTTACTCACCATATGCAATCCTACATCATCATCCTTCTTAATGTTGAGCCACAGGATTGAGCGTGTATATATATATATATATATATATATGCTGCTACTCTAGGGAAAAAAAAATAAAAAACAGGAAGAGGTGAAACAGGTTACTTTAAGATCTGTTAGCTAGGAAATTTTTATTCAGATAAGTAATAGCTTCTTTTCAATGGCTACTGAATTCCAGGAAATGAAATATTTTTCCTTAGATAGATAGATAGATGCTGATATTATATACATATAATATCATACATTATATATATATAATATATAACATATATATGTATATTTATATATACATATACACTTACTTACATTTCATTCTTGTCATTCTGTAACCCTGAGAGCAGTCAATGAGAATGAATGAACAAACAAATAAAAGTGTGAGGGGTGATTATTTTAATGGCTTCACATTCAATATATTGTTCAGGACACTGAAACATATATAGGAATGTTTCTAGGAGGATCTGTTACTTACTTTTAGCTGTAGAAGATGTTTTAATTTGCTTCCTGTTTCTGGATCTGATTTCATTCATGGCATAAGCACAAAGCAAGTACAAAGGTGTACAGACTTATCCTGTTTTGAATTTGTTCCCTGGAAAACCATTCCCTGGAAAGAATCAGAAATCTTCAGTTTTTCTTTTGAACGAAGTCCATGGTTTTTAGATTATTGCATTTTAATCCAAATTAATAATCACCTCTAAGAAGAGGCTTAAGTTTACTATGGTATACCTAATTTTCTTCGTCTGCTAATTGTCTTGGTTTTATGATTTCTGTTCTTGGTATTCCATATCGTAACATCACGTTAAAGATGTTAATGCCCCACTTCCATGGACTGCTGATTTTTTGAACTCCTTTATTCTCAGAAGAGAAGAACTACACACCCCAGAGGACTTTGTGTTCAGAGGGGAAGATAAGACCTGCAAGGCACAGGACTCGCTCTCTCTCTTGCTACCTGGTAGTGTGTGTGTGTGTGTTTGTGTGTGTATGTGTGTGCTCCCCAGCCATTTCACCTTCAATTCAGAGTAAAGCCTTTGGTTTCGGATAGTCTCTGGATCTAGATAACTCCATGACAGCTAATACACATTTAAAAATTAAATACTAGTGATATGAAAAATGCACATTCCTTACATGAAAAACCTACTAATACTTATCTCTATGCAACAGAAAGTTCAACAGAAAAAGAAAACAAAATTGAATACCAAGCTTAAATTGCAGGCAGTAATATTTTTTTCCATATCTGTAACATGTTTGACTGCAAGAGTCTACATAACACGGCAAAAAGTGAGGTCACCTTCATTACATGTAATAGAGAACTGACCATAGCTGCATTGTGCTCATCGTATTTCAGACAATACACTCAAAACAAAGCATTAGCTCATCCTTTTGCCACATTAGAAGCTGGCTCTTGAGAGCAGTCAATAGGAGCTGAATATAGATAATTAATACTGAGGAAAAGAGTTCAACTGGATCAACAGATGAAAGAGAGAATAATTTTATCTTTAGGCAATTAGCATATCAAATGTGCAGAAGGAAGTGTAGAAGAATTGGAGACGGTGAGGAACCAGACATGTGCCTCATCGCTTTAGTGGAAATTACAATGAATGAGTAGTTATTGAACAGATTTTCAGTAAGTTAGGCATTACTGATTTTATCCTCATTGATTCAAGCTAAATGCATGATGTTTTGGGATATTTCTTTCTATTCCTTAAGAAAAACAGAGTGTTTAAATTTCAAAAAGTGCAACACATAAGGTCTTTTGAGAAAACAAAGAAAGAAAGAAAGAAATATTGCTTCGCAGTCACTTCAGAAGCCATAGCAACTTCTCTCCATAGCAACCATTTCTTGATGCAGCGGTAAAAATGCTCACAGAATTATCAGCTCATTGAGCTCGTCTTGCTGTTTGGCACATTAGGAAAGTTCTGTTTACTTTAGCACCCAAGCACATAAAGGAAATCATCCGTTGGTCTATGAAAAGTTGCTTTTGCTACACCAAGAAAAAGAATTATTTTATTGTTTTTTTATTTTAAAGATGACTCGCTGATGAGTGAAGTCAGTTTAAATTCTTGTTGGGACTTCAATCATTAGAATATTGAATTTCTCTGTTTAGTTCCAAAAAAGATTACCTTACCTTCAACAGTAAGAAAGAGAACAATCTAGAAAAAGGAGTATGGTAGCAAGGGCTAAATCCCACTATATGGGTGTCTTACCAGCTGGAGTTTCATTGCTCCTCAGCTCACATCAAGCAGCACTCAACACTTCCATTTTTACAGCTCAGCCCATATCAAGCAAACAGATAAAGAAATACTCCTTGAGTAAGAATTGTGTCTATTTGTGTTATGAGAAATACAGATGAGAAAATGAAAAGCAGGCTCTAAACAAAACAATCAAATTCTCAAGAATAACATTCATTATATTGGAACATATGCTCTTATCATAAAAGCCAGACAAAGAGGAATGCTGGAAATACTTGTGATTATTACTGTTATTGTTTTCAATATGTGTATCAAATCAGATTTTTTTGGTATCAGATTTTTATATATGAGATATAAAATGTAGACCTATCTCTTTGAAATAAAGGTGAGACCATGCAGACTCAGCCATGAGCTCTTCAAAGGATGGAGAAGTACATCTTGGTATGTTAAAAGCAAATATTTTATGAGCTTTCCCAGAAAATCGTAACCCTATTCCATCTTTCCCAGGGCAAAATTGTAGCAGACAGCTTGGCAGCTATTGGTGATCTATCTGAATACTTTTAGCATGAGAAAGGAAAACAGTTGCTATGATTCCAGTCTTGTGTCCTGCCTGTAGAGTCCTACTCAGAAGAAAATGGTTCAAGGTATAGTTAGCATATACACATGAGTGCAGAATGTTCAGAGTTTCTTGGTTTTCATACCAACTGAGCCAGTTGTTCTAGCCTAAAAGTAAAGCAAAGATTTCTCTGAATTGGCTAAAACATTCCAAAATTCAGACTTCTGACTGAAGTCACTGAAGTACTGATTGATTCACTAGGTGAGTTTTTATCTCATGTGTCCAAGACACATGAAACATTTCATATCATATGATTATATCTTTACTGTCTGTTCTGCTTGTGTTAAAATCCAGTGATGCTATTGTTGCTGTGATAACATGACACTGTGAGTTGTCTTCATATGCTGGCATCACAGCTGCAGTTAATTGGACAAGTAAAAATTCTATTTATGAGTAGGAGTGATTGGGTGTGAACTGGAGGAATTGAAGAATAGCACAGCGTACTGTGCAGAAAAATCAGTACCAAATATTTTCCTTTGTTCATTTTCATAAAAATTATCCTGCTAGAAAAGTTAAGAAGGAACTTAAAATTTCTATTTGGAGTTACTACATAAAAATCATTCATCATGGGGTTATTAAGGAACTGGCAGTAAAAATTAAGACTATATTAACGCTACAACCTTAGGTTATAAAATATGTGGCTGAAGAGAGCAGCAGACATCTTTAAACAATAAATGTTGAACTCTCTTTAGATTTGGGAATGCAACATCAGCAAAATAAATAGCTTGTCTATGATCCTCATTTTCAAAATCCTTTTTAATTCAGGAAGAATGTAAAAAAGATTTTTCTCCGAGTGTTTTTCCATCTGCTGAGCTAGATTCTGGAGCAAAACTTTTCAGCAAGAGCTGGATCCTAGATAAACATGTGTCTGGAATCAAATGGAAACCCTAATTAATTAATTAGAGTTATGCTGATAAATTAGAATAAAAATGAATTTTATAGGGCACAGAAGCCTGAAGTTATAAATTTTTAGATCTTTGTGTCAACACTTTATTTAATTTTCACGTATCTGAATTTTTCTCATCATATTTTCTGATCGTATGGCTTTCTATACATACTACAAAAATGCAGATAGTTAAAAACAAACAAAAACTTGCCAGTGCTCATCAGGTAAGAAATTAAAATGATGAAAGAGTTCTGAACACTAAACTGTTTTGATATTTCAACATTGTCATGCTCTTGCTTTATCAACAGCAGGATACTAAGTAAGAAATCTTTCCTTCGCAGCGTAGAGGTGTAATTAATAAAAGGATCGTAGGCTTGTCTTTTGAAAAGGGGCACTGCTATGTCAGTATATCTTTAGAAGATTTTATGTTTCTTTGGAAAGAGCACATGAATGGAAATGAAGTGGTCTAACTGACAAACTGTCAGCAGAAGAATCAGTGAGAGCGTTTACTATGAAGTATGAAGATAAGGACTGCAGAAGGATGTTGTCAAATTTGGCTCTGTACCTGGGCATAATGAACGGCTGCTTCTATTCTATATTTCTGACTGATGCAAGGCTTATAAATTGTTCTTAGGCATGTACGCTTACATTTGTCATTTGCATTTATTTTGGAAGTCTTTGGAACATTTGCTGTTCCCATAATTTAATGTTCCTAAGCTGTTCGTCCTCCGTTCATCACCTGATGGGAATAAAGAGCAACAGAAGGAGTGTCTCTGTAAACATAGTGATTTTCAGCTGTAACATCAAATTGTGTTAGCTGCTTGCTTTATCTTCTTGCTTTCCATAGCTGAAATTCTTGATGACTTAGTCAATTTCAGTCTTCTTTCATTATACCATAGAAATTTATATTTCTACCCACAGGCACTATTTTTTATCTTGGGATTTTTAAAAGTCAGATAGTAGTTTACTTTCCTGAGTTTTTTTATTTTTTTTAATCCACAATGTATCCTCATAGTTTAGGTCAAAATTCTTCAAATCAGACATGGACTGTAATTGCCTTGATTTTTAAATCTCTGTTAATGCTTGATTTTCTGAAGCATAAAGTGTTATCTTTATAAATGCAATGGATATAGTGGCAGAATGGTGCTTATGGAAATCAAAGACATGCATATGCCACTCATCTTTCTTGCAATGGGCTTTCATCCAGAACTCACTGCAGCTGGTTATATGAAGATACAAAAAAGCATTAGTGAATACTCAGTTTATTAGCTTAAGATCAAAATTTCATCAAAGCACTCATCCAGTCTTCTGCTAAAAATCAGGGCACTGTTTTCAAAACTGATTTGGGAACCCTGGGAAATTGATGGAAAGTATCAAGATCTGTCTTCCAGTAGGCGGCAGGTTGGCAGGTATTAACATCTTTATCTGTCCTTTCTGGTACATCCTTCAAGATCACATTCAGCATATCTTACATATGACTCCATAACCACCCATTGCCAGCTCAGTATTTGCTACCTAGTTCTCAGTGAGTCATTGAAAACTGCTCGTTTCCCTTCCCTCTTCAAAATGGGAAAATAGCTTGATCTTTTGCCTCATGCTTGTTGATATTAAAGATTTGGGATTGTTCACTTTATTTATTTATTTTTAAATCCTCACATACAGTAGTCAAGCAGCAGTATTTCACAGTGGCCAATCACAGTGCGGATGCAGGAGAAGGGAAGGAAGTTGCCAGCAATGGAAACTGGCTTCATCCACCTCTTCTGTTAATTTAGGTTTCTGAAACAGATAAAAGACAATTTGCTATTCTGCTGCTAAGCATTGTAAAGGTTTAATTGTAGGGAGCTGCTGACAGAACAGAACTATGTCTTTGCCTTACAAAAGCTACTATACTTATAATTTTCTCATAATTAAAAATGATCTCTGAAGAAATTGAGATAATATGGAGTAATTTATACCAATACCCTCCTTTTTTCCATTGGTGGCTTTTAGTTTTAGCAGGTTGCATTCTGCAAGCAGAGGACAGATATTTCTCCTTGAAATTCAGCAATGTCCTTGATGGCCCACTTCAGAAAGGTCACTCAGTGATATGAGGTACATTCCTGGCTCTCTATATGCAGTCCATGACAGCTCTGATGAATCAGAAAATGAAAGAAGTAAACGTTAACACCATAGCAAAGGAGAAAAATGTTGCCAAATACAACAGAATCAATGAAAAACATTTTGACTACTTATGAATGACACAATAATGCAAAAGTTTACAGTATACTCTTCAATTGTAGGTCTGAAATGCTTTGGAATTAGGATCTCTTCAACAGTTGCTTCGGGCACACAAAGGCTGCATTGCACTTAGTTGAAATTTGTGCAACATTCTAATGAAAGACATTGTCTCTACCAAAAGCCAAAAAGATTTCTGATTTATTTTGATGCCCAATAATTTAACGATAAAACTGGAAAAAACAAATACTAACCTTTTATTTTTAGTCTTTTTTATCTAACTAGGCTGTTAAGTAAAATAATACGAAATAGTGGAGGTGAATTAGTTCAAAACTCACAAATACAGCTCATAAGTAACAATTCAAGAGAGAGAAATAATTTTGGATTTTCACATGATTCTTTGCCTATATTCTGACTAACCTAAGACCATCTGTTCTAAATGCATTCTTTTGTGTAAGGCAAGCTGTTAAAAATTCACAGGTTTACAAGTTCCTGTGGAACACATAGGGATGCTAAATGGATAAGGAATATTGCAAACAAATAGTATGTTAAATTGTTTGTATACCTGTCTTTCCTAATCATAACATAGTAAGCTTTTACCTGCAGCATTTGATAAGATCAAATGAAAATATGAGAAAAAAGACTTTAAGAAAATGCTTCATATGCACAGTCTGAAAACTTTTGTGCCTGAAACAGAAATCAAAGGAAATCCAAGCTTTATGCTACCTAACTGGTGATTTAAGAAATCTTTCTTTGATTTCATATTTCCATTTTGCAGTTGTTCATAAAAAAGATTCTGTCAGATGAATTACACCCTGCCTAGTTATCATTATTGACTGTAAAAATAGCCCATACTGATCAGTTCAGAAGTAAAGCTGTACAAAGTACATATGTACATATGTAAAATTGGATGAGATTATTCCCATGATTAATCTGCTATTATCATTTCAGCTACCTTTCTTAAAGCCAGCTAGGACATCTCATGACAGCCACAAAACATACAAGCTATGTATTTATATTGCAGTATCAACATTCCCATAATAGAAAAGCTCTGGGAGGGAAGCCACTTCTCTGAAGTACATCCTGTCTGGATTGATACAGCCTTTGAAGAAAAACTGATGGTTTTGAAACCTGCTTGCAACCAGTGAGATCATGCTATAAAGCAATTTCTTAATGAAATTCATAAATAAGTTACCCCCACCTTTTGTTCATTAAATATCAATTTTCTTAAATTTCATACTTTTTTAGATTAATACCCAAGTTCTATGGAGATTTTGATGGGAAACCAACAGCATTGTCAGATTAATAATCTTTCTAAACGTGGGGAAAAAATACACTGCAGCTGTAACTGGTCAGCAAAGACAAATGATGTTCTGTATTTTAAGAGACCATGAAATTATTGTCAGAAAAAAAGAAGATAAAAGAGGATATAAAATATTCAGTCAATTAATATTTCTAGCATGTCTTTGAAAGTCATATTCCATAAAATCCATTCCAGTAAAACTCAATTATTCGGATGTTCACAGAGAATAAACACAAAAGGAATTTGAGCATGCTATTACAAATTCATTAAAACCCTCTGATATTACACTGATGGACATGTGCAAGAAGCTACACAGCTATTTATGTTTAAAAATCCAACAACTTTTCGCAGACATATTTTTACATATTTCACACAGATACTAATTCCAGAATTTCTGTTTAGCAGAGAATTTGTTTCTGAAGTGTTAAAGTGTCTGTTTATCTAAAGCCTTTGACCTTCAGTTGTGTTGTATCTGTGTGCAACTTTACTATTATATGCTCAGGACAAATAACTTGCAAGTCACTTAAAACCTGCTGTTTCTGTTGAAATGCTCAATTACTGATGCATCTTGTTTCCATCAAAATATCCTCCCTACACTCAAAAATAAATAAACAAGAAAAAAAAAAAAGGTCATAATTTGAGCTGAACCCTGGGGTTCAAGCCTTCAGCTAGGATTCTTGGACGTTTGATATATTGTTGATGTAAAAATATAATTTATAAGTGCCTGGCCTGTGCTGAAATTTTCTTTACAATATAATTTAAATTGATATTTAGAACTGAGTCTCAGTCAGTGACTCTGTGTGCTAATATTATTGGACTTTTAATAATTTCCATCTTGTCAACAAGGAAATTATTGCTCTTGAAATTAATTTCATATAGAATGATAGGATCACCAAGTTTGGAAAATATCTCCAAGTCCAGCTGCTCACCTATCACCAATATTTCCCAATGAACCATGTCCCTTAGTACAACATCTAAACATTTCTCAAACACTTCCAGGATCAGTGATTCCACTACTTCCCTGGGCAGCCCATTCCAGTGCCTGACCACTCTTTCAGAGAAAAAGTATTTCTTCTCTGGACATTAGTCCAACCTGAATCTCCCCTGGTGCAACTTGAGGCCATATATGTGAAAAAGAACTGAATTTTATTTCATTTGTTTTCACATCAGACTCTTTAATTACATATGCAGATAATAAGTCATTTTTACTACTCCCTCACCATTTCTAAGTTGAAGATTGAACTTGTGTGTGAAAGACAAAGTGATGCTGTGTCAGCAAAGATTCTGTAGTTCTTATCCTCCTTGTAGTCTAAGTAGATTGGCTTGTAACATCTTACTGACAAATACTCACATGATGCAGTCAACTAAGAAAGATCTATTGATAAAGATGCTCATTTTTAAAATCTTTTTTAAATCATGATTTTAAAGAAAATAAGTACAATTATGTTTTGTTAGGAAGAGGAGGAAAATTTTTGAGAAGGTAAGAAAATATGAACAAAGCCCACAAAGTAATGGTTGAAATTCTCCTCTGCTACTTTTTAACAAACAAACAAACAAAATCTATTTTTGTAAAGCTTCATTTTAAATAATCTGTGAAGAATGAATTGTTAATCCAAGTAAAATAAATCTGAACAGTAAAAAAAAGCAACTAAAGGGATTAAACAGAGTAATTTTTCAGAGAGTCAAATACAGATTAAAGTCAGTAATTCTGACAAAAATAACCTTTTTTTTTTGTTTCAAGTTTATAAATTATGCCATTTTTTAAATAACTGGAGTAAATGTCCTAATTTAGTTGTATCTTCACAAGCAATCATGCTTGCTGCAATGTCATTAAGAATGCCATTAGAAATTGTAACAAATTAACACAATTTGGCCCTTTGTAAAATGATAGTATACCAAACATATTAACCAATCAAAGATGCCAGTTAAACATGAATATATTATGTGTTAATGACTAATAAAGATTTTAACTTTCATTAAATATTTTTATTTATGCAGATGATTAGATGTTATTGATAGAAAAGTAAAGGCAATGGGGCTCAGTAATATACTTACTCAATGCACATTACCATGAAGTTCTGGCTAGCTGCAACTAAATACATGAGATTATCAAGTATAGAAATTCTACTATTTCCTGTATGGATTTTACGTCAGAGTACCTAATTCCTATGAGGACTTGTCTGGTAACACAGTTATGCCCAATGACACACAGAACACTAAAGGAGATCCTAAGGGCCCTTTACACTTGGCACAATAAAGAACATGAAGCTTAGAGACAAGGGAAAAATAAATTGTACCTTTGACTTCCAGCTCCCTGAGCAAGAATCCACATCAACTTGGAATCCCTAAAAACTGTGCACGTGTGGGCTTTTATTTATTAATTTTTTTTTTGTTTTCCACAAGGATGTGAAATGCAAAGGGATGTAGGTACTGATAGTTCTCAGGGGGGGGAGTAAATGTTCCACCCACAGGTTTTTTTGCATCCTCTATTTACATTTAGTGCTGAAAAGAGACAAAGGCAAATGAAATTCATCCTTAACTTAAGGGCCAAAAAACTTCCTTTTGAAACAAGTGGGATATGAATGTATTGTACGTAATCACTATTACTGATAATTGCCAGTGTTATGGATCTTTTCCCAGGTTTATAGTTTGAGCTTCTGCCTGCTGCTACACCAGTGTACAAATCTGAAACAAATCAGTAGAAAAGCTATTTCCTCATATCTATTGCATGAGAAAATGAACTGGATATATCTGTAAAACTGCAGAATGTACCAGGAGGTCTGCCTAGCTAATGAACCAATGCAGCCAATGTCTGGCATGAAGCAGGGCACAAACTGCTGAAAGAGGTACACATCACCTCCTGGCAAGCTGGCATACAGTCTGTTATAAAGCTATCCATCATGCTGTCAAAGGAATGAAATCAGCACTGCTGAGGAGAGATCTCTGTCACTATGACAGAGATGTTTTCCTAGGCTGTAGCATCATCTAACTATTATTCACCTAGCTTAACTTCACTTTCTGATTCAGCACATATACATCATCGCTCTTCTCATTTATACCTTCTCATTTATACATTCATAACTTTTCTCCTTTCTCACATTTTAGAGTTGAAAATTGGGAAACATTTTATGTTTACTAATTAACCGCTCAAGTCAGACACCAGCCTGATAATGGAAGATTAGCTAGCAACATTGAAAAGCATCATCTAAGCAGAAGCATGGACGTTCCTTTCTGGAAAGCTGCTGAAATCGCTTAGAGTAGAACCAAGTTAACTTTAACTTTTCCAGATAATAAATCTAATCTGTTTCTGATGCTGGCATGTTTCATATTTTCTTGACATTACAAGAAATTCTGTAAAAATAATTTTCTTAAGGAGAATTATTTGAACAGAGATGTTGTGACAGTATTCGCTTAATTTCAAGCTCTACAAACAATGCAAATTCATGAAACAGATGAGGTAGATTTGAAACATACATCTTATTAATTCTAAAAACAACCGTTATATCTATATTACAGTGAAACTGCTAGATTTAAAGTCCATTTGAACAAACAGAATTTCCAGCAAAACACAGGATGTAATCATAATAATGGAAGCTGTGAAGACCAAGGGGACAAACAGAGCTTCAGGCATGTCTGGGATGACTGCAGTTTCTTGGGTTTGTGTGCTTTGTTCAAAACATGCATGGGAATGTAACCAAGAACTACAGGGTATCAAAACACCATATCCCCTAATTGGAGAGATGTGTTCTTTTAAGCCTTATGAGATCCTCTCTGGAGGTATCTGCTGCTTTCTCCCCTGTTTAGAGTTCATGTTCCCAGTTAATAATTACTCTTCCAAGACAGATACATTTTATTAAAGAATCAAAAACCATAAGTTAGTAGAAATTCTGAATGCAAGTTAGCAGATACTCCTGTATCTGCCAGTCTTCATTGGCTCTACCATTTTGTCAGGATGAAGAATAGCTGTCATATTTACTAGCATCTAAAAAAAAGTCTTAAATTGCACATATAATGAGACATACTTTTCAACAGCTAACATCAGTTTTCAGTAGGCTAATAAAATCACAAATCTGGCCCAAATGTCCTTCCCTACTTGCATGCTTTTTAAATATAAAACAAGTAATTAAGTGAAAGTGTTCAAAAGATCAGGGTTTAAATATGAACACTTAGTGTTGGTACTGATATATTTAAGCATAAAATAAAATATTATCTTAACTGTTATTCAGAAGCTAAAATACTTTAGAATTATTTAGCCTTTTAACATTAATCTGTCTGTCCTGACATATACTGCAGATAATCATTTAAGGTACAGCTAGTGTTAAGTGCTGCGTTAACATTTCAGTCACTTTGATATTAATAGCATGGGTATCATCCTTTTAGAATGGCAAGTTAGAGAAGATTAACACTTCCAGATGAGATTTAGATTACCATACATTAAATTAATTAAATTACGTTATAATTTCCTGTTCAAACTTTGAACATTTCATGCTAAATGAATATACATGAAATAAATTTGGGCCATCTCTGAGACAGCAGTGTGTACTGCATCTGAGGACAGAGCATTCCATCTGCATAGCAGTGATGGCAAGATTTCTGCATTGCATCCAGGTGCTGTGGGGAGGCTCCTGCACAGCAGTGCAGCTGGCACACCTCCTCACACAGTTCTACAACCAAGCACACCAAAAAAACTGTTATCTCTTTATTGTCAGGGAAGCTTAGACACCACCTAAGTCGAGTGGGGTGGCCAATGCAGTCAAAGCAAATTCCTAACATGCTAGAGGGAGGGCTAGACTTCCTCTCATCTCTGAGGGATTCGGAGAAAAGGTGAAAGAAGGTCCTAATGTTCTTAGAAAAGACCTTTTTGTTACTTTGCTCTCAAACTGTGTGAACTGATGACAAAATTTTCCAGCTTGGGTCAGCAAGGTGACTCCAGTCAGTATATCCTATAAATACCCCAATGACATTTGATCCAATTTGTCAATTCAAGGCCATTATATCAAACTGTTATATAATGGTATATAGCACTCCAATTATTCCTAGATTTTTTTTCTTCTAGGCTTTACTTAAGAACTTGCTTGGCACTGTAGAGTTCAAGTTCAATAAATGCCCACATTAAAATAAATATGGATAGAGATGGCATAATATATCATTCCATCTCAAATCACAGCCATGATGTCCAGCAATCCGAACCGGTGATGCAATTTAACCCATTGTGGCATTTAAGTATACAATCTTGCATGAGTCTTTACCTCTGACTTCAACATGGTCTTTAACTACAGTTTTGGCTTCAGTTGAAGATCAGTATCACAGCATGCGTTCAACAATACTATCATTTTATTGTGTATATATACGTAAACTGGCATTTAGACATAAACTGGCATCACAAGGAGACTACAGTCTTGGAACTGTCTAAGGGCAAGAGGAGAAGAAGCAAGATTGAGGAAAAAAATTCAGTCTCTGGTATGAAAGTCTGATCAGAGCTGTGATTCAGGACTTAATCCTTGCACTGGCAAGAAGTCAGTTTTATTTCTCTCCCCAGTAGTTTATTGAAAGCGTTTAGTGTGTTGCTTATTTGTTACATACACGAAAAAACTTATATAAAACACAAGCAGTGTTTCTGACCTCATAGTCATCGCTCTCACACTTGACTTTATACACCTATTGCACCAAATCAAAGTGAGCTCTTGAAACTGTCAGTTTTAAGGACAGAGAAAAGAGTGCTAGTGGAAGTTGGAAGTACCTAGTTCTCTCTAGCAATTCTGAAGGGTCTTAGAGAAGATTCAGACAAGCTTTTGAATACACACATAAGCAGTTGTACTCAAAAGCAGTCACAAAAGCTAGCTGATGTTCAGTATAGCAGTACCTGAAGTTCTCCACTCCTTATTAGTATGATACTACAAGAGACTGGAGCAACTGTCTCTGAGTTTGTAGGAAAAATATTGTACTTCTAAGAAAAGTGAAACTTTTGAAGGATGTCATTGTCATCACGCACATTTCTGAAAGAACAGAATTTCTTTCATTTCTCTAAGTTTGAGGAATGTTTGACTGACACTCACTTAGAAAGTCAACCATGTAATTATGGCATACTGACTGATCCATTAGAAGAGATCAAATAGTGATTGGAATCATAGATACAAAGCTAATGGAGTGACAGCTACAAGATAGAAACCTAAATCAGGAAAAGCAGTAAGAATACGTCAAAAAAAGATGCTAGAAAAAATGCAAGATGCAGTTACTCTGGTTCAGCAGATTATCACAAGTAGAAACTTGAAAAATGCAAAGACAAAATTAAGAAGGAAACTTCACAGGAAAGCAAGAAGCTGTAATGGAAAAAAAACTAGCTATAGTAAAATGCATTGATTCCAAAATCCAACAACTTCATTTAAATGTCATCAGCTTAAAAACTGCAAAGTTTGCAAATTTTTTGCAATTTAACAAGCACATCATTGTTCTGTGTCACGAGAATAAGCATTCAAATGACTGAAGAGGATTTTTAGAGATAGAATATTTAAAAACTGAAGAGAGGGGCAGAAGCTTAAGTCACTAAGCATTGGGGAATATTTCTGAATTATATATAGGATATAGATACCTGAGTGAATATGAGCCCAGAAAAACAAAAAAGTGAACTTTTGAAGGGAAAACACAAGACCCATCCAGAACACTTAAGAGGGGGAAAAGTAGTTCATGCAGAAGAATAATGAGATCTTGAACTGAAAATCAGAAGTGGATAATGAACGAGGAAAAGTGGAGTGGAATGGAATAGTTCAGTTAGAAGGGGCCTGCAGAGATAATCTAGTGCAACTGCCTGATCGCTTCAGAACTAATGAAATTCATTTTGTTAGTTGCGAGGTTTCAAGTTGTAAATGCTAAGCATATAAATAGGCTAAGCATTTACCAGCTGGCTTAATTCAACAGACAAAGGGAGAACCTGAAGCTGTGATACAGAATTGTTCTGCAGTTACTGATGTCTAAAACAGTTTAATGTTCCTTTACTATTCACATTTGTTTGAGATTGCATGCTCAGAGAACCTCACCTGTCATTATGAGTGTACATGTGTAAATTTGTAATATTAACAAGGTGTAGTCCTTAAACTTATATTTACAGAATTTTAAATTCCAGAAGTTTTTGTTTGGTAGCGGTTCACAGTTCAGTGAAGAAAACAGACAGTATCTCCTACAAACAGGTTAAACTTCCTTTTTCGGAGGCTGTACTTCTACTTTTAACATCACAGGTATGTGTTAGAACAGTTTGATGAACACAGAAATTAAGTCAGTTAAATGTTGTTTTGAAAGGATGCACAGGTTGAATGGGTTCAGCTCTGCCAACTTGAGGGCATCACCTTTACAGCACAGTAAACTGCCACTGAAATTGTGTTTAGCAGGGGAAAGCAGAGTCTCATTTTAGCAAACCTGCAGTAGACAGTAGAACAAATTGTAATTTGCAGCAAGAAAAACTGATAAAGACACAAAAGAGGCTTGATATAACAGGGATCCTGCAGTATGAAATCAATTTATAACCATTTTTACATAGGTATTTCATGAACTTAAAGAGATCATAGCTTTTAGAGATGTTACTGCACATTTCTGTGAAGTACAGAAACCTGAAGATGAGATTTCTGCTACCGAGTCTTGATAACAAGTAGATAAACTATTGAAATTTCCAGAGTTAGCCCTCCAAAAAGTAATGATTCTTCAGATATGCCAAAGAAAAAGTAGCAGAAGATGCAAAGGAGCAGAAACAGGAATATTTCATAGCAGTTCAGCTGGATATATGCTATACATTGCTAAATTAGTTAACATAGCTGTAGATGTGTCTGGCAAAAAGAATATGCGCTGACGTTTTTAGTAACTGAATCAGATCAGCAATATATTTAATGTAAATGCTGAGTCTGAGCCCACTCTTAAGATACACGATTGCACAACTGACAGGAAAAGAGATGAGCAACAGCCTCTGATCCCATATGATTTTATGACATCTTCCTTGGTAGGCTTGTCTCACATCTTTCCCCTTTAATTATGTAATTCCACAGTCTGATCAAAACTACTCCATAGAAGTGTTTTCATTAGGTCTATGAGTTTTTTTAGCTCGATTATTTTCCCTTTTTTATTATTTATTTATTTATTTATTTATTTTCTCCTTGAGGTGTGACTTGCTGTCTCAGCTGTCCTTTGACTTCTGCTGATTATCAGTAGACTGCATGCCTGCTGCCTCCTCTAGGCAGGCAGTTGTGTTGCTGAATTAGACTTTCCTGCTTTTGTGTTGATGTCTCAGTTCCTTTTACTCTTGCTGCTGATTTTAAATGAATCCTGCCAAACTCCCCTCAAACTTTCACTTCAGCTTTGAAGAAGTCTAATCTTTACACAGAAATTGTTATATAAATTTGCGTTAATTTTTGTTGTAAGCTATGTAAACTATGTAAATTATCTGGAGCCTGAAAGCCTTTGGAAGTGGATTCGTGTTCTAATTGTCACAATATTTATTTGACCTAGGCCTAGATATGTGTCAAGAGCCTCTGGGAAATGTAAACCTATTCGTAATTCGTTTTCCAACATGTTCAAATTGAACCAAAATGAGAATACAATAACTGTGACAATAAATGTACAATACTCCACTATTCACCTCCAAAAAACATTCATTCTGAGTAAGGTATTGCACATGTTATAGGTTCAGGTATTTGCAGGCTTACATGTTTAAGTGAACATTTATTGATCACTTAGTAAATGTTAACATTCATCTGAAAAAACACTGATTTAGACAATAAAGGAGTTGCTAGCCCTGGAAACTGTGATATTTTTCATCATTATAGTGGATTGGTTAAAAGGACTGCAGATGACCTGAGGAAAGCAGAGACAAGTTATGTACAGCTGCATCTGTTAGAAACCATGATTAGCTTAATAACTATGGTAGATCTGTCTGAAATATGGGTATAAAGTTCAGTGCTTTAGATTATCATGATTCAGGCAACCATTAAAATGTATATTTTAATTATGATCACTCTACTATTGTATCAGGTATGACTAGAAAGTTCAAAATCACAACGTGAGTCCAGATCCCATAAGTGTGACATTCCACTTCAAGATTTGTGTCAATATAAGCAAGTCATTATACCTTTTCCTTTCCTTTGCTTAGCTTGACATTACTAACTTTAGTTCAAGGCATAGGTCTTGAAACTTTGGGTTTTATTCTTGAATCTGAAATTTGTATGACGTGTTTTTTTAAGAGAAAATATACTGGTGTCTGGATTTGTTCCTCACCAGGTGGATGACTTTGCTATTTCCCTTGTTGAACTTCATAAGCTCCTAACATCCTGTCAGTCCATTTCTCCAGCCTGTTGAGGTTCCTACGGGTGGCATCACATCCCTCTGGTTTACGAGCCACTCCTCTCTGTTGTATGTCATCAGTAGTTAATCAGATCATTAATGAAGATGTTGAACAGGATTGGATCCAGGTACACTGCTACTTGCTGGCCTCTGTCTAGACTTTGTACCACTGCTCACCATCATCTGTGCCCAGTCACTTCTCAGTTAACCTTATTGTCTGGTTATCCTCACCATGCTTCAACAGCTTCTCTGGGAGGATTTTAACAGAGACAGTGCCAAAAGCATTACTGAAGTCTAGGTAAACAATATCCATTACTGTCCTCTTATCTAACAAGCCAGCCATTTCATTGTGAAAAGTTATCAGTTTGGTCAAACTTGATTTCCCCTTTTTGACTACTCCTGCTCACCTTCTTGCCCTTCATGTACCTGGAAAGGGTTTCCAGGATTACTTGTTTCCTCATCTTGGAAATCAAGTTGTGGTTTACCAACCAAATGTTTCAGAATAGTATTGTTTTTCTCAAACAGTTCATAGAAGCACAAAACAGCTCTTTTAGTGATTCTTCATTGCTGTTATGGGCCAATGATTCTCTAATTCCAACTTTTCTGCTCATGTTAGCTCACAACAGTTTGTTGCATTTTAAATGTTCTTTGTCTCTTTCTGACAATTTCTAACACAGAGATAGACAAAGCCTGTTTATACAGTGGACCTAGCTAGGAAATTTCAGCATGAATACCCATTTTTGCACATAAATAAGACAATTCATGCTCCAGTAAAATTACTCACATGCATAAAAGCTCTTCTCCAAATATTTTTGTGAACAGAGTCTGCATGAATTTTCATGGGAGAACTGTGCAAGGAAAGGTGTGTCCATGACTGGATCACTGAGAAGTTAGAATTGATAAAACATCTACATGAAAAAATTTATACTTTTTGTACATGATTGAGGTACTAATCCTCTAAACTTAATCATTTTGCAACAAGCTCAGGACTTGATTTCTATGTATGAACTATCTCAATACCAGCAGAAATTTCTCTCTTATCTAAAGTTGGACTAATCCTTGGCAGTTTTACCTCCACTGAAACTTGTGTATACAAAATTCACCTGCTGAATGTTATCAAATCCCTTTGTTCAGATACTAGCTCTTAGGTCAGTAAATACGTTAATTTGATTAATTTGAGAAGATTCCACTGATGTCTCCATCCCTTTTTGTTATGCAGCTAGGTAATTCCTAGGTAAATATTCTGAACAGAGATTCAGAGACAGAGTCCTATTTTATATATCAAAAGAATGGCTAGGATTGGCAGAGACCCCAAAGATTATCAGGTTTCAAGATCCCTGCTGCAGGCAGGGTTGCCAGCCACTAGATCACATACTAGGTGAGGTTGCCCAGGGCTCATCCAGGGCTGCCTGTCTACATAGAAGATGTACTCCAGCTCTCTGATTATATCTTTTGTCCCTAAAAGTTAAGTGAATCTCTGAAAAAGAGAAAAATCATGCCTGCTAGAGCAAGTTCATAAATCACTTCCATGATTTAATATCACTTCAAATCTTCATGAAAATTTCAAAAAAGGGAGAATAGGAAGAGAGATCAGTACAGCTTCCCTAGTGATGTGGGAAAGCTGAAAGTTCAAGACAGGACATTTCAGAATTTCATTATGCACTGAATTACAAAATGTTGAAAATATCACACAAAGATGAATAAGCAGATTTTACTCTGCGATGATCAGGAGCCTAATAGAAACATTACTTGAAACAAATGTAATTAGTTTAAGCTTGTGTTTTAAGGCATTGCAGATATGATTCTCTCATCTATCAAGTAAATATTATAGACATCAGAGCATTAAGCAATAGGCTAGTCTGAGTCCCTTCTCAGGGAGTCATTTCTCCTTAATTCACAAATGCAGGTCCACTCAAGATTTATACATAAATATATATGGAAGTTCTTGGGCTTTGATGACTACATATTTTACAGAGCAAACAAAAACCACAGCATGCTTTCCAAGAAAATTCACATCTGGCTCTCATGCATAGGAGCCTCACTTCTATGTTCCTTCATTTCTTAGTAAAAGTTACCACCTAGAAGAGAGAAGAGATGCAACTTCTCACCAGATAACAGCTCGTATTTTTTTTCCCTACATCATAATGTTACTACAGCCTCTGTAATTATCTGATAGCTATTACCAATCCTTGAGTCAAAAACATTCTGTAGTTTGAATACTAAGGAGAAATGCAGTCTGTTTTTCTCTTTTGAGGAACTTCCCACCTTACCAGCATGGTGAAACTTGCACCATTTTCTTGGGGCATCAGTTTCAGTAATCCTGCTTTCTAACTTTCTGATGAAGATGGATGTACAGCACAGGTCCTTGCACTACATCAATCCCTCAGTCTTGGAACAGATTTACAGAAGCCTTGGTGTGATAAAGTGCAGTCCTTAGAGCCAGTTTGGAAGCAGATAGTGTTGTATGCACCACACAGCTATTCTGAAAAAGCTGGCAGCTACATTTGAACATACATGCTCCGCAGTTTGCATGCAAAATTACTCAACTTTGATTTACTTTAAATGAACAGGGATCCCTTAGCTGGCTGGTCCTCACTGGAGCTAAGAAAGAACATTTTATTCCTGGAGTTTGCAGAGACATAGGTTGGGAACACCTTCTAACTCTTGGTCTAATGGAGAAACATTGGTTAGTGGTTACAGAATTGATTGAGTTTATAAGGAAAATTAATTGGCCATGAAAGAGAAGAAAGGAAAACTGTACACTTTAGTTAACTATCAAATAAAACAGGCTGACAGTTCCTTCCATAGCAAAAGCACTTTAATGAAGTTTTCAGTACTAAAGTGTGACAGATGATTCAGAAAACTACAAAAAACATATTTGATGATACCAGCTGGGAGAGGCCCTTCTAAGACTTTTGGCCCTTTTTTATATTATTTTTCTTCAACTGCAAATGGAACTGTAAGTATTATAACGTGTTGGAAAGTCCTTAGGATACACTGTGGTACACTGCCTATTTGCTGTGTTACAGACAAAAATATTCTGATATCTTGGCAGTAATCTGAACTATGCACCAGACAATACTATTGTAATTCCAACTAATGCCTCTGAAGTCACTAAGGTTAAACTAGGCTGATTAGTTCAACAACAGAACATCTGGTCCTAGGTTTCTGAAGCCATAACAATAGAATGTGCTGTTTTTGTGTAACTGATGAAAGGTGTGTGTGGGGGGGGAGTCAAACCTATGTTAGAGGTTATTTTTTTACTTTCTTTTTCTGCCTGTTTTATGCTAAAAATAGTATAAACAACTGCATTTAATGCCTGCCTACAGCTCTGGAAAACTGCATTCAATACCTCAGTGACTATTTTTTTCAGTATCTGTTCCTATGTAAAATGCTAGAATGGAAATATTACTCAAAAGAATGGTTATTACTTGTAAGAAGGATAAATTTCCATCTTAAATCATTTATTTAGGTGCTTAAAAACTCAATGAAATTTTCAATTCAGGTGGCCAACGATCATCACATGTGAAAACACTCTGGCAGATGGATAGATGTAGAAATTTATCTGCCCTTTGCCCAACTGTATTTGTTCACTAGAATAAGTAACCCAGATCTTAGATCAAATGGGGAACAGAAAACCATTCTAATTAGCATGAGTCTAGATAGTTGTGATCATTTTATTGTATTTAACTGATATTGTGCTGTTATACAGATGGCTGTTATATGTTTCCTTGTTATATTCCCTCATTACAAACTTCTAAGATGAATGTAAACATGATAGACTTATTTTTCATGCTAATGAACTCAAACTATTGAGAAACATCTGACTTGTTGCCAAGTTCTTATCAAACTCAGCATTGCTTAATATTATTTTATTGCACTAGGCAAACTCTTTTAGCAGTACAGAGGATGCCCACTACATGTACAGTGCATTGGTGGGTCTAGATTTTGACCACACTTTAGCAAACGTGGAACAATTGATCAGCAACACCATTATCACCACTTGATCATTTTAGCCCTTGTATGAGTACAGAACTCTGCCCAGCTTCTCAAATGGCCCAACAAATGACCTGATGTGAAGGTAAACTTTGCATTCATGCTTGATGCAATTAATAGCTGTGTGGGGATGGGGGGTGAGAGGGAAGATTTTACTAACAAATTTTCACAGAATACAGAATGGTTGAAGTTGGAAAGGACTTCTGGAGGCCTTCTTGTCCAGCCCCTGCCACCCAGAGCAAGTTGCCCAGGAACATGTCCTGGCAGCTTTTGTAAATCTCTATTGAGGGACACTCCATAACCTTTCCACACCCACTTTTTAAAATCTGAAAATCAACGATTAGCACTACTTGCATATGTTAAAGCAAAAATCCCACCTCTGATTGGTTTCTCACTTATTCATTCAGTTCACTCTATATCCATGGTATCTAACCTCAATGTCTATTGAAAATGTGACTTATTAAAATGCATACTGTATTTAAATCTTTGCAATGAAGACAAAGAACCAATGGAGAGAAGGTATTCTCTTAGCATGTACACGAGTTGATAAAGTGAATTTACAAGGTACAAAGTGGTTCCTCATAATTTTTTTCAGTATTTGTCATGAATAGTGAACTCATAGCCTTCAGTACTATTTATCCTTCCCATCGCCCAAAGTCTCTTTTACAAATATGGAGTAATTGGGGTAAAGTTTTTTGTTGCTATGAAAATCTGGGAGGAAGAAAAACAAAAGTCAGTGCAGCTTCATATAAAGTCAACAAACTCAAAGATCATAAAACCTATAAAATGAGTGCTTTCTTATGTTATGAGGGTCATCTTTAGGTCACCGTTCCATCCAGTGCTCAGGTGTACAACTACATCTAGAGGCTCACTTTTCATTACTTTGTCAGGGGCACAAATACTGAACCTGTCAAACTGTAGCAGTGTGAGCCGTGCTGCACCAAATACAAAGGTAGATTTGCGATCAACTGATTTTACTGCAAACTCAGTAAGTTGCCAACCGTGTAAAAATGTTGTCCAAGACATCAGCTTGAGCAATATTCATGGTGAGGAGTGACATTTTTTCAAACACTCGGGGTCAAACAGTGCTTCTATTAAGACCGATGTCTAAATTCCCATCTGCTTCAAAGACAATTGGAGCCATGATGCATTAATTCAGAATATAGGAGCTTAATCATATCTGAAAATCAAAAGGTAGCTCAGTGATAACCAGGTCGATTTGTTTTAGTTTGGTTTTGTTTTTAAAAGAAAGATTTCTCATTTGGAAGCTATCCAGCTATTTACACATATGTTTATATATTATTTATTAAGCAGTTGCAAAAAGCACAAGTGCAGAGAAAAATGACAGAAGGGTCTGCTACAATAATAAGTGATATCACAATGCTCATTTAAAAAGTGGCTGCTAATTAGTGCATATAAATAATTTTTGTTGCCCATGGCAAAATATCATTTTGAAAACTGCTCCCCTTTCTCCACTTGGAAGTGATATCTGCAGCACTACATCCCAAATTACAGTAAAGGCACTAAAATGTCAGTCTGTATGGCCTAAGAAAAAAGAGCTTAGAAAAATAAAAACTAATATTTTTGTCATCTTTTTCATTTGCCTCTGCCCATGCTAGACCTTCCTGGATGTAAAACAGGTTAATACACCTCTCTGTTTTTATCAGATTCTTGAAAGTCATACATTCTGCCCATGTTTAAGATTGTCTGTATCCATTTCTGCCCTCAGTCTTTTCCTTCTCCAGACCTAATGTACTACTGAATAAATTGTACAGTTTTCTGATGCTTAACAAAAGAATTATTCCGACACTATAATCAAGGCAAGAAAAAATACCTCTGCAGAGTTATAAAGATAATATCCAGGAATTTGCTAGCTCAGACTTGCAGTTCATTTAGTTTGGTGATGGATGATTGCATATGACATTGCACATAACAGAAGTAGCTCAGAAAGGCAGCAGTTCATTTGCAAGGGGACACAGATGGAGGCTAGAAACTCTGCCAAGAACAGTGTATGTGCTGCTCAGTAGTGGTGATGACATGCTGCACAGCACAGACCCCAGCAGTTGCTGGAGAAACTTCCCCAGCACACTTGAGACCTTGACCTGCATTGTGAGTGTAGCTCTTCAGGTATGTGGCTGCAGGGATGCCTGGGTTTTCTTGCCAAGGCTGGGAAAGTGGGAGCTCCTTGTCTGTGGGAGCTGCGTGCTGGTGGAGGATCTGCCTTACTAAGTAAAGGAGCAGCGACAGGAGTTCAGCATCAGAAATTGTGAGGGAGAGTCCTTGTCTGTTGCCTTGACCTGTTGTTCGAGATCTGATGTTTGCTGGGGGTATCTTTATTAATGACTGAACGTATCTGAGATTACTTTGAGCAGAAATTTAGACTAGGTGATCGCCAAAGTTGCCTACCAACCTCAACTCTCTTTAAGATTCTGTGCAATAGTAGCAATGGTGATATATACATGCTGACAAGATGCACCACACCAACAAATCTGGAGCCTGAAAAACAGATTTACATTGGTAAATCTATAGGTTTATATAATATACCTGAACATAAATACAGTGAGAAATTGTGAGATGGAGGATAGCAGTAATCCATTTAAATTACTCTTAGAGGCAGCAGGAAAGGGCAAGAGGAATAAACAGCTACAGCTTGTCATTGAACCAGAGGCAATCAGCAGCTTGAGTTTATCAGGTGTCATGACAGCAATAAAAATTAAAGGATATGATAAAATATATATTTTATAATGCATTTGCCTTTGTATAAGCTGCTCTGTGTAGGAGAGATGCTTACTTCCCCCCAAAAAGAGATACTGATTTCTCCCTTTGTCCTTCAGCATGCCTCTATTTTATGAATTTTCTGTTACTGTGCCACCAGTCCCAAGGCTTTCCTTATGTTCCTTATTACTATGCACAGTTTCGGAAAGAAGAAAGAAAACTCTGAGTGGTTTTGTTTGCTTGTTCTTGTTAGGAAATCTGTATTTATGTAGGCTTTTGTTTTATAATAAAAAAGTAAACCAAAATAGCTTTTTCCTTCCCTTTATTTTTTTATAACTATACTATATAGTCATTACTGTAGATTCTCCCTATTCTCTTTTTCAGTATCTTTTATCTTTCCAATTTATATCCATATATTTCTATATATTCCATATTTATTCCTATAGTATTTCATCATGCAGCACTGTATGGTCTGCCATACTCTTTTCAGAGACAGAATAATAAAACCCAATAAAAGTACTCAAGACAACTGCATAACATTTGTGAGAATTGTGCCTCGTTTCTTAGGAACAAATGTAGGATATGACTTTGGGATCACTAATACACATTGTGTCAATATTTAATGAGCTGTACAGCTGGGTTTTTTGCACATTGACATAGTTTGTGTTAAAGTCAGAAATCTGCATTATCTGGGATAAGTGACTGTAAGTTTGCCACTGGCTTCACATCACACACATTACAGTGTGCAAGCACTGCTAATTTACCTTCGAAACTGGAAACCTCATTGAGCTGACAGTTGTTCTCCTTTTGTTCTTCAACTCTCTCCCCTATGGATTTTCAGCTGCCATGCAAGCAATCCCAGAGCTGCCCTTAAACTCTTCAGAGCTGCAGAAACTCTCATAGAGCCACACAGTGCACCTCGATGCCCTTCCTACAGGTTGCTGGGTTTTGCTGCTTTCACATTTGCTTAAATTGGTAAACGCACATGATTATATTTAATGTATGCATATGAGCATTCATAAATTGGCTGAAATTTCAAATCTAAGGTGTACACAAGTGGTTTTTTTTACCTCATTGCTAATGGGCAAAGCCACAGTGCTGAAGAATACACAAAGAAATCAATGCTTTCACATTTCAACAATCTAGGAAACTAACACATAATAATGTGTTCTTTCAGCAATAAGTGGAAGTTTAATGGGAAGATATGAACAGAGACAGAAAATGTTGCCAGAATAAGAAACCAATTAAGTAATGTCCATATGGATTACATTGTGAGCACAGCGGCATGCAGAACAGAGGGACTGAGTACCATACGGAGTGCAGACAGTGATCCCATCTGGGTGTTTTCTTTACTAAGGAGGCCCACTATTTTATTATGCTCATTCTGACTTTGAATTACACACATATTAAAAACGTTCGAATTATTTTTATTTTGCTGTGATTCATTTATGGGTACACACTTCAGTAGGAAGCGTGCAGCTTTTAGTTATCAAAAATAAATCTCTGCTACTGAGACTCAGTAATGTAAGGTCAGATTGAAAGTTTTCTGGCAGCTGGTAGCAAGAGGCAGCAAAAAAAATTGTAATATCATAGGAGCAGAGATGGAAGAAAATTATAAGGCTGCAGATATGTCCCTACTTCTTTTTACACCCCAGGGGGGAATTAATCTGCAATTTTTTCTCAACTTGTTACCATTTCTTAGCCTACTGCTTTTCTGGTTTCAGTATATCAGCTTTGTTTGTTGGAGTTAATTCTCCATTCAGCCATATAATAAGGGGAAGGGAAGAGCAGGAAAGATGATTCAGTAATGAAATGCTCTGCAGTGTCTCTCTTAGGTGCCCTGCCCAGAGGAACAATGAATCCCCTTTTACTGGACTGCATAGGATAAGTCACAACCTTTTGTGGAATTCTATATCTCAAAAATCTGTCATGTACTTTTTGTACATAGAGGACATTTTTTGCAAGACCATTTTAATTTGCACTGCAGCAGAATCACGTAATCAATTACATGTCCTAGCTGAATGATTAAAATCAGCATATCATGCTCTAAAGCACTTATCTAATCATGTTTGGGGTCTTATGTAATGCTCTTCTTATTGCTGAAGCTGCATGCTTCTTAATGATAAATGTGTTGGCCCTAGATAGTTCATTAAAATAAGGGTCTGATAAGCACACATTTCCTATTTCAGTACAGATTGCATACAGCCTCTTTGAGAGCATCCAATGATGTTAGCTTCATTCTTCACATGTGCTACCCACCATGAAAAGACAGAGCAATGAAGCAAAATGGCAAAGATCACGCTTATTTGCTCCTACTGCTTTCCTCCTACTGCAGGAAGTCTTGCTTCTTTATCCTATTGGCTCACCTTCAAGCATTTAGTTACTGATGGCTCTGTGACTCAAAGACCAAGAGATAAAATGAGTTCTGCAGAGTTTTCACCGATGGTACTTGCATCAGGGATAGAGACAGTATGCTGGATTAAACATGTTTGTCATGTTCAGAATATACTAGGACCTTTCTTCATTTTCTAAAGTCAATCTGTTTTTTTTATAGACCTAAATATATGCAAAACAGTTTGCTATTTACAAACAGAATTACCAAAGGAAGTTATAATACCCAGCTATCAGATGCAGTCTGAATTTTGCATGACTGAATTTCAGTTTTTGACTGCTCAAGAGCAACAAGAACCTTCCATCTCACACATGTTTCAGTATGCTTGATTAATTGGACTGGGCAGTAATAAGAAACTGCAATTGTGGCACCAAGATAACTTCAAATATAGTAAAGTAGCGAGCATATTTGCAGACACATTTTAAAAAAAGAAAATATCTAAGTTCAGCAAGACAGGAATTGCAGCAGCGTTTCTTTGTATAAATATGGCTGCAAGTCTGACACATTCTAAGTTTCACTTCACACTAAATAAAAAAAAATACATTTCTGCTCCATCGAAGAAGCAACAGATTTCTAAACAGAAAATAAATTTGTATTGAAACAGGAACACGGAGACCATTCTTTTGCGTGGGTTTTCTGAGCAGGAAAGAACGATTTAGGAAGTGCAAAGGATGTGATTTTTATTACTTTACAGGGGTGACTGGAATACCACAGTAAAACATGTATAAATAGATGAAACATCAGCCATTCTTAAAGCATGGAAAGAAAATTATTTCCTAGATCTGTAACTATAGAAACTGATTTTGCAAACACTTGGTATTCCTGATTTTTAGGCTTGCAGCAGGTTCCCTTCGGCCAGGATTTCTTTCTCATCTGTCCCTTCAAGAAGAGACCTACCTAGGTTTTTTTTTTCCTTTATCAGGGCAGTATGATGTAGGCCAGAGGCTTACAGACTAGTCTGAATCCTTTGAAGTATCTGGAAGTAAACTCCAAGAGGATTTACATAAAAAACTGAGTACATCTTCCAAATTACCATTAAAAAAACCCCGAGTGATACAGAGCACATTTATATGGCACTGTATTTGTACTTCCAGTTGAAATTTCTGGGCTTTATATTTTCCTATAATTTTCATTTCTAATACAATAATCACTGATTTCTCATGCAAAATCTCCCTCCAGAAGGTCTCCTCTTATTTTATTAGAATTTTCTTTAGCCATCTGAAATGTCACGTGGATCTGTCTTTTTGTGGGGGGAAAAAAAATAGAAGAAAAAATTATATATAAAGCTTTTTTATTTATGGTTTTCCAAGGAAAACTAGAAAAAGTAGTTTCCATGCATCAGTATAGTATCCCTAAAAAAGTATCAATTACTTTCACATTATTTGTTCTGTGTGCTGCCTTTCTACAACTTCAATCTAGTATTTTATGGTTACTATTGATAGTTCTCTTTAGTCCACAGTCCCTGAGCCTGGCAGCCTTGGGGCTTTTTTTGTTGCTTGTTTTTCCCTTTTAGTTTTTGAAAACTACATAGCAAAACAAATAAATAGCAAGAACAACAAAAAATCTCACACTTTAGCAAGTATAATCAAACAAGGAATCAATTGGAGCTTTTTTAGATCAAATATATGAAAATGAAAAAACATGCCTACAAAGAAACCACAGCACTACCCAGAGAGCCATAAGAGAAAAAATGTAAAAAATGTAAAAACTCCTTACTGGATAGGAACAAAGTTTCCTATCATAATCTGAAGAGTAGAAATGATTCAACTAAAATAAAAGCATTTTAATTTTGGAAAAGGATATGATTTAATAATTTAGGTTAAAGTTAGTATGGATTGAATTTCTGGTGGCCAAGTTCTGTATATGTCATTTCTCAGATTCACCTGTCCCCTTAGATATTTATAACAGTTTCTTTATTCACCAGAGCTGATTATAAAATATACACTTAAAAAAGATTGTATGCCATATACCACTTCTGATTTTGCCAGTCTTGCAGTCAGGGGAAAATTTGCCTTTTCCCTCCTAATCACTTTTACCATGTAAAACTATTAAATCATTTAGCAACAGTTTTGCATTAGGTTTTCTTTTATTTACTTACCTTTGCAGTTCCTAGAGCTCTGGAATCTTTCCTCATACTGAAATCATAAGTGCTTTGCTTTGCTTAAATGCTTTGCTATGCTTGTGCATGCTTTTAACATGTCCACATGAAGCAACTTCATATTATACATCCTATTTTCAAATTATTATTTTTAAAAAATAACAATTCTGGAATTTTCCTGACAGCAGTTCTCTTAAAAAAACAAACAAACATATTTCTTTAAGGAGTGCTAAGATGCCCAAGTTCACTTCAGAGATTTAGGAAGCCAAGCAATTTTTTGAAAACTCTTGGAAGATGTGCAGAATAGTCAAATGACTGGATATCTGCTGAGCAGATAGTGTAGGAGTTCTCTGTATTGTCCTTTCTATTTTAAGCCTGAACAAAGTAAAGTTTTCAAACATCCACTTCCCACCCTCCCTCAAGGCCTAGAATCTCTCTTCCTTTCTTGGAGAAGCCGAGAATCTGATCTCCGATATTCAACTCTTCTGCACTTTCAAAAACTGTGTGTCTATTTGTTGTGTGCTGTTTTATATTTTCTGAATTGATATAATATATATTTGGTTAGCACAGATCTTAATTCTCAATCTCCATGCCCGGTCATGTAAGAGACAAGCAAAAAAGACAAGATTCTAACACAAATTTGATACTACCACCTAAAATAAGCCTAAGCATGAAGATATTAAGGCCTGTCACATTCTAATTTTATAAAAATCTTTTGGAATTTCTTCTCGTGGAATGGATTCTACTCAGAAGATTAAATATCAAGAACATCTATTAATTGCATTTTGATCAAGCCACCGACAGATAAAATGTGATTAGCGTGAAAACTTCTTTAGATGAACACAGCTCCAAAACTGCACACATTGTCCCTAAAATGGCAGTAATAAACAGTAATCTTCTGCAGCTTTCTTGCATTATCAAATTGCTATTTACTGCTTAGACAAAGTATTAATTAAATAAGTATCCTACAGCAAAGGTGGATTGTGTAAAAATATCTATGTAATGCTTTGAACACACAGCAGTCTCCCTCTTCCTAGAGGAAACACAGCGTCCACTCTTTTCTATCTACACTACATCTCACTGGGTAATTTGTGAGGAAAACATATGAAGAAAATGTAACTTGGTTGTGTAGGGTATGCTTCATCACCCATCCTCCAAAATAAAACTGGATTATCCCACTTAAGGCCAAAAAAGCATAACCTTAACTCGAAATTACAGACGTTGTAGACATTCATTTCCATGAGTTCAGAAAAAGCATCCCTTCCAATTCATCTAAGGCAGTTATTCCAGTTTCCAGTGCAGTCATGAAGAAGTAGATAGATAGATAAATGAATAACAAATAAGAATAACATCAAAATAAATATACTCTTATAATGCAACTTTACAAAACAAAAACAAACAAAAAAATGAAGAAGGCTAAAAATATACTTTTTTTTTCCCTAGACTTTTCTTCCTCTCTTCCTTTTATTCCTTTCAGAGAAAGTGTTCCAGCTGTGGTAAATATTGCTCAGGCACAGACTGGCAATACATTTTTCACTTTGATATTCATAAGTATATATTTTCTTTTAAGAGGAAGATTTTTATTGCCGTTTGATTGGTAGTTAGTGACGTTATATATTTGGATTGCTTTCCTGATTTTCACTTTTGTTTATAACTAGTTTATGTTCCTTTTTATTTATGTATTCCACTCCCCCCCCAATTATTTGTACATCCTCCTACTTACCTACTACAAATTACCAGTCCAGCTCCTTCACTTATTTTCTTCTGATAAAACTGCGAATCAAATTCTATATTTTTACTTGAATAATTCCATATTTCTTCAAAGAACATCAAAGCACTCTTTGATCAAATGTGGAATGATCAAAGACTAAGCTTGTAAAAAAAAAAAAAAAGAAAACACAAAGTGGAAATTCTATTGCTTTTCTTCACTTTTATCTTAGCTCCTTGCTTTGATTATGTGTTTTGTTGTATGAAGAAAGTTCATGCTAGAGCAATGCAAAACAAAAATTGAGGGCCAATAGGAGTATTACTGAGGTGCTTGGCCATTTCATGGTTATTGTTTTTAGGTTAACTCTAGCTTGTTTTAGCAGGAGTTATGCATTACTGAGAACCACATCTTCATGTACAGACGTAGGTTTCCACCTCAGGTTAAATTGGACTTCCAATTCAAAAGGGATCTACTAGTAGCAAAGTAATGCCAGTTCTATGTTCCTGATTAACACAGTAATGCAATGGAGTCCTGAATATTCTGAGACTGATGCAATCATTCTGTATTAACAATCCAGCCTGTAGATCCATTCTATATAATTTCTGTTTATGTCTAACTTTATGTTTGCAATATGGTCACTTGCATTGAAACTAAGGTCACTTGAGATGTTAATTTATGTAGAGATAGCTTGAGTTATCACCACATTAGAAATAAGCAATAAAACTGGTGAATAATAAGAATTGAAAATAATTATTAAGAAATTAATTAAAATTACCTGTATGTACTCATCCGCATTTGAGCCCATATTTTTCCTAAATTTATTTGATACAAAAGTTGACATCATATGGCCTGTACAAAGTGCCTATAAGTACAAGAGATGTACTTATGAATGTACTCTGAATGTAATGCCTCCTATTTTATTATGTTGGCCTGCAACATCAGAGACAGGTGTTAGTGGAACAGCAGTAGAGCCTGAACCTGGCCACCAATATTACATTACATTTTGATGCCATATGACAGATGGGAACAGAGGGACAATCTGACAAAGCGACATCTGACATGGACATGCATATGAAGCAAAGGTATGTCACTGAATTCCTCCATGCAGAAAAATGGCACACACTGATGTTCACTGCTTGCTGAACATTTATGGGGACCAAATAGGGAGCACAGTGAAGTGAGGGTGACGCACTTCAGCAGTGGTGACTACAGCATGAAAGACAAGCCACGTTCCAGATGGCTATACACAGTCATCACATAAAAAAAGATCAACTTAATCAGCTTATCCAGGCAAATTGGTAATAGTGGTGACTATATTGAAAAAGTAATGTTTTGTGGCTGAGAATTTGCTCTCAGACAGTGTTATTGTGCTCTTTGTATCTGTTGTAGTTTCTATGGAAATAAATACGAAGCATTACTTTTGGAGCGGCCTGCATATTTATTACAAGGATTGTTTTACAAAGTCATTAAAACAATCACATTAATATCATAATATCAGCAGATTTTTCATGTGTAGAAGTTGTCTTTCATCTTGACTTATTATATTTTATATGCTTACCAAAATTACTTTGTTTTTATTAATTCAACCACGAGTACATTAATTGAAGATTATTATATTTTAGGATTATGTTTCCCAACAAAGTGTTCAGGCAGACTCATCTCCCAAAAATGGCTTAAGGAGGATAAAATAGTTATTTCATAAATTTCCAGGATATTCATGAAATCCAAATTTTTTGAACATTTGTTACCTAAGCAGTCAAAAAGTTCAGGCTAGCTAGGTAGTCAAATAAATAGCAGACAAAGTCTGAAATTCACACTCTTTATTGGTCCCAGCAGAGGACTAGTATTTCCTTACTCCTCTTCAACCTTGCCCTCTCAAATTTTTATCACCACTTTTCTCTGAATCTCACATCTTACTCCATCCTCATTTCTTGAACGCTACGCTCAACAGAACTGAATGAATCTTTTACTAAGACATATAAAGATGGGAATCAGTGGAGAAAAAAATAGGTAAGTTTACAAATGTACTGTTGGAGATAGACATTTCCAAAATCTTGGTTCGATTTCTCAGAGATGAAATGCAAATTGAAAGATGACTCGATCTTTCAGTGTGAATATATTCACACAAAGGAGGTGACTGGCTATTAATCTACCAACAGAAATATAGCAGTGAGAGGATTAATGACTGAAGGCTTAAATGAGTGAAATTCAAACTGGAAATATAGTACAAATTATTAACTATGTCTTGTGTGCTTCGCTACTGTAATTAATTTTCAATTAGATTTATTATCATTCAGTTCTTAGTATCTTTACAGTTACCCCATAACTGCTTTTCAAGTAAATGTTCTCAATCTAGTGAAATCAGTTATTGGCAAAATGCAGGAATTACTGGCTGAAATGTAAAGAAGTGTCATATATAAAGACAAAGAAATACACTCACAGATTGAAAATGATCAGGGAAATGTACATTTGGTAACAAGTAGAGAAGAATTTTAAGAAATGATAGGAAATATACTGAGAATGTTGAACTGTGTCATGTTTTTCATCAGCCTTCATTAAAACAATAAATTTCAAGCATGTAGTTACCTAATATTTTTTTTAGTAATAGCAAAAGATGTTTTAAGGTATCAGCCTGGAAAAAAGAAGGAAAAGGTTACAGAGTAATTTCTGTAATAAAAGGAAATAAATACACATAGCAGGTTTATGCTTAGTTCTGAGAAAACCAGGACCTATATACTCCAGCAAGATTTTGTAAACATTATGCAGGAGGAGTACATATCATATACAATAGTATTATTATTCTAATATATGATATTGTATAATATTATACAATACTCTCTTAAAATGCCAGGAAATGGAGGCTGATTTAACTGCTATATGGTAGTTGCAAAACTAGTTTGATAACCACAGATGGAAAGCAGTTAACATAATAAAATTCTGAGTGTTCAACCCTGTCTTTGACAGAGGATTTAGAACTTGGTGATCCTTGAGGTCCCTTCCAACCCAAGCCAT